>NC_138373.1:4927733-4944749 GCF_054177405.1 Leptonychotes weddellii | reverse complement strand
GTTGAGGCTCTCAGCTGGTAGTACTCAAATATTGGAATCAGCTGAGAAGCTTCCACAACTACTGATGCCAAACCTTAATCTTGGCAATGGCTTCTTAAATATGACATCAGGAGCACCGAAAATGAAAGGAAAAATAGAGACATTGGAGTTTGATCAAAATTAAAAACTTTTGTGCATCAAAGGACGCCATCAGGAAAAGGAAAAGACAATCCACAGAATGGCAGGAAATATCTGCGAATCACATATTTGACAAGGGTCCAGTATCTAGAATATATAAAGAGCTCTTACAACTAACAACAAGACAACTCAACTTAAAAAGGGCAAAGGACTGGAATAGACATTTCTCCCAAGTAGATGCGCAAATGGCCGACAAACACATGGAAAGACGCTCAGCATCATTAGTCATCAGGGAAATAGAAACCAAAACCACAAATGAGATACCACTTCACACCCACCGGGAGAGGTGTAGTCAAAAAGAAAGGCGATACCAAGTGTTGACAAGATGGGGAGAGATTGGGACCCCTATGCGGTGCTGGTGGGAAGGTAAACAGGGTGGCCGCTGTGGGAAACAGTCTTGGAGTTGCTCCAGAAATCAAGATAGAGCGACCCCGTGACCCAGCACTCGCACCCCTAGATCTATACCCGGAAGAACGGAAAACAGACATCGAAACAAAAATTCGTATGTGAGTGTTTATAGAAGCGTTACTCACGGTAGCCAAAAGGTGCAAACAACTCAGATGTCCATCCGCAGATGAATAAATAAAACGTGGAGTTTCCATACAACAGAATATTCTTCAGCAACAGAAGGAAGTACTGAGTCACGCTACAACGTGGGTGAACCTTGACCTCATCATACGAAGCGAGAGAAGCCAGTCACAAAAGACCGAGTATCGCGCGATGCCATTTAAATGCAGTGTCCAGAAGAGGCAAATCCATAGGGACAGAAAGCCGATTGGTGGAGGCCGGGGGGTGGGTATGGAGAGTGGCTCCTTAATGGGGACAGGGTTTCCACGTGGGGGTGACGACAAGGTTCTGGAACGAGGTGGTGGTGGTTGCATAACCTTGTGGGTGTATTTAATGCCGCATCATTTGAGATGGTAAATACTCCATCACATGTATTTTGCCACAGTACGAAAATAATAATACCCCCAGATAAATGATATGATCGGCCTGGGGTGAGACCGGGCTGTCCAGCTCCCCGGGAGGTGGCTCTCCGTGTGTGTGTGACACAGCGCGGCTGCGGCTTGTCCGGGGTCACACCGGATGGGCCAGGCCCGCCCACAGCAGCACGTGTCCTTCTCTCGAAGGGGTCACGGGTCTGCCCCTCTTGTCCCCAGTGCTGGCTGCTTCTTTGGCGACGAGGTAAGGGGCAGTGGTGAGTCCTGTGCACCGAGCGACACGGACGCCTCTTTGGAAGCCGACAGACCGGGGCCTGACCAGCCTGTCCCTGCAGAGTCTGTGGACGGTCCCAGGAACCCCAGGGACAGCTTGGCCTCAGGCACCGGCAGGATCACAGAGCGTGCCGTGGAGGTCGCTGGCCCGGCCACTCAGACTCCTGGGCCCGAGCCTCGCCCTGGCCCGGCCTCCACGCCGGCCGAACTGCCCTGGACCAATATTGACCTGAAGGAGCCCAAGAGAGCACCCAGCCACTCGGCCGCTGGCTTTCCGGAGACCACCAGCCTCTCCTCGCTGGGGCTCCTCCCACTGGGCTTGGAGGAACCCTATGGGGCCGATGACCACCCGCTGTGGGCCTGGGTGTCAGGAGGAGGCTGTGCCGTCGAGGCCCACGCTGTCCTCAAGTGGTTCACCGTCCAGTCGGGTAAGCGCAGGTGTCCGAGGGCCCAGCACCCCAGAGGGTGCTCCTTGCGGGGGGTAGCCGAGGAAAGAGCCCTGGCCTGCTGCTCAGCTGTGGGCGGGCCGGGCGCCTGGCCCTGAGGCTCCGCTGGCCTGCAGGCCTGTCCCCCTCGGTGCAGACGCTCTCCTTGTCCATCATGCCGGCGCAGACCGCCGCCTGGCGGAAGCAGATCTTCCAGCAGCTCACGGAAAGGACCAAGCGGGAGCTGGAGCACTTCCGGCACTATGAGCAGGCCGTGGAGCAGGTGGGCAGTTCCCGGAGGCACCGTCCTTCCGCTGGCATGCACTGAGCGCCCGTGGTACACTGTCCCGAAGGGGAGGTGGAGGAGAAGAGAGGCATCCACTCCTCCGTCCGCCGAGCTCGGAGGCGAAGCCATCCTTTCCAGGCCCCGTAGATTCAGGGATGAAGACATGAGTCCAGTGCTGGACTCATCCGTGCAGAACTCAGGCCCCATTGTGCTCTAGGCACAGCCTCGGCCCTGGGGACCCAGATACCAGCCTCAGTGGGAGGCGTGGACGGGGGAGGGCTGTCGTCCCCTTCCCCCCGGAAGGAACCCCAAGAGCCAAGGGGGTGTGGCGTTTGAGACGAGTGAGGACGGGGTTGAGGGCTGGCCCGGAGCCCCTCGGCTGCTGGTCTGGGAGCATCTCACTGGGGGCTACGCATCGGGCCTCCAGACACAGGCAGACCAGCTGTGGGCCCCAGCTTTGCCACTGACTCCCTCAGTGACGTTGGGTCAGGCACAGAACCTCCCCGAGCCTCAGTTTCCCCATCTCGAGCATGGGGTAAGAGTGCCGACCCCACAGGCTGTTTGAGAATCAGGAGGGTGTGCAGAGACAACACTCACTTGGGATGTATGATAGCTCCACCTTGGTCATTAGGGGGAAGCTAGGGAGCTGGGTACACACGGGGCCAGAGTCCGGGGCCCCAGGGGCCTGCCTGTGACTCTGCCCTGTGCCCTTGGGACGTGTGCTGCAGTCGGTGTGGGTGAAGACGGGGGCCCTGCAGTGGTGGTGTGACTGGAAACCCCACAAGTGGGTGGACGTCCGCGTGGCCCTGGAGCAGTTCACGGGGCTCGACGGGGCTCGGGACAGCATCCTTTTCATCTACTATGTGGTCCACGAGGAGAAGAAGGTGTGTGGGGGGCTCCTGGGGGAGGGGGGCCCCAGGGCCGGGCCTGGGACACCGGCCCCAAGGTGCTCAGTCGGGGACCGTGTCTGGCACCAGGTCAGCGGCCGGCAGGTGTATGGAGTCCCCTGCTGCAGCGTCAGCGAGCCCCCTCCTCACGGAGCCGCTGACAGTCCCTGGGGTTTCAGCTCAGGGACTTAAAGCCCCTCCGCCCTCCCCGCGCTGGGGTTCGAACCCAGGCAGTTGGGTTCTCAAGTGCTCTTGTCGACATCAAGAATGTCACGAAGGCACTCGTTCATGAACTAGGCTTCCCTGCTGAGCACGCGTGGCCCCAGAGCCCACCACTCGAACCCACAGGCCCCAGGGACCCCTAGGACTGGCTCTCTGGAACCAGGGGGGCCCCTGGCCATCCCTGTCCCTCCAGCACGGCAGGGGCTCCACCCAGAGGCCCACTGTGCCCCCAGCGCCCTGGGCCCCCCTCTGCCCCGGTGACAGCCCTGCCCTCCGCCCTCCATTAACAGTACATCCACGTGTTCCTCAACGAGGTGACGGTGTTGGTCCCCGTGCTCAGTGAGACCAAGCACTCCTTCGCCCTCTACACGTCCGAGAGGACGCGGCAGAGGTGGCCTGTGCATCTGGCCGCTGCCACCGAGCAGGACATGAATGACTGGGTGAGCTCACATGACCGACGGGCCGGGCTCCGAGGGCAGTGGTCCTGCCCCTTCCCAGCACTGACCGGCCCTTTCCCCACGCCAGCTCGCCCTGCTCAACCTGTCCTGCTGCGAGAGCCGGAGGGTCCACGGCCGCCCCTCCCCACAGGCTATCTGGTCCATCACGTGCAAGGGGGACATCTTTGTGAGCGAGCCCAGCCCGGACCTGGAGGCCTCGGAGCACATGCTGCCCTGCGACCAGATGTGAGTCAGCTCTGCCCCTCACTAGCCCAGGGCAGCCAGAGGGCGGGTTCTAGCAGGAAGGGCCTTGCTGCCCACTGGCCAGCCACAGGAATGGCCGGCTGGTTCCTGGGCCTGTTGGAGGACCCCAAGGGGGACCAGAAGCCTGGTGCCACCGAGTAGGTGCCGTGTGTTGGGGGGCAGGGCGGGGTGGCTCTGTAGGTGGCAGGGGATAGAACGAGGTCACCCGCAGGGCACACTGGTAGCCCCATTCTGGGGCATCTGGCATTTGGGGTGGGAAGGCAGATGGGGACCCAGGAGGAGACACAGTGCTCCCAGTTCTGACCCAGGGCTTCCCCTCGGTCCCCCTGAGCCCCTGCGGACCAGGGGAAACATAGGTGAGACCAGGAGGCCCCACTCAGGAGGGGAGAGTGGATGCGTGTGTCCACCCTTCGTTCGTCCATTCTTGGAGGCCCTGGGTGCCCAGCACCCGGATGGACAAGTCAGACGGCCTCCGGGGACAGTGGGCAGGACCTTGGCACACGGGAGGGTGACCCAGGTGGCACCCGGCACTCTGCACACCTGGGAAGCTGTGCTGTGGCCCCGCAGTGTGCTGGCCCGAGTCATGGCCCATCCAGATGAGATGGCCCTGCCTTCTGCCCCCACACGCCCGGCCCAGACCCCCAGGGGCCGTGAGGAACGGGGGCTGCTGGCTCGACCCCTCACCTGCAAACCCTGAGTCTCCTGCGGCCACCCTGGGGCCGTGTTAGCTCCGATCACTGCCGGATGGGAAGCCAGGCAGGTGCCATCGTCCTTAATACAGCCCCCCAATCTGAGACCGAAGAGGAGTCAAAATCGGATGTTCAGGGGAGGCCAGTGAGCCAAAGTGCTGCAGGGGTAAAGACTGGCAAGGTGTGCCGGGGCGCGCGTCTCCATGACCTCTCTCCGCTCGCCCCAGGTTCTGGCGGCAGATGGGAGGCCACCTGCGGGTGGTGGAGGCCAATGGCCGGGGTGTGGTGTGGGGCATCGGCTACGACCACACGGCCTGGGTCTACACCGGCGGCTATGGCGGAGGCTGCTTCCAAGGTGAGAGCAGCCTGGACACGGAGGCTGGCGGGACCAGCTCCCCGAGCCCTGCCCACAGCCTGCCCGGGCCAGTCCCTCCTCTAATCCCACCTGGCTTCCCTGCCCCACTCCGGAGCCACTGTCCCAGTGTTGACTCTGAGCCGACAGCGGGCTGACCGGTGACCTTCACCACAGCCAGCCTCCACAGAGGATGGTCCCAGGGCCAGCCGTCCAGGCGTGAGAGCCCGGAGACCAGGCCTGGCCTCCAGTGCGCCCTCCTGGGCACCCGCAGCTGAGCTGGGGGCCTTGCAGGTTCTAGAAAGGCAGCTGCCAGAGTCTCCACTGTGTCCCACCCCTCACTTCACAGACGACGCCTCGACGACGCCTCAGGGCACATTGGGGTGGCCCCAGGCCCTGGGTCTCCTGATTCCCAGGCCTGAATTCTAGCCCCTGAATAGGTGGGTCATGCCTTAGGGGATGAGACCTTGCCGAACCCCTGTTGGCTCCCCAAGTTCTGGGAAGCAAGGTCCTGTGTCTCCTGGGAGATGCAGGCAGAAACAGACTCTGGAGTGGAAGGTTCCAAGCCACAGCCCACATGCCCTACAGGGAGGGATGGCCAATCCGAGAGAACCAGGTGTGGTCCACTAAGACCACGGGAACTGCCCATCTTCCTCATTTGTGAGGCAGGAATTACGTTTGTTCCCATTTTACAAATGTAAGGAGGTTGGGGCTGGTGGATGTTATGTGAGTGTTAATAAGGATGGAGCTGGTGGGGCCCCCCACCTGCCTGGTGCCTGGTCAGTGGGAAGACAGGGAGGGAAGAGGGGCAGCCAAGAACAGGGTGTGAGACCCAGGAGCTCAAGGTGGCGTGGACAGGAGATGTAATGCGCTGTGGGTCTGCTCATGGAGGAGCAGAATAATCACGCAGCGAGAACCCCAAGCCAGGCCCGTGAACCCCTCTCTGCTGGCCCTCCCTGCCCACTCTCTGCGGCCTTCAGGGCTTCGGACGGAAGCCTGAGTCCCCAGCCGGCAGCCTCCTCTCCCCCCAGGCCTGGCCAGCAGCACCAGTAACATCTACACGCAGTCGGACGTGAAGTGCGTCTACATCTACGAGAACCAGCGCTGGAACCCCGTCACGGGCTACTCCAGCAGGTGAGCGGCTTGGGCGCTAGCCAGGGGCCTGCCTGGCCCAGGCCACGGTCTCGACGGGAACACAAAGATGGTCTGTGATGGCCTCACCGTGGGGTCCCCGAGGGCTGTCCAGCTCATCTAAGCTCCAGTCCGTCTCGGACGGGGAGATCGTTCATGACCTTTCAGTGCCGCACCTGCGGCTTGAAGGATTTCCTTGTGTGTAAATATTTGTGGGTTTCTCCATTCACCCCAGTAAATCAGGGTTTGAGTTTTGCTGAGGCAGTTGAAACACGGTGCCAAAGGATGTCCCGGAGACCTCTGCGTGGCTGTGTAGTGTCCCCGCAGAATGCCGACCTGCTTGCGTCCCCGCTTCCTCCTCTGTCCTTCGGAAGAGGGACAGGGCAGCCGCATGCTCTCTGGTCCCCGCAGAGCATGCACACCGAGGGCCGTGGCTCCTGCCAGCTGAGCCTCATGGCCACCTGCCCAACACCATCGTGTGGGGCCTGTCGCTCTGTGAGTGTCTGCGTCGGCTCAACTCCTGTCACCAAGCACCACGCACTGGGCAATCTAAACGACGGACGTTCATTCTCTCCCCATCTTGAGGTTGGGGCGTGGGCAGGGCCGCTTCGCTCTGAGGGCTGTGAGGGACAGTCCGCTCCCTCCCGTCTTCACATCACTTTCCTTATTTGGGAAATTTGAACTCAGCAAGGACACCGTCGTATTGGTTTAGGGCGCACCCTAAGGACCCCGTTCTGACTTGATCACCTGCAAAGACCTTCTTTCCAAGTAAGGTCACACGGGTACTGGGGATAAGGCTTCACCATCTTTTGGGGGCACAGCGACCCGTAAGAGGGGAAGAGGTGGGCTCTCAGCCCTCGGGCGGGTGGCCTGGCCGCAGGGGTCACCCGGGCTCCCATGTGACGGGCGGTCCGCGGGTTGCTGTCCCCGCCCCGGGGCAGTTCCGGTTTTGCCGCTGGCCCCTGTGGAGATGCAGGTGGCCCAGGTGCTCGTGTCTGTCACCAGCTGGTGCGGGCCCGTCCCTCCTCCTCCAAGTCACCCCACCACCCCCGTTGTCCGCCGCAGGGGCCTGCCCACCGACCGGTACATGTGGAGCGACGCCTCAGGGCTGCATGAGTGCACCAAGGCTGGCACGAAGCCCCCGTCCCTGCAGTGGACCTGGGTGAGCTCCGGGCCGTGGGGCGGGCTCTGGCGCTGGGGCCCGCCCATGCTGATCCACCTCTCTTCCAGGTGTCCGACTGGGCCGTGGATTTCAGCGTGCCCGGGGGCACGGACCAGGAGGGGTGGCAGTATGCCAGTGACTTCCCTGCGTAAGCACCTCTCTGCGTGCGGCGGGGCCCTGGCCCCCGGCCCTGCCGTCCCGGGTCGCTGCAGCCCCCGCAGGCCCTCGGCTGTGGCCGGGGAGCAGACCCCTGTGCGCCCACCTCGGCTGCCGGCAGGGTGTGGAGCCAGTCCGAGATGAGCTCAGGCCCGCACCCCGGCCGTACCTAGCTCAGCGTCGGGCTCGGGGAGGACCGCCGTGGCTCCCTCAGCAGCCCGCTGCTGTCCCTGCTGCACTGGGGGAGGGCTCTGGGGGTGCCCTGGGCTGCTTGGTCAGGGGTGGCTTTGGGGAGCTCTGGGCCAGGGCCTGCGTGACGGGCACGGGTGCTGGAGGGAGGTGTCGGGTGAAGGGGCAGCTTGAACAAAGTGTGGAGTGAGGCCAGCGCCGTCCTGAGAAGCAAAGGGAAAAGTGGGTGACAGGTCCACAAAGCCAGGGGGCCCTGGTGGCCAGCGGGCACGTGGCACTGGTGGGCCGCAGGCCCTTCACGGGGCACAAGTCACATCCATGTGGAAGACAGAGCTGTGGGAGCCCGAGCCAGGGCCTCTGAGCAGGCCCAGGCCCGGGAATGAGGCAGGTGTCTCGGACGGGGGAACCCACAGGCGTCCCCTCCAGCCATAGCCAAGCCTCCTGGCCTCTACCCTCCCCTTGTCTCTGGGCCTCAGCTCAGCTGTTCCCCAGAAGGGCTCTGATGGGCCCGGTGCCGGGGTGGGTGGGCTCAGAGCCCCGTAGCTAGAACCCCTGGTCTGGCAGCCTCCACATCCTGGCCCCTGGAGACCCCGACCCCGGGGAGACCTGAGCCCCAGAGACCCCGGCCAGGCAAGCCTCGTGTCCTGGGGTACCTGCTGTCTGTGGAGCCCACTCTGTGGCTCACACGGAGGCTCTGCCCTACACAAGTGGGAAAAGAATGTGTGTGTGTGCACGTGCACGCACGCAGGGTCCCTTTCTGGAAACTTCCACAAAGTGGTCTTGATTTTGGTTTCTTTCTCTTGCAGCTCGTACCATGGGTACAAAACTATGAAGGATTTTGTCAGGAGAAGGTGCTGGGCCAGGTAAAGATGGGAGTGACTCGGTAGCTGGGGGCTGTGGGCCTGCCCCTCCTACAGGGCTCTCCTGGGCCAGTCCGCGTGGAAGCAAAGCAGAGAGAGAGGTGGGAGGGAAAGAGAATCAAAGTAAATGTCAGCCCAGGAAATGCCCTTGGGCTCCCAACGCTCTCTGGTTTCTGAAGTTTGTTTTCAAGAACAAATAAGAGAAATGTCACTGGCAGGCTCTGCCCTGAGCAGGACAGGCAGGTCGGGATGGGAGGCCTGGCTTGGGGCAGGGCAGGGTGGGGCCGCCTCTCCAGGCCCCTCGTTCCTGACCATCGGAAAGGGGTGCCCACTTAGGCGCTGGGGGTGGTCCTGGCCCTCCCCACCAGGCCCGCGGAGGCCGTGTGGGCTGAAGGGCGGCCACTGCTACCACCTGCAGCCTCCTGCCTACGCGTCCAGAGCAGGTGGCCTGCCGTAGCATCAGACCCCTGGGTTCTGCTCTCTTCCACTGTGCAGAAAATGTAAGCTGGTGACCAGTGGGCCCTGGCTGGAGGTGGCCCCTATCACCCTTGGGGACGTGTCCATCATCCCAGAGAGCCCAAGTACCGACAGAAGTGGGCACAGCATCGCCCTCTGGGCCGTCAGCGACAAGGGGGACGTGCTGTGCCGCCTGGGCGTGTCAGAGCTCAACCCCGCGGTGAGCACCCTGCCTCCGAAGGGCCCCTGGGCCTGCCCACCTGTCAGCCCTTGGGCCCTCCTGGGGTTCCGGCAGGTTCTTCCCAAAGGAGAACTCTGGACCGAAGTCCAGCTGGGCTCCGGCCTCCCGGGGCCTGCCCAGGACAGTCCCTGGGGCAGGTGGACACTGTGGGTGGCCCGAGGGGGTCACTAGCTCCTGGGACCTTGGGCAGGGGGAGGGGCAGAGGCTGGACCGCGGCAGCCTCAGTGTCCCCCCTGGCTCCCATCCCCAGGGCTCCTCCTGGCTGCACGTGGGCACCGACCAGCCCTTCACGTCCGTCTCCATCGGGGCCTGCCACCAGGTGTGGGCCGTCGCCAGGGACGGCTCTGCCTTCTACCGGGGCTCCGTGTCCCCCACGCAACCGGCTGGTGAGTGCTGCCTCTCGAGGAGGGTCCCCGCCAGTTGTGAGTGGGGACAAGGGGTGGCCGGGGCTGGTCAGAGCGAGGCTGCACGTGCTTCTGCTTCTGGAGGAAGGAAGATGGATCTCTTCATGTTCAGTTCAGCTGGACAAGCGTGGAGCCAGGGCCGCCTGTGGACTGGGGCCAAGCCAGGACGCCCAGAGGCCTCACCCCCTCCCGCTGGGACCGCCTGGGGGGCGGTCATCCCAGTGACGGGGCGGTCCCTCACAGCCGCCCTTCACCAGCCTTGGCCTCCAGCCCAGGGCATCGCTGGTCGTGAGCACTTCGCACGTCCTGCCCTTCGGGGCGCCCTCCTGGGGTGGCCCTGCATGGCCTCCTGACTGCTCTACAACCCTCTGGGCGTGCAGGCCACGCTGGCTTGTTCTTGGCTGGATGTCGGGTGTCCCGACAGACGGGTGGTGGCTCGCACGTTGCTGCCCTCCACACGGGGACGGGACATGGTGACACTGGTGTGCGTGGTGGCCCCAAGATGGACTGTCCACCGCGTGCCGGGCTGGGCACCTTGGTGTCCCTGTTCCGAGATCGTCCCATTGGCCCCCACCGTCTGGAACCTGCCACAGCCGCTGAGGGCCCTGGGCGAGGTGGGGTGTTGGGGGTTTTGCTCTGCTTGGCCCGCAGCTCACACCGGGCCCCGTCACGTGTGTGTGGCCCGGCTGGCCTGGGGACAGAGGCCGGCCACTCCTGCCTCAAGCCTGCGAGCTGCAGGGGAGGCCACGTGGTCCACGAGCACATGGGGTGGCAGGTTTGGGGTCACTGGGCCGCACCCTGAGTCCGACCTTGCGCCGCAGGCGACTGCTGGTACCACATCCCGTCCCCTCCCAAGCAGAGACTGAAGCAGGTGTCCGTGGGGCAGACGTCGGTTTACGCCTTGGACGAAAACGGCAAGTTGTCTCTGATCCTCAGTGGTCACCAGGGGACACTAAGGTGTCCCCGAGCACCCTAGTGGGACAAGACCCTCACCAGGCCCGGTCCCTGACACGAGAGCTTTGTAAGCCACCATGAGAGGCCGTCAGCCTGAGGTCAGCCTCCGAACCAGTCCCTGTACCCAGCTGTGCGGGGCCGGGGGGGGGGGGGCGGCAGCTCTGCCCCCGGGGCAGCCTGGGGCCGGCGGAGGTCACCCGCCTGTGCCGCGGGCAGGGCTCTCGCCAGTTCCCTTTCCTGCTTTCCGGCTGTCCTCTTGACGAGCAAGGCCAGGAGAAGGGCAGAGTCGGAACTGGAACCAGGGCTTTGCGTCCAGACCCTGTTCTCTGTATTTGTTTGAACAATTCCTTGTCCTCCGTTTCTCACGCGTAGAGAGCGCGACGATAGCGCCCCAGCCCAGCGGGGCGATGCTGAGGCTCAGGTGGAGTCCAGCGTGGAGGGCGTGGAGCTGGCTCCGGCCCCGGCTTTTCTCTTCCTGGGTCGGCAGGAGCCCCAGCAGGTGTGGGGACAGCCGCCTCTGTCTCCGTGGCCAGACCCCGAAGTGGGTCCCAACACTCTGGGCCCTTCTCTCTCCAGGGAACCTGTGGTATCGCCAAGGGGTGACGCCCAGCTACCCGCAGGGCTCCAGCTGGGAGCACGTGTCCAACAACGTGTGCCGAGTGTCCGTGGGGCCCCTGGACCAGGTCTGGGTGCCCGGGGGGGGGGCGTGGGGCGGGGGCCGAAGGCGGACGCTTGCCCTGGGGGCTTGGGGTGCTCCGGGTTCCTGCTCTGGTCTCCCCGCTGTCATCCCCACGGTCCCACCGGAGCTGGGGGCTGGGCCCTCACCGGGTCTGTGTTCCAGGTCTGGATTATCGCCAACAAGGTCCCGGGGAGCCACAGCCTGAGCCGGGGGACCGTGTGCCATCGCGTTGGCGTGCAGCCTCGACAGCCCAAGGGCCAGGGCTGGGACTACGGCATCGGGGTGAGCAAGGCCTATGCGGGCGGCTTACCTGGCCCCAGGGCGGCGTGGTGACCATGGGTGGGTGGGAGGCCCCAAGCCCCCCGGGGGTCCTTGATCTCCTGCAGTCTGGAAGCGTGGTCTCTCCCCTTGACCCCGGCAGCCGTGGGTGACGAGGCTCTCTCCTTCCAGGGGGGCTGGGATCACATCACCGTCCGGGCCAATGCCACCAGAGCCCTCAGGAGCAGGTCCCAGGAGACAGCCACTGGTTGGAGTGGGGAGCCGGGCCTCCCCAGCACGCCCTCGAGGGCGGCCGGAGCCCCGCACGAGGCCCGCGGCCCTGTCTGCTGCTGAGGCCACCTCCCCCCGTCACCTGAAGCAGGTTTCATGCAGGTGTGAAGGATCAGGGTTGACAGTGAGCCTTTCCGTCTGAGCCATTCTTAAATGTGGATCCTGGAGGGAACCTGGCCTCAGGTCACGGCCACTTCAGAGGCACTGGCTGAACCAGCCCGGAAATGTGAAGCTTTGTGGATGCTCCCACACGTGTCCCTGTCTGCAAGGAGGGCCACGGAGCGGGCTGGGGGCCCCCTTCCCACCTGTCCCTCCCCAATCTGCCTCCCGCCTTTCCAGAACGAGAACCTGGAGCCTTCCAGGAATGCTGCCCCAGGGAAGCCAATTCCACAAAACCCCCAGTGTCCCCAAACAGATGGGGTACGCCTCCTCTCCCCCCGCACAAAGAAAATGGCTGTGGGGCTCAGGGCCACTTTGCACTGTTCTGGGATGCTTTCTCAGAGCCAGACGCGAGAATACGGTTTAATTTCAGAAGTTAAGCGAGAGTTGGCAGCTTGGAAGGAAAGTCTGGGGAGGGGTGTCTTTCTCCTGGGTGGGCACGAGCCCCTGGCAGGGCTGGGAGAAGCTGTCTGCGTGCAGAACTTGCTGGCATTCGCCCCCAGCCAGCCTCCCCTACCCCGCCCCACCCCGTGTCTGATCAGGCGGTAGGGGCCGTGGGGACACGGGGTCTGCCGGCCGCAGCCCCAAGCCCCGCACGCCAGGGCAGGAGCCCTCTCTCCAGGCCCGTAGGAAGGCACCGCCCATCCTGCAGCTTCTCTGCTTTTTTTTTAAGATTTTATTTTTAAGTATCTCTACATCCATTGTGGGGCTCAAACCCACAACCCCGAGATCAAGAGCCGCAGGCTGTACCAACCGAGCCGGCCAGGCGCCCCTTCTCTGCGGCTGCTTATGTGATCACGGCCCCTTTGGCGAAGCCTCCAGTGTGCTTCCTGCAACCAGACGCTTTGCCTGGAGGCCATGGGAGCCCAAGTGGGCCTCGCTCATCTGGGGACAAAAGGAACGGACTCCGGCCTTCCCTGGAATTCCCATGGGGGGGATGGTCAGGGTGGGGCCTGTCAGCAGAGGCTGACCCGAAGGAGGTCTCCTCCGAGGCCCCCTGCTGCAGGGCACTGGAATTGGGGAGGTGCGACCGGGAGGGGCGAGTGTGGGTTGGGGACGCTGTCCTGGGTGTTCACACCTGTCAGGTTGTCTCCGGCTGGGCACTGCGGGTTTCTTCTACAGCAGTGACCTGCCATTCCGCGGTGACTCACTGTCCGTGGCTGGGCGACTGTCCTCGGGGCTGAGCGCCCACCGTCTTCCTGCTCAGCACCACCGAACCATCTCGATTCCTTGGATGCTTTAGTCAATAAAAACTCACACCAGAGCGCAAAGGATGTGCTAGTTTTTTTATTGCTACCTTGTGATGAAAACGCACAGTTCCCCATGAGTGTCCAGCCTGGGGCCACAGTAGCAGTCGTGGTAGAATCTTTTAATTTTGTTTTATGACACAGCATTGGTTTCATTAGTACTCTGAAGGGACCATTAGGAGAAATCAAAGCAGATTTGGGTCACTTAAGAAACATTTTTACCGCAATTACAGCAGGGGCACTGGCCATTCAGTTCCGGGTAGGTTTTCCCACACAGAGAAGTCGCAGTTCTGGTTTCTGGGCTCCAGTCCGCGGGGATCTCGGCCTTCAGAGCTCACGCAGGTCCGGTCTGCAGGTGGGTGCGAGGCCCGGGGCTGGGGGGTCGCTGGCTTTGGGCGCCCTTGCAGGGCAGGAAGGCCCAAGACAAAGGCCGAGGGAGCAGACCCAGCAGCAGGCCTCACTGGCCCGTCACCAGACCCTTCCCCTCCCCTCCCCCCCATATTTAACACCCCAAAGCTCCACTGGGACCTTTAAGGGTCTTTTGTGATGAGGCCACAGGGGAAGAAGGACCAGACATCTGGGCCCAGGTCACCCTCTGGGAAGCAGAGCGGATGCAGGTGCCAGTCTGGGACAGAAGGAGCTCTGAAAGCTGTCATCTGCAAGGTGGTGACCCACAGACCCTCACACCACCCCTGGTCATCGGGCACGGCCTCCCGGACAGAGCCTCTGCTGGGCGCCCCCCGCCCCCGGTGCCCTCAGCTCAGTCTGTTGGTTCCTTCAGCCAGTTCGGGGGTGCACTGAGCTCTGCAGGCCTTGTGTTGGGTCCCGGCCGGCAGGGCACCCACAGGGAGCGTGGGCCCCATCAGTCCCGAGCTCCAGGCGGCCCCCGACCTCGGCTCCCATCGGCAGGATGTCCTGACCATGGACTTTCCCGAGTGGCCGCCTCCGAGGGGCAGGCCAGGAGCACCTGGGTCCCCACCTGACCGTGCTGAAGGATGGCTGGGGCCAGACCGGGCCTCCCAGGGCCACCCTCCAGAGGGCCTGGCATGGAGCCTGCGGAGGGTCCAGCCAGCGTCTGACCTGGAAAGTGAGGACCGATGGGGCTAATGGCTGTTCTGCTCCCTGCTGTCCTTGACGCTGACACCAAGCCTGGCGGTGGATTAAGCGACTGGGGCCGGGACCGCCGGGGTTGGGAGGGTGGGAGGCGGCCCTCCGCTGGGGCAGCCCTGCTCCCATGCTGCTCGGGCCCCCACCCAGGAGGGGCTTGGCCCCCCAGCGCCTCGGGGACAGCTCTGGCCTCATATGCCAGGCCACCCCTACCCTCCCCACAGCCCCTGTCACTGGGGTTCCTGCCTGAGGCTGCCAAGGTTGCCCTGGCCCCTCCCCCTACTGGCTGTGGGCACAGGGATGAGGGAGGAGAGATGCCAGGGGGCGTTGAGGGCGAAGTCGCCAAGCCTGTCGCCACAGAAGGAAGCTTGGCCTGAGGCGGCCAGGGACCTGCCAAACTGCCCGGGCCCGCCTTGAAGGAGCAGCACCAGGTGGGGGAGGGCAGCTCCTGCCAGCCCAGGCTCCTTTCCACAGAAGAGCCCTGCCGGGCCCCCAACTCCAAGCAGGGCCCAAGAACACCCTGAAGTTCTGTCAGACTCTGCCACTGACATGACCCCGGCAGTGACCAGTATGATGGGTGGGACGCGGAGGGAGGCAGCGACTCCCGGCCCCCCTCCCAGACCTGTCTCCGGCCCCGCAGTGCCAGGCCGCGTGCCCCTCCACAGTCAGGAGCCCCCACCCAGGCGGAGGGAGGAAAAGGTCCGAGCCGCTCTTCCTGCCAAGGTCCCTTTAGAATTAATTTGAGGTAATCGGATTAGTATTTCTAGGGGTTTTGGGGTTTCTATCGGACACATGCTGAATTACACGCATCAATCATGTCGGCTTAGCCACACTCCGTGGCCGTGGGCTCTGCTTGCTCTGTGCCTCAGTTTACCCCGAATGAGGAGGCTACATCGCAGGCTGGAGGAGGACCCTTCCGGAGCCTGGGCCTCTGCAGTTACTGGGGAAACTTACCCAAACTGACCTTTTCCTGGAATCTCCCCTTGCCTCAGGAGGGAGTTGGGAGTGAAGAGAATTTAGTTACAAAGGCCTGTCCAATGGGGCCTCAGTCAATTAAAAAGCAGGTCCTGGGACCTCTGCGGAGGTTTGGGCCTCATGCGGCCCAGAGCCATGGCCCGGACCAGGCCACTCACTGGTCTTGTCCCCTAGAGGCCAGGACGTGCTCCGCGGAGGCAGCTGAGTGTTCAGGGAAAATGGAGCCACCGCCGGGGCCCACGTCCACGCGGGGCGTCGCCACCAACCTGGGGCTCTCGGCGCGGAGGCAGCAGGGCCGGGAGGAGCGGGCCCGGCCGCCGACCCCCAGGCCGGGCGCTAGGAGCCCTCTCGGAAGCTGTGGATCTGCGTGGAGTACCTCTGCAGGTGGCCCTCGGGCTGGGGCTCAGCGGCCCCCAGCGCGCCCCCAGCCACCTGCTGCTGCTGGTAGAGCTGGTAGAGCTTGGGGCCCGGCCCGTCCAGGCCTGGCAGGCGACCGCTGGACATAGTCAGGATGGTGGAGGTCAGCGACTTGATGTAGTTCTTGGCCAGCGTGAGCGTCTCGATCTTGGAGAGCTTCTTGTCGGCCCGCACGTGCGGGATGACCTCCCGCAGCGCCTGGAAGGCGTTGTTCAGCTTGTGCATGCGCTGCCGCTCCCGCTCGTTGCTCTCCAGCCGCCGCTGGACGCTGCTCTCCCGCCGGCCACCGGGCCCCGAGGGCCCCGGCCGCCGGCGCCCGCCCTCCGCCCGCGCCCCCTGCGCCCGCGCCGTCCTGCTCCGCAGACCCTTGGCCAGCTCCAGCCCCGACCCCTGCTGGGGCCTGTCCGGGGTCCGTTCCCCTGCGGTGGCCTCTGTGTCCTGCGGGGGCAGCCGGCGCCTGGGGGGCCGGTTCTTGGTCTTCATGGCTCCAGGCTAGTTGTCCCCGCAGGTGGTGGCTCTCAGGGAGGCCCTTGGAACTGAAATCCAGAACACAGGCCACCCTGTGGTCACACGGCAGGCTGGTGGATGCTTAGGACGCCCAGCGGACACTCAGGGCAGCCGAGCCCGTCAGCCCCCTCACTGCCCAGTGGCAGCTGCCCACTTGGTGCACAGTGACCCCAGGCCCTTTCCCCCTCACACGTGGAAGCCCTGAGCCGAACCCCCACCCCATTCCCGTTTGACCTCACGGTGATCCCCTCAGACTTTTCTCTGGTGCCCCCTCTCAACTCGACACGGGCTGATCCCCGGAACTTGCCCTGGCCCCCCGCTCCTCCCTGCCCCCTGAGCTTAGGTGGCCTTCAACACTTTTCTCAGACCACCCAGAGACGTGGCGGGACGCTAGCTCGGCGCAGGGTCTGCCTGAGGTTGCCGCGCCTCCCATCTGCCCTGATGGACAGGCGCCCGCTCCAGCCACCTCCCTGACCCGCGGCCCGCTGGATGTCACCCATGCAGGGAAGGCACTGGGGCCAGAACCGCTGCGGACATAGGGCAGCTGTCCGCGGTCAGAGGTCGACAGTGGCCCGAGCCTGCCACAGCCCCCGGTCCCACCACGTGGGCGGCCCCCCCCCCCGTTTCCACCCCCTCACCGCGACCCCACCAGGACCCGCCGCTCGGTCCTCTCCCCTCGGCCCCACCGGGATCCCCCACCCCCACTTACCTGGAGATCCGCAGCTGCACGCGCCGGGGCTGCCCACGGGGGACAAGGACACGTCGCTTTAGCCGCCCCGGGCGGGGCCGAGGCCGCATGTAAATGAGCCCGCGGGGCGGGGCCGGGGCGGGGCCGGTGTGAGCGTGTCCCTGCCCGGCGGCGGGGGGCGG
>NC_138373.1:4822331-4927233 GCF_054177405.1 Leptonychotes weddellii | reverse complement strand
TAAAGGCTTCCAATTACAGATGCACCTTGAGGAGGCACAAGCATGACATTTGCAAGTTCAGTTTTTCAGTGATTATACAGCCTTTCGTGTTCTCAGGAGCGTGGGGGATGTAGGTCATGGAAAAGGGCACGCTTTCTCTAGGGACCCAGGGCCACTGGCTGCTAGTGCCCGCGGCAGGGCAGTGCAAGGCCACCAGCCCCGGGCCTCACATAGCAGCGGGAAAACCAGGAAAGAAACGCAGCAACAGAGTTTATAAATATATAACTATATTTATTTTGAATATTAAATAGTTTTTAAATTACAAGCAATTTATTGAATCACACTATGCATCAATATACAGTAAAAATCTTACAATTTAAAAATGTACACAATTTAAACTGAACGTTCATTAGCTGTGATATTGCCGTGAACCTCTCACAACTGTGTTAAAGCACAACAGGGAAGCCGCGTGGGTGGGACTGCCCCATGGGCCGCGCCGCAGACCGGACTCAACAGTGGATGCACGCGCCGGCCCGCTGGGGAGGCCTGCCCGCGCTTGTGTGAGCCTGAGCAACCTAGTTCAAGCCATCTGGGTAACAGGTTGTTGGTAGTTCAATACTGTCTGCACATCTGTCAGAGCTTACACGTGTACTAAAGAGTTTCTTCGTTAACAGCCAAAACTGGAGCCAGCCCCGCTACTGTCAGGAATATTGTTCACGAGATTGAAATCTGAAGTAACCGAGTTACCCATTCTTATTTTAAGGCTACTTCTCATAAGGCTATTCTTCTGAAGCCCCGATCACCGAAGCCCAACACTTGGAGCCTAGCACTGGGTTCACGTCCGGAATCGTCAGGCGATGGGCTGAGTCGGGTAAAACCAGGCGCTGCCTCCCTCGCGCCCCGGGCCCTCAGGACAGACATGCAGTAAGTCACTAACCCTACAAGTACCCTATGGAAAATGTGAATACAAGGGAGTGGTTTTGAAAGGCGTTTTACGGCAGCAAGACATACAAAGACTTTTCTAAGATAAAACCCATTTCTATAGAAACAATCACCTGTACGTTTAAAAATAGAACGAATGCTCTGTTTCCAATTCAGCTTCGCGGAGCTTCTTCACCCTTAAGATGAATGGCTTCTTACCCAGACGCAAAGTCCAAGTTCCAGAAGGATCTGGGGAGCACTTTTATTTCTTTTTCTGGCTTATGACAGGATCGTTTGATAACACAAATTAACATCTAGCTAGGAAGGAAATGAAGGTTCTTTTTATTATAAGATTTAAAATACGTTAACTCCACCAGAGTAGCACTAATTAAAACCTGATAGATTCCAAAGAAGGCCAGGAAAATACCACTGTGAACCAGGTATTATCAACCTCACCCATATTATCTGGAGAATTCCACTGATTTATTTCATTGCATAACTTATTAGAACAAGTTCGGTCTGAAAACCCACTATTGGTAACCAACGTAGTAAAAAAAAAAAAAAAAAAAAACCCCAAAAAACAAAAAGAAAACCTGACTTGAACAACAAAGCACATGCTGACACTTCAAAGATGGGCCAAAAATTCTCATCTACATAATTGGTTTCCTGTGTATTGCTTGAGATTTCAAAAGAACATGTTGACTCACGTGTTTATTATAAATATAAAATCTTCCCCACCATGCAACACCACAGTAAGATTTACTACTCCAACCCCCCGCCCCCAACTCAATGTATAAAATGCTTTCTTTTGGCAATTAATCATGACAGCAAGATAGACCTAAAATAAATTAAAATGGGAATTAGGTTGTTAAAATCTCCTTAATCATAGTGAAAAAGGTACAGCCCCCGAATATCAATAAACTTATCCCGGGCTGATTATACAAGAAGACTATATATTCTATGGATCTGCTTGACTTTTAGTCATTAAATCTGAACTCGTTATAGTTTGAAAAAACTTGTATTAATTATCACCTCTCATATATCTCTTAACAAAGACTGATAGATGTAAAAATTCAGGAAACTCAGGAAGTCTTCACAGCAAGAAATTCAGAGTTATGACAGTTTTGGCAAAATCACCTTCTAATGCCCTATTAACTTTTCCTTGTTCAGCTCCCTGCTCACACCAAGTGGAGGGTAAAGGGGGCTCCTTCTCCATTCTGAGTTCTTGCTCTGGAAAGTTATTGCTAGTATAAAATGTTAGTGGAGCGAACTAGAATTGATAATAAAGGTCACAATTTACTTTGTAAACTCTAGCCAGCATACACAACTGCATCTTGCGCTAGGACCAGGGTCGCTGGGATTTCTATCACGCAGCCCCGGGGGACCTGTGTTACGCTGGAGTCGGGGAAGCAAATCAGCACCGGAAAACATTTGGGGTGAAGGGCCAGTGTGTGGTGACCACAGACCCGACGCCCGACCCCAGTACACACGGCTTCACGGCGGACATGCCAAGCCTCCTTCAGCACATGCTGCTCTAGGCCCTGGAAACTTCCTGATGTCAAAGCAGAACTCACAGAGTGCAGAATGAGCTCAGCTTTTTTATCACCAACACCCAACTCCTGGCAACATTAGGAGGTGGCGCTGGACACACTCGGTCCTTTTCAAGGCAAGGGGAAAACGTGGTGCTTAAGCAGAAGGGCAGGGTCAGTGCAGATGAGTCCCAGGGCCGCATCCGGGTGGGAGGCCCCGAGCAGGAGGACGTGCTGGCTGCGCAGGCTCGCCGTGGTCTCGCGTCCCTGCTCCCGGCTGCGGGAGGTAGCGTATCTCCTCGGTTACAGAGCCCGGCCGCCGCGGGCCGTGACGCGGACTGGCTCTTCCAGGAAAATTCCAGGAAAAACTCTGGACGTTATTTGAAAGCTCAACACCCAGTGCGTACAACAGAACGAACTCAGACTGTCCTCGGCAACCAGAGCCCTGCGCGGGCAGCTTCCTCCTCAGAGTTTGGCACCGGCTGAAGGAAGGAGCCACAGGGACACCGAAGGCCCAGCAGCCTGTGCTTCCAAACACTAAGCGGAGGAGCCAGCGTGACGGGAGGTGGCTCAGGGGCCACAGCAGAGCGCGGCTCCCAGGGAGAGGGGCAGGACAGACACCTGGACGTTCTGACCCGAAGCGGAGTTCTGGGGGGAACCACCTGTCAAGTTTTACCGAAGGGTCTAAGAAAATGGGGGAGCGGGGTGAGAGAATCACACAGAGGGGCTGCGAGACCCTTCAGCTCCTCAGAGAAGCGTCACTTGCTACAAGGAACCTGCGTTATAGAAAGAGACAAACGTATGTTTCATTCGGTCAACAGAACAAAGCAGTCTTTTTGGACTCATCAAAAATATTTCCTATAAGAACAAAAAACACTAACATTCGGAATCATGTATCATTTACGAAAAAGTACCATATGTACAATTCCAACAATTCTAGACAGCAGAACACTCAAAATATTTAAACTTTACAAGTACCATGCAAAGCAAACAAACTATAAAACAGAGAAAGAAATCAAACTAGTGGATAGCACCAGCTTGACCTGCCTTATTTTCCTTGAATAATTTACGATTCTGTACAATATCAGGTACTCTTAGAACACTTATCCACAGTGCAATTACAGAGAGCAATTAGTGATTTCTTTAAAAATAATAAATACGGCTCACTGGTGCCCATTCCCATCGTGCTCCTCTGGGCCCTCACGCACAGAAGGGATGCACAGTGTGGAGGCGGAGAACACCCCACATGGAAAACAACCCCGAGCCTACAGTTCCCCACACACCAGAGCAGGGTCGACGCTCCCCAAGGATGACCAGGGCGCGAGGACCTTGGGTGGGTGAGAGCGGCCCAGGGCCTCCCCCGCCGGGCTGCCCGCCGTGGGCATGGAGCCAGCGCGGCTCCGTCCCGGCCGCCTGAGTCTCTCTCCTGGGCCGGGCCCGCTGCAGCCGATGTGGAGGGATGTCACTGCTGGGCTCAGTGCAGGAATGCCGCCCTGGGGGAGCAGCCCGGGACCCGGGAGCGCATCCGTGTCCACCTAATCCTTTTCTCCGTCTTCGCTGCTTCCTATTTCAGGGAGAACAAGCAAAGCTGGGTTTGTGAAGTGATCGGCACAGATAAAAATAGTGTGGACAGCATGTGACCTGCGCTACAGAAAGAGGAACCGAAGCTGGGAGTGGGGCTGCCCGCCACCTGCTCGAGCCGTGGAGCTTCCTGTCACAGCAGCACCTGCCAGGCTCTGGCACGCTCTCGCGCACACATCTGCTCAGCTCACACGCCGCTCGGCGTCCGTGCTCAGGGCACAGGAGAAAGTCAGCCCCGATCTCTGACAGATCGCTAGGTAATGGGCATTATCTAATCGGCACAATTAAACAGAGCACGAACACAAATGAAAGCTCTTTATGTTTCATAGTTAGTATTTGAACTGCAAACTTCAAATCAAAAAAATGTACCTATTAGCATTTATCTTCCAATCGGGTTATGGGGAAAAAAGGATCCATATGTTCAGATAATACCACTTCAAATGCGCCCTGCCCGTGACTTCCCACCCAGGCCTCTGCTATCACACAAGACCAAGACTTAATGGCAAAATCAATATTCCCTGGGAAGAGCCAGAGCACATTTGGGCTCAATCCCAAAATCTCGGGCCAAGTGTTTTTAAGAACGGCTTCTCTCTGGGGGAAAGAAGCAGAGATGGGCGGGGGGTGGAGGGGGTTGTGGCAAAAGGGGAGAAAATAGAACAGAAGGTGGCAGACGCGCTGCAGCCAGGCGCCACCGGGCTGCCTCGCCCAACAGGGGCTGCAAGGGGGCAGCTCGAGTAGCACGCAGTGTGTGGAGTGACAGAGGCCTACACGTGGGGGACGTGGCTCCGAGAGCGTGCGCTCAGGACTGTGAGGGCCTCATAAAGGATTTTCTTACAATCTACTCTGCAAACACTAGGAAGGCACCAAATTAATAAGCACGCAAGTCCAGCAGGGACGGTCTCCCAGGCTGGCCCCCACCTCCTCTCACCTCCTTGTTCAATGTCCGAGTCAGTAAGGTGTGTGAGAGAAAAGCTGGCGATGTTGGCAGGAGAGATGGAGAATCTGGAATACGGCGGCGTGTGGGGCCAGCTCTGTTCCGCACTCCGGGGCGGTGGAGGCGGCGAGAAGTACTTGGATGTCTGAAGAGAAGGCTTAGAACTAAGAAGGTTACTTGTTGTCTTCGACATAAAAGGGTCGGGGGAGAAGTCATCATCCCATTCAAAGCCTCCACCTAGAAAGAAAAAATAAAAACAGTTCTCCTTTTACAATAGAACAGAGAATTGCGAGGGGCTGGGGGGGGGGGGGGGCAAGCACACAGGTCTGCTCCGCAGATCAACCAGAACCGACTTGGGCCTGACAGATTGCAGAGCTGCTCCCGGGTGTCTTAAGAGTGTCATTTAAAACAATCCATGATGTTATCCTCCAAAAAGTTCACCTTATTCACAAAGCACTATTTTTTAGTTTCTTTTTAAACCCATCAGTGAAGTGAGGTACCTTCTTCATCAGTTGAGCTTTCCGAATTTATGCACCTGCTCAGGTAGGGAGAGCCTGAAGAAGGTGCCGGGCTGTTCAACTCGGGGCCACGTGCATCTCCTCCACAGTGCCCCAGCTCTTTGGTTGGGGTCTCCTGAAAAGCCAGAGAGAAATGCCCGTCAGCGAAGGCCTGCTCTCTCTCCCCCGCTCCAGTGTACACGTAGCAGGCCGGCACCGTGTCTGACTGACAGGGTGGGCTCCGGGCCTGGGGAAGCTGCAAGAGGAACACACAGCCCCGTCTCTCCCACCGAAGCAGCTCTGACACCCGGGCAGAATGCATGCAGCAGCTGCTGGAGGCCTCCGAAAAGTAAACAGTAGCAGGCCGGTTGGGAAAGAATGCCAGAACTCAAAGTACACCAAAGCAGCCGTGGATCTGCTGTCCTCCCACTGCCCCTGCCTCAACGGCTCCAGGCCTGGACCCAGCACAGCTCGAGATCCAAAGTGGCCACTGGGGTGGACAGAGAGAGCTCCAGAAGCCCTTTGGTTCTGGTTCTGAAGCAGGCAGGGGCTCTTCTGACCCTCGGAGGCTGGGGGCGGGGGGGTGGTGGAATTCCACATTTTTCCCCTCCATTCTCTTGCTCCCCAGCCCCGAGCAATCCTGGGGTGACAGGCACCTATATCCTGAGGGAGGTGACCTCCCTCTCCGCCTGGAGGAACTGGGATCCCAGAGAGTGAGAAGCCCAATGCTTGTCTTCCTCTGTCCAGTGGCATGAAGTGAGCAGCACAGGGTGCTGACGAAAGCCCCAGCTCTTTAGCGGGGGGCGGGTGGGGCAAGACAACCAGAAGTACCAGGGACACCATGGAGAGGGAGAAGCTCAGGAAAGCTACCCCATCACGTTTATGAGCTCCTGCCTCACCTCCAAGCTGTGTGTGGTAGAGTTGACTCTCAAGAGCACACCAAAGCTCTAAGAACTGAACTGCAAGGGTGGACCACGGCCAAGATCCATCCTGGCCAGTCGGGGGGCACATGCAGAGGACAGATTCAAACAGTACAGCAAAAGCTTTGAAAGGGGAATCCCAATCCACAGAAGGACGGTTAGAACTTGGGACCTGAATCCCAACGGGTCAATGCCTGCTAGAACAAAAATGTCAGCAGTCTCCTGAGAATCTAAACAAGACACAAAGTCTCGTAACACACTAAGGATACAGTCTAAAATCAGTCCGGATACAAAGAATCAGGAAACTCTCAATGCACAGGGGAGAAGACAATCTACAGATGCCATGCCAAGGTGACACAGATGCTGGAATTCTCTGAAAGGCTATCATGAAAACGTTCCTACAAGCAAGAGCAAACGTTCTTGAAATGGACGTAAACAGACCAAAGTTTCGGCAAAAGAACAGATGATAAAAATAATAACAAAATGCCAATTTCAAAAATAGAAAAATACAGCAGCTAAAACCTAAAAACCCCACGGATGGACTTAGTATCAGAACGGAGATGACCAAGAGTGAGTGAGTTTGAAGGAGATCAACAGAAATGACCCAATCCGAACAACAATGAAAACTGAAGAAAGAGCCACGGGGCCATACACAGCAGTCTGACACTGGCATGCCAACAGGAGGGGACTCGGAGCGTGATGAAAGACATAAGACTACAGATCAAGATGCCCAGCAAATCTGAAACAGGGTAAATTCAAAGAAATCCATGCCAATAATCAAACTGCTAAGAAGAAAAAGACTTTTGCAAAGAAAGAAATCCTGGCAGCAATCAGACATAATACTGAGAGAACGGTCAACTCAGAATTCTATATTCAGAGAAAACATCCTTAAGGAATGAGGGAAACAAAGATTATCTGTCAGTAGGTTTGATTTAAAAAAAAAAAAAAAAAAAGGAAAAAAAGGCCAAACAAACTTCTTCAAACAGAAGGGAAAGAATCCTAGAACATCAAAAATGAAAAGAGAGAAATGGTAGGGACTGTCTTGGTAAACAGAACCCTATTAGTCTCCCCTTGAGTTTCTTTTATTTTTTATTTCATTAGGTTATGTTAATCACCATACATTACAGCATTAGTTTTTGATCCCCTTGAGTTTCTTAAAACATGTTTGATCACTGGGAGTAAAATGCAGAGCACTGTCTGATGGGGCTTGAGAGTCCGTGCCTGGAATATACCAGACAATGGTAATAAGGTTTCTACATTCCACATGAAATGGTAAAGTGCTGACTCTAAATAGATTGTAAAAAGTCAAGTATGTGTATTGTAATCCCCCAAACCACTACAGAAACTATACTGAGAGAAGATACACAGTAAAAAATGTGACAGATAAATTCAAGGGTAATACTAAAAAATGCTTAAATTACCACAAAGAAGACAGGAAGGAAGGAGGAAGCAAGAACCAGAGGAAGAAACAGTGAACAAAAAAGTACGCCAAAATTCAAACAAGACCAATTTTATTAAATGTAAGTGGCCTAAAACTATCAATTAAAAAGAATTTTTCAGAAGAGATTTAAGAAACTCTTTGCTATTCACAAGAAACCAATGTCAACCATAATGATATAATAACACTGAAAGTACAAGGACGAAGAAAGACACATCATGCAAGTACCAATCAAGAGAAAACCATGAGTGGCTACGTGAGTATCCGACAAAGGAATACAGAAGGACGTTATATAACAATTAAACAGGTCAGTTCGACCTTTTCAAGAAGATCTATAGTCATCTTAAATGTCCATGCAGCTAACAACAGAGCCACAAAACAGAGGAAGCACAAATGAACAGAAATGAAGAGACAGTCAAATCCACAATCGCAGCTGGAGATTTCAAAACCTCTCCCTCCCTCCCTCCTTTCCCCCCTCCCCCCCACCACAGATGGGACTCCGGGCACACAGGAAAATCAGCAGCAGTGTAGAAGAACTGAACACTATCAACCATCTAGACCTGACAGGCTCTTTCTTTCTTTCTTTTTAAAGATTTTTCAAAATTTACTTAAAGGGGGGGGGAGGGGAGGAGAGTGCACACACACGTGCATGAGCAGTGGGAGGGACAGAGGGAGAGGGAGAAGCAGGCTCTCCACTGAGCAGGGAGCCAGATGCGGAGCTCCATCCTGAGACTCTGGGATCATGACCTGAGCCGAAGGCAGATGCTTAGCCGACTGAGCCACCCAGGCGCCCCTAGGCACATTCTTTCAAGTACACATGGAACATTCACCAAGACAGACCATGGCCTGGCTCTAAACAAACCTCTGTAAGTTCAGAGGAACTGAAACCATACCAAACCTGCTCTCTGACCGTAATGGAATTAGCCTAGAAATCAATTAACAGGGGTGCCTGGGTGGCTCAGTGGTTAAGCGTCTGCCTTCGGCTCAGGTCATGATCCCAGGGTCCTGGGATTGAGCCCTCCATCGGGCTCCCTGCTCCACGGGAAGCCTGCTTCTCCCTCTCCCACTCCCCCTGCTTGTGTCCCTGCTCTAAAAAAGAAATCAATTAACAGATGCAAGAACATCTTCAGCCCTTCATTTGTAGAGAGGCTGAAGTCTGAGCTCACAGAACAGTGCTCAGCAGGCACAGGAGGGCGGGAGGGTCTCAGACTCCGCCGCTGCCTGGTCCCAATCTGCAGGGACCAGCACCTCTGGGGCTACCTGTGAGCCATGGACTGTTCCAGCTTGCACCTGCGTGCTGGCTATTGCTGCCAACTGCTGATTATGGAAATTTGGTCTGTAAAGAGTAGCTAATTTCAGTAGGACTCTGTCAGCAAATCCAGAAGGGGCATCCAGGTCTCCTTCCCTTCATTTAATAGTTCCCTGTTCAAACTACATTTCTGCATATTCTTGAAACTGTAACCAAACCAAATTCCTATTTTATTTTATTTATTTGAGAGAGAGAGAAAGAGAGCACGTACACACACACGAGCAGAGAGGAGAGGGAGAAGCAGGTTCCCTGTGACCAGGGAGCTCGATGTGGGGCTCGATCTCGGGACCCTGAGATCATGACCTGAGCCAAAGGCAGACGCTTAACCCAGGCCCCCCAAATTCCTATTTTTGAGGAATCATAAAACAGATTGGCGGCCTCAAAACAGCAATCAGGAAAACAAAGCACGCTCGATTTCCTAACACACCTTGGAATTCTCTAATATGACAGTTTGTAGGTTAACAGGTACCTGGTCAAACAGATAGACTGTGACATCGTCAAAAAATGTCACTGCCTTCTTTTCTTTTTTCCAGTCATCGGGGAGCTGATCAACAGCAACGGTGGCCGAGGGTTTCAACAGGCTCCGTAAGTGCTTCCCATCCTCGTTGCTGAGGATCACAGGCACGGGGTGCTCGGTCTCATCCTCTGACTCGGAGCTGAGGCTGTGCAGATTGAACGCCCGCAGGTCCTCGTCGGAGTCGTCACTGTTTTCGTCTTCCTCGTCTGCCTCAATGCCGTCCTCAGAGAGGTCGAGCATGCCCGACGCACCAAGTTTCCCCAGGTATTTCCCTTCGATATCTGGCTCTTTCAACTTGGGGCCCTCGGCGTGGCCGCACAGGGACTTCTCCACCGTCAGCTCTGACGCGCTGCCGGAACAGAGGGTGGCGTTTGCAAAGGCGAGGAGCTCGTTGGTGTTGGTGCCGGTGGAGGTGAGCGTGCACGGGCGCCCCTCTTGTGCCTCGAAGTCGTCACCGCTGCTTGGCTCGGAATTCAACAAACTCAAGGGACTGCCAGCCTCGTCTTCAGGAGGAGGCGTCTGCTGGGAAACATCAGCTGGTGCCGGTTCCGACGTTTCTCTCAACTCCAGGTGACTTTCGGAATCTTGAGACGCAGGTAGACAAGTTTGGTCTGGCTGGCCAGGTCTGGTTTCCCGGCAACCGTCCTTGGTGCCAGGACTTTGCTCTGGGATGACTGGCTCCGGCAGGGGCTGATCCGTTACCAATTCCAAGGCTGAAGCTGAGGGTCCTGGGACCCCCTCGGACTTCTTATCCGGCTCAGAGTCATTATCTGAGAAGTAAGCAGAGTCTCGGTAGGAGCTCTGAGGGCCAGGTGCGAATGTCTGCGAGGTCACTTCTGTACCTCTGTGGCCATCGGCTGCGTCTGAGATGACGATGACCGGGTTGGGAGGCAAACTGCTATGACCGCTGTCACCCACTGTGGCCGTCTCTGAGGCTGCGGTGCCGTCGGAAGCAGGGTGCAGAGTCCATTCGGGGGACTCCAAGTTCTCGGTCTCGTAGCCACTGTCCGCAGGCTTATCAGGGGGCAGGAGTTTCTGAGGCGCGTGAGAGCCTAAAGAACCCAATAAAACTTCATGGACATCCACTGAATCCAGAGAGTCTGGGGTCTCCACAGACTGTTCTGAAGTCGGAATGGGTGTTGACAAGCTGTCTTCTAAAAGGCTGTCTTGACTGGTTGAGTCTGAGGAAAGGGCAGACACCAAGCCCCCCTCTTTTGTAGCATCTTTACAATGCAGCTGATTCAAAGTCTCCACAGCTTCCACGTTTTTCTCCAGCAGACTGTTGCTGTGATGGTCTTCTGAAAGGGGCTGGTTTTGTAAGTTCTGTCTCAATTCTGGAAGATTACTTCCTATACTCACCTTATTGGCAAAAAGGTCATCAACAAGAACTGAGTCACTTTTGGTCAGTCTCAAGGCCTCTGGACTTTGGTGGGTCAAGTCATGGGACCTGTCGCAAATGCCGTGTGGTTTGGCATCAGCTGAGGGGATCACAACTGTGATGGCCACAGAGTCTGGACTGATTTCTTGGTAAAGACAGTCTTCCTGGACACTGACATCTGAACATGTGGGTTCTCCCTGCTTCAGGAACATATCTGGAGGTACGTGATGAGGTGTTCTTTCTGTTTCGAGAGAGGTAGGAGGGACCTGCACTTCCGGGGAAGACTGTGATGAGGTGTTCAAAGTGTTGTCCTTGAACACGACACCTGTGTCTTTACCTTTTGCGCTTATGTTTTCCTGCAACAAAGAAAAGCCTGGTTTATTTTCAGCAAACTTAACCTCAGGATCTAGAGAATTTCTGCGTGGAGTTTCTAACATTGTTTCAGTGACACCAGCGTTTTTAAGTTCTGTTTGAAGATCATTTACACGTTCTTTGCTAGACAATGAGTCTTTTAGTAAGTTCTTCTCTTGAAGAAATAAAAAGTTTTCTGACAATTCTTGAACAGTCAGTGGATCAAAATTATCCTGGTGCAAAATGTTTTCTGATAAGCAAAGAGGCTCACAGTCAAAAAGCTTACGGGGCTTTTCTTTCTCAAAGTGGCACGTTGTTACGGACTCTCTGGAGGCATCCAGACTTGAACTTAAAGTGGTCGGCTTCAAGTCCGTTTGAACTCCGTTTAGTTCCATTAAGTCAAATATTTTTTGGTGCCTGGGCAGACCATCTGATTTGTCCAGATCATTAAATATACTGTTGAAGGGGCTCTCAGGGCCCCTGGGAACATGGACGTCCTCGGGGATGCTGGAATCTTTGGGGTCTGTACTGCTTTGGAAGAAATCCTCATCTGTACTGGACTCCTCAAATTCCAGATTCTTGAGTGTCAGAAACTGGGACGTCTCATCACTTATCTTCTCTGGGTTATCCATCTCGGTTGTGAGCAGTGCGGGCGGGTAATCGAGCTCCAAGTTGCTACCACTTTTTTCTTCCAACTGGATATAATAGTCGCTTCCAACAGAAAGGTTGTGGGCATCAAAAACAGGAACCACTCCAGGGGCCCCACGGGGGACATCCTGGCCACTGTCGTCTTGTTTCCCCGGCCCAGGATCTGAAAGTGAACTCTCAAAAACTTCAACTGGGAAGAAGATGCTTGTGTAGGACAAGGCTTCGTCCGGGGCACCCCGACTGTGCTCGTCAAAGTGGTCATGCTTAGCCGCCTCCCAGACATACTCAAAGCTCAGGCCCTGGCTGGTCTCAGTCACGGTGAGGACCTCCTCCATCTCGCGACCAAGCCGATCCCTGGCAAAATGGTCGAGAATTGGGAAGGCAGCATTACTTGAAGTGTCTCTGCTATTTGTATTTGGTTTAAGAGCATTCCACTGTTGTTCAAAGTCAACTTCTGAGTCCCTTTGGCTTTGCATCCGCAGGTAGGTGAGCAACCTATGCACGTCCTCGGCCGCTGGTCTCTTGTCTGGCGACAGCCAGCAAAATTGCAAAACTTCATACCTGAATGACAATTGAGAGGTAATTAATGGATTGATGATAAATTGCTTTATTCATTTTTTTTTAAAAGATTTTTCATTTATTTATTTAGACAGAGAGAGTGAGAGAGTAGCAGAGGGAGAGAGAGAAGCAGACTCCCAACTGAGCAAGGAACCCGATGCGGGGCTCGAACCCAGGACCTCGGGATCATGACCCGAGCCAAAGGCAGACACTCAACGACTGAGCCACCCAGGCACCCCGATGGTAAACTGCTTTAAAATAAGAAAGGACTTCACAAGGACTCCTAAGCCAACCCAACATCTCAAAAGTTTCTATGCTATGACCACTGTCAACCACATGAAGCAGCTCAGTTCATGGTGAAAGAGGAAATAAAGAAATATAAAAATATAAAATCCTAGCTCTTTGTGTTCCCAGGACACTTCACGGTATTGGTGTCTGTCATTTGTTTTTCTAGTGTGTATCCAGTGACTTAGCCCCAGAATTTAGAAACAGTTTTCATAACATTTATTGTTTAAAAAGAGGGAATATACAACACCCAAAGAAAGAGACAACAAAACGTAAAATGGAGTTACCCACCATCTATCAGAATAAGGCTGCTCCAGCTGAGGCTTAGGGAGCTTTGTGTCTCTCTCTCGAATCACCTGATTGAGAACATCTAAGTTGGAAAGGTTGGAATAAGGCTGAGCAGCATTATCAAAAAGCTCCCAAAGTGTCACACCCAGGGACCTGTGGAAAAAAGAAAACAGTTATTTCTTCTTCCCTTTATAGATGTCAAATTTTTCAGCACCAGTATCTTCATTTGTACACTCATTAGTGACTTTACGAACAAGGTGTGTACTGAAAAGGTACACAGATAAAGACAACTCTTTAACGTGATTTTTAAAAAGAGGCATTTTCAATAAAATGAGGACAAGTACGCCTCCTCATATTTACGTATTTACTACGGAGTACTCTAGAAGTTTTGGCCAATGCAAAAAAAAAAAAAAATTAAACAGATAACAGGCACAATTATAGAGAGGAGCTAATGTGACTGTCAACTTTAAATTCAAGAAATTATTTGAAAGATCACGGGGCGCCTAGGTGGCTCAGACGTTAGGCGTCTGCCTTTGGCTCAGGTCATGATCCCAGGGTCCTGGGATCAAGCCCCGCATCGGGCTCCCTGCTCCGCGGGAAGCCTGCTTCTCCCTCTCCCACTCCCCCTGCTTGTGTTCCCTCTCTTGCTGTGTCTCTCTCTGTCAAATAAATAAATAAAATCTTTAAAAAAAAAAAAAAGAAAGATCCTTAGAATTATTTCAGAGTTCAGCGAGATGGTGAGATACAAGATAAATATCCTGAGGTGGACAAAAAAAAAAAAAAAATCCCATTCACAATAGTAGTAAACACCAGAAAATATATCAGAGAAACCTTTATATAAACAAATAATCTCTTCTTTGGTGGATCCACACATTTCCCAACAGTGTGGGTTTGGTTGCTATTATGAAGGGACTTCTTGCCATCATTCTGCCCCCTATTTGTGTGTCTGCCACCTGCCCGAGCCTCTCGATGCCTCCAGGTTCTCGGCTGTTACCACAGGCAGGAGGGAATGCCCCTTCTTGGTACCCATCCCGTTCTCTCACGCCAAGGGCTCTGTCGCCATGGAAACGGCCTCTACAGCTCAGATGTACACTTACTCTCCACCTCCTCTGTGCAGTCTCTGGGTTTCTATCCCAGCATGAGCCTTTGGTCGTGTAGCAGCATCTCCTATCACTGCAATGGCCCCTAAATCTGGCTGACCACCTGTGTCATCTGGGAATACAGAGGTATTTAGGACCCACCCCCAAGAACTCTCAGTTGGTAGATGCAGGTGTGGCCTAGGAAACTGTATTTAAAAAGTTCCCTAGTGATTCTGACATCCAGCCAGGTTTGGGTATTAATGGTTTACGTGACTTGGATCAATACCTCCAGAATGCTTGTTTGAATAATAAACTGCACTGAATGAGTAAGTCTATTATTTGACACTGTAGAGTACAATATAACTTATGAGTTAATTTCTGTATGCTAACTTCACAAGTCAGTGAAAAAAATCAGCATATTCAGTATCTAAGTTGAGAAATCACTTCTATCAGAGGAAATAAATGGACCCAAATTTCACAACTCAATTCAAGAAATAAAACACTTCTTTTCCCTGGCACAGACTTGCCAGAGGCGGAGGGTTGTTCTGGGTACAAAAAAGTTTAAGACACTATCGATGACGTTAGGGAGTTTATAATTTAACTGAGGAAAATAAGACATTCACATGAAACACTAAAGACCACAGAGATAGTATATAATTAATGGCAAAATGAGTGTTACCGCTACCATGCTTGGTGTGATCTTGGGCATATAACTACCTGTGTCAATTTCTCCAAATCCCTGATTTAACTCACTTCCCCTCCCCCATTCCCAACTCAAAGCCCTCTCCAGCCCCCAGCCCACCCTGTTCTTCAGAAAACACGAAGCATGGGCTTTCTCAACTCCCCAGTCCACCAATCCTAGCATCTCTATGCATCGCCTACTCATCTCCTCCGGCCACAGAGAAAGATGAGACACATCTCCTCCTCAAGGTCTGTCCCTGCCCCGGAGCTCTCTACTCTACCCCGTGCGGTGTCCTCCAGGATAACCACCACCAATCACTGTCACTGGTCCCTAGCTATTCAATTCTTCACTTTGTACTGGCTCTTGCATTCTTGAGTACCACTGGCCTCTCCCCTCTGGGGAACAAAAGGTGTCCTGTAGTTCTTACCCTCTTTTCCACTCAACTCTCTAAGAGCGGCCCCTCTTGTTCCCCCTGGTACAGGGCAGCGTGGGCCCTGCCTTGGGCTGCAGCTGGCACCACGGCCGGCCCTGCCACCAGAGACTTCTCAAAGTGTTAGCAACAAGGGCTGGGCTCTGTCTCTGGGGACACAGGCTAAGTTTGCAGGTCCAACGCCCTGCTAGGAACAGTAAAAATAGGGATAAAGCATACAAAGCATCTTTGTAAAGGTATCACAGATGGGCTAGCAGGGAATTGCCAGGAAAAACTCCAGAACTTGAAGAACTAAGGAGAATACTAAACCACCTTGGAGCTGGTGCTTTTGCTGAAGCACAGAACTCGGGCTTTTGTGGTCTTGGTTTATGAGGCAATGCGGGTGCTGGTAAACAGGCCAAAGCCCTGGGCCTGCCCAAGCTAAGGGGAATCACAGAGACACCTCCTCACAGTGAGCTTAAACCTGCCCCTGCTGCCTCCCTCCAGGAGCCTGAAAGGCAAGGTGACTCAGCACTGAGGCACGGTGAGTTAGGGTACGTGTGTATGACTGTGTGTGTGTGTGTGTGCGTGTGTGTAAGGGGGGTGTGTGGTCCCTAACAAGCTGTAACCACAGAGCTGATCCTTGATTGCATTTGCAGCCCAAATTCACAACACCTGAGTGTTCAAAAAAAACCTTAAATCTGAATATGTGAAGCTCTCTTACATGGTAGGACCCCCTGGTATCCAACACAAGCGAGTAAGTGTGGATCCTCTCTGGAGGAATGCTCCCCAATTCTAGGTTTCCAAGATCCTCACCCCAAGGAAACAAGGCACCATCAAGAACCAGCAAGATCAAATCCACTAGGACTTCAGCTACCAGAATTATCTGATGCAGATCATAATCCAGTTGTTTTAAAAACACTGGGATATGTTTTAAAAAACCAAACAGATTTCCTAAAACTGAAAAGTCAATAGCTGAACTATATAAAACTTAATAGAGAGATTTAACAGAAGAACAGACACAGCTGAAGAGAGAATTTTTAAAAAGAGAAAGAATTCGTGGCTGGAACACAGGTCTCAAAATTATCTAGAGCGTGGCCCAGAGTCAAAGAGATAGGATATATAAAGGAGAGATGAAGAGACAGAAGGCAGAGCAGGAAGGCATGACACACGTCTAAACGGACTTCCCGAAAGAGGGAAATGGAGCAGAGGCAGTATTTGAAGGGTAGGCCTGAGAACACCACCAACCTATAGATCTGAAAGCCAAATAAATCCCAAGCAGAAAAACATAAGAAATCCACACCCATACACATCATAGTGAAACTACAAAAAACCCCACAAAAAACAAAGAGAAGAATTTAAAAGCAGCCAGAGAGAAAAGGTCACATTACCTTCAAAGAGCTTAGGTAGACTTACGGCTGACTTCTCAATAGCAACAATGGAAGCCAGAAGACAGTAGAACCATCTCTTCAGTATGCTGAGAGAAAGTAACTGTCACCAAGTAAAAATATATTTCAAAAATGAGGACAAAATAAAGGTATGTTCAGACCTACAAAAAACTGAGAGTCTGTTACCAGCAGGCCCTCACTATAGGGAATTCTGAAGGACATACTTCAGACAAAGGGAGAATGATCCCAGATGGAATGTCTGAGATTTAAAAAAAAAGAAAAGAAAAAAGAAAAAAAAGAATGAAGAGCAAAGTGATTTAATTATGTGGATAAACCTAAACAAAAAAGTGCTAAAAAAAACCCCAATAATAACGTCTTGTGAGGATAAAAGAAAAAAAAATACCCAATAAGATATAAGTGTGTGTGTGCATGCATGTGTGTGGTGTATAGTTAAACCAAGTTAAAGTATGTTAAAGTATCCTGAGGTCCGTGTACTGTTCAGAGAGAGGGTCAAAATATGAACTAATATTAGACTAACATAAGTGGAATACACATGTCATAACTTCTAGGGTAACCTTTAATAGTTAAAGCATAGGACTAGTGTATACAGCTCTCAAACTAACGGGAAAAAGCAGTTAAAAAAAATCCCAAAGAAGGCAAGAAGAGAAAAAGAAAATAGAAAAAGCAGGATAATAGCACAAAAAATATATATATAAATTAAGAAAGCTGTAACAGAAATCGTTAGTCAAAGACATAAACACATTTTTTTCAACTTTCATTAAACTCATCTCCTATAAATCACAGTATTACATATTGGTCCAAACGCCTTTCCGTTTTTTCATTTACTTTAATAAATATTTAAAATGTCTATTATACTGCAGGTCTTACAGGAGGCAAGAAAACAGACCAGTTTCCTGCTTTTGTGGACCTTATTACTGTTGAATGGGTAAGAGAAAAGTTAATTATATCATCACAATTGTGATAGTTGCTATGATGTCAATGAATTTACCTCACCATCAGGCACACCTGTGTTCCTAAATCTTATTCAGTTATTTTTCTTTAAGTACTCAAGGGGAAAGAAGTGAGGACTTTGCTACACAAAAGTCTAACAGAATGGTAAATCAATACCTACCAGATATTACTATACTTCGTTTGATCTGCAGTTAGTAGTCTGTCTTGAAAGCTGGTTACTAATTCTGGAGCAGTCCATCGCAGAGGGAAAATTTTTTTATCATCTGTTTCAATATAATCCTCCTGTGTTGTTAGAAAGCATACAGAATTTTAAATTCTATTAGTCTTTTAGTGAACTCAATGATTTAACACCAGGTCATTCTCAGAAAACACATGCTGAACCCAAAAGACGTATCAGAGAAAGAAGTGGGCATGAAGAGAGATTTTCTGGGCAGAAGGTGGGTGAGGTTTTCTCTGAAGCCTTCTGGGCTTCGTGAGCTGCTGTCTGAGCCACGAACGCTTGCTCAGTCAGCCTTCCCGGAAAAAGAAGGTACTCCACGTCTGATGTACAGAACAGACTCTGAGCAAAACATCTTTTAAAATATGCTGGGCCTTACGCCCCGAGTAGGGCAGCAGTGCCTAAGATTAGGGACTGGCTTCTAAGTCCATGCTCAACCATTTACAGCTCGCTACCAGACTCTGGGAAAGCAACAAATATGCTAAGCCTTTTTCTTTATCTGTAAAAAGAGGATGATACAATACCCACCTCCGTTTATGGTGAGGATTAAAATAGGTAACTGCTGGCAACGACTTCAAGGTGCCTGGTACATAGCAAGGGCTCAAGACACTAGAGCGACTATGCAGACAAATAACCAACTTATATTTGCGTAATATATTTTAGTTACAAAGTACTATGAAAACATGAGCCCTGTGGTCCTCACGAGAACCCCGGAAGACAGAACAGGTATGATCCTCGTGCCGCTCTGTGGATGGCGTGGAGCCAGGACAGACAGTCACATTCTGTGCCCCATACCCTGCTACCTCATTCAGCTGGGATACAAAAGAACACACGAAAACCTCACCTACTTCTTAGCTTGTTTGGGGATGTATTTATGGCAGAGTTTAAAAAATCTAAACTGCAACCTTCCTTTTGAGCCAGAATTTTACTGGGGACATGTTGATATGACATGTACAGTGTATTTTATTATACAGGTGGTAATGATTACTGCCGATGTGTTCATACTAAAATGTGTTATGCACCACCAAGCTGTATTAATTACACTGTGTAAAAATCTTATTTTTAAACAAAGCCTTTGGAAAGCCGTCACAAAACCTCAGCACAGAGCCACCGATGTAGACAAACCACACGTCAGAAGCCAACATTGCTGTTAAGATGACTAGAACAAACCATTCTCCAAAAAGGCAACATAACCAAGATTCTTAACCCCCTCTTCCAAAGCCGGGGTGGCATTCTGTGATATGACCACCTCATGACTATGAAATTAAATCAACTTCAGGAGAGAACCTTTAAACCTTGGCTTACCTTGTACCTGCTGAATCCTATTCCATAATCTCCCACTTTCACATTCAGGTCCGAGGTAAGAAAACAGTTCCGCAAGGCTAAGTCACTAAAAGCAGAAAGAGTGAAGTGAACACAAGGATAAGGGGAACCTGCAAGCAGGACACTGTCACCCCAAATTGCTATGAACAAGGCTTCCTCTATGAAGCAGAGTGGTGTGCTGAGCTCCCTGCTCAGTAATGTTTTAAAATTCTTTTTTAGGGGTGCCTGGGTGGCTCAGTTGGTTAAGCATCTGCCTTCAGCTCAGGTCATGATCTCAGGGTCCTGGGATCGTGCTCTGCATCAGGCTCCCCAGTCTGCTTCTCCCTCTGACCCTCCCCCCTCTCATGCTCTCCTTATCATACCCTCTGTTTCTATTTATTAAGATTTTATTTATTTATTTGAGAGAGAGAGACAGAGATAGCAAGAGAAAGCACAGGTGGGGAGAAGAGGGAGAAGCAGGCTTCCCACTGAGCAGGGAGCCTGACCCAAGACTGGATCCCAGGACCCTGGGATCATGAGCTGAGCCAAAGGCAGACGCTTAACCCACTGAGCCACCCAGGTGCCCCTAAAATTATTTTTTAACGGAAAAAGGATTATATATCATATTCTTCATTACTAAAATCCATGGAGATGATAAAATTTTTTCTTACAAGTAGTAACTGCTAAAGCAAGGAACCTGGATGGCTCAGTTGGTTAAACGTCTGACTTGTGATTTCAGCTCATGGGTTGTGAGACTGGGCCCAGCATGGGGCTCCACACTCAGCAGGGAGTCTGCTTGAGATTCTCTCCCTCTGCCCCTCCCCATGCTCACCCGCACTCTCTAATAAATAAATAAATCTTATAAAAAACCAAATAACTGCTAAGATTAAATACTGACCATATCTGTACCTTCTGCTGCATCAATAGCAGATTTATGTCTCATTTCCTGGTGTTCTGAGAGTGATCAAGAGGGGCGCCTAGCTGGCTTAGTCAGTTAAACGTCTGCCTTCGGCTCAGGTCATGATCTCGGGGTCCTGGGATCGAGCCCTGAATCAGGCTCCCTGCTCAGTGGGGAGCCTGCTTTTCCCTCTCCCTCCGCCCCTCTGCCCTGCTTGTGCTCTGTCTCTCATTCAATTTCAAATAAATAAAATCTTTAAAAAAAAAAGGATGGCCAGGAATTTTAAAATACTATGAGTTAAAGTGTCTGAGTAATTTTTTACAGTAACTTGTATTACTTGAGTAATAGTCTAGTGGTAGTCTATTTAAGTAAAAGTGAATAAAATTACAACTTCAAGCACCCCAAACTAATCTACATTATTGAAAATATTAATTTTTAATGTATTATAAGGAGGCCGCTTCTAGTTACTTCGCTTTCTTACAAACCCCACCTCTCCACAGGGAGGTAAAGAGCACATTTTCAGGACTTACTGAAAACAAATTACATAGGTTATTTAAGAACAGGTTAATTCTCAAAAACACATATGTTGAAAAGTAAAATCTACTTTTTCTGAAGGAACCTTCCATATAGACAACAGAGTAAACACTCTGGATTTCAGTATAAGCCCCCCCTTTTATCTTTCAATCTTTTTATCTTTTTGATCATCCACTGGCATAGGAATTAAAGAGTCCACTAAATTAAAGTAGAAAAGCACAGCCCATTTATAGTTTCAAATCATAAAGTTATCAAAAACTTTCTGTAGTCCAAAACTCAAAATGTCTTGATACGATTTTAGAAGACAAAAGCTTAAATTAATGATTAAATTCTTAATTTTCAAAGACTTTAATTTCTGACGCTTACATGCCCGAAACAGGACCATGCTGATGACGGCAGCAGCTTTGGCTGATGTAACTCAGTGACAGCCCACCTGGTACCTAAGGACCAGGTACCTAAGGACAGCCTGCCTGGTACATAAGGATCCAATCATATGTTAATGGCTAAGATTTATAAAGCACTTACTCTACACTGGGCATTTCTCTAAGCTCTATACACGTATTAACTCATCTAATCTTCACAAGGAACCTTGGAAGTGGATAGTCTCATCCTCCTCATTTACAGATGAGGAAACAGGCAGAGAATCAAAGTAACTTTTTTGCCAGGGCTGCAAAGCCAACAAGACGCCGTCCCCCTGCAGTAACCATCAGCAACAATGCACCAGCAATTGGAGCGTTGTCCTGGGCGTATGGCTGGTCCCCGACGAACACGTGCTGATCTAGACGGCCAGCTGGTTCTATTCAATCATCTCCACACTGTGTTTACTAGCAGTAATTTTCATGGGGCTCCCCTCAGAAGCCTTCAAGCCTGTGGTGTCCGGGAGCAAGAGAGAAACTTCCAATCTTAAGAAGAAAATTGGTCTCTCCTTTTTGGAATGAAGGGAGGCAGGAGGGAGGCAGAAGCAATACACCCTTCGAGGGCAGAGAAACGGAAATGCTTTCCGGCAGGCGACACTGTCCACTGGACCGACAGCTACAACAGGACGGTGCCACGGGTTCTACCAACAGAGGCTCGGTCACTGAGCACCACCGATGGGCATTTCCAGAGTCTCTAGAAACAGATCCTTCTTAACCTTCCCCAAGGTTAAGAGTCGAGCAGTCCTGGGCGCCTGGGTGGCTCAGTTGGCTGGGCGACTGCCTTCGGCTCAGGTCATGATCCTGGAGTCCCTGGATCGAGTCCCGCATCGGGCTCCCTGCTCGGCAGGGAGCCTGCTTCTGCCTCTGACCCTCCCCTCTCTCATGTGCTCTCTCTCTCTCATTCTCTCTGTCTCAAATAAATAAATAAAATCTTTAAAAAAAAAAAAAAAAAAGAGTCGAGCAGTCCTGCTAAGAGCAGAATTAAAAGCTGGGTGCCCCAGCATTCCAACAGGTCCCCGTGTGTGTCCCCTGCAGGTGGGCAGCAGCCTCGGCACTTGGCGCCTTCCCCGCAGGCCATCCGAGCAACCAAACCGTAGGCAACACCTGGGCTGCCCTGCCCCCTCCGTCCTCTCCTCTCTCCTTCCACATGTACAGTGCAGGTCCTTAGACACATCAAACGTGAAGGTTACGGAAAAGATGAAAAATCACCTAAGCAAAAGGCCGTTGGTTTTCATTGTAAAAGGCACCCTAAAACTCTAACACAATCCAAGTGATGCTCTCAGGGGAAGGAGGAATGCTTCTCCTCACCTGAAATCCGAAGCAATGAGGACCCAGACCAGGGTGGGACTAGAGGAGCTTCTTCTAAACCTGCCCCCTACCTCCACCCCACGCATGCGAGCACCACACACAGCATGGGGGGAGGGGGGGCGGCGCGAAAGGGCAATGTGGGGACTCATCCTGGCTCCGCTGCTTAGGAGCCGTGTGACTTGGGGCAAGTCATTTAACATATCCGAGCCTCAGTTTACTCACAAACGGGTGCGCTGTAAGAGCTAACTCACAACGTTCTGTAAGGATAAAATAAAGCAATATATGAAATGTTCTCAGAATGTTAAAGTGCTCTCCACTTCTAAGATAATGATATAATTCAATTCAAAATTGGTAAAAGCAAATATTCTCTGAAGCCCAACACACAAAGCTAAAGAAGAGAAAAACACAAAGGTGTAACTTAACAACGAAGGTAATACTTGACGTCAATGGCTGCTTTTGGTCAGGAAACACAAACATACCCAGTATATTCTTCCTTCAAGTTGAAAAACAGGTCTAGTGGTGAGGCTGCCAAACAATCCAGCTCTGACGGCCTCTGGCTCCGTCCCCTCGGCTGGCAACAAGGCCGTCCATCGCCCCCGCTGTCAGTGATGGCCTCGGCCGTGTGAGCGGGGCGGACAGACGTGGGGAGTGGGAATCCACAGATCTAAGAGTTCCCCATCCTGACTCACAAGGAAGCATCACTACTTGTTCTCAGCTCAGCCAGACTGGAGTTAACCCGGCCCCAGAATGACTGCTCGACTGGAAACAGCTCAGGCAGGTGCAGCCATTTTCAAAATCACTCACACCTCTCTACGTGTTACTTATGCTTTCGCGAGCAAGCTGAATTCCTCATAAACAGAGGCACCACATGGGAAGCAAAAGAGCTGACACTTACTGCTGAGTATTCTCCTAGGGCGTGGCATACATTATCTCAAGTCCTCTTGACAACAGCACTTCAGGATAAAGATTATCCCCATTCATAGAAGAAAAAGGTTCAGAAGGATTAAGTAATGTGGCTTATCTTGGTACAGTTAACGAGAGGTGAATTAACAACTTGAACCCCTGATTCGTGCTTTGCTCACCAGACCGCTCTGCCCTTGGCAGTCATGAAAGTTTAAAAAAAAAAAAAATCACTAAGAGTTTTGAAGAAACTGCTACTTCTCACTTGAAGATGGGACACAGCTCAGAGCGGTACAAGCTCAAGACGAAAGCCAGAGGACTCTGGTAAGGGCACAAAGGACGCAGTTGTAACTGCTTTCGCCCCGATTTATTAGGTCAGTCCTTGCTAGCTGAACGAGACTACATTTCCCGAGTGCCTCCTGCACGTCAGGCACCTGCTAGGCTCCGGGTCTATAGAGGGCACTTGCTCTGGGAAATTCTGGGCGGACGCCGAGGAGAAGGTCTGTGGCTGGAATGTGGGCCACCACTGCTGGCCTGGGTTTTGAGAAATGGTGATAAAACGGGGACAAAGCCTTCAGTTCTGTTTTCTCCAGGGCTGGGCCAGAGCTGACACTGAGCTGGACAGTCAGGCTTCTATGGGTCTCAACCTCTGGTTATGGCTTATCTCCTCCCTGTACATGATTACAAGACTGGACGAAACACATAGGGATGGCAGAAACAGAGGCTGCCAAAGAGGCTGAACTGCAGGGCAGGGTAGAAGGAGAGGAGGGAGTAAGCTCAGAGAGCGAGCAAGCATCCCAGAAATCTGCATACGGGTCCCTCTGAGTCTTGTCTGAGGCCAACTCCTGAGCTGCGTACGTGTGCGCTCTGGAAGATAATGAGGCTGACAGGACACTCACAGAGCTGGGAAGACTGGTCAGCGTGGAGAGACTTCCCTCAACAGCCTGGTGATACCCCTCAAGGTCCTTAAGAAGAAGGTTACTCTGACGTAAGGCAAGGGATCCCCTAGGCCTGTCCTAAAGGCGTCTTACACCAAGATGGAGCTGAGCTGCCAATTAACTGACGCTCTTCAAAGTGGTAGTTCTCACACTGGGCGTGCACTGAAATCACTTGGGAGGCGAGTGAAATGCAGTAGGGCTGCAGTGGGGACGGAGGTACCCCTCAGACAACCCCCAGAATCCAAGCCCGGCCTAGAAGGCTGCACTGGATCAGGGCTATAGCACTATGCCGTGGATCCCAGAACATTAATTTTCCCATAAGACCTAGGGTCATCTAGAAAACTGGAACATTGAATACTTTACTTACCCCTGATGATTTTAAGTTGACGGCGAGGGTCCCGAGGCAAAGCGGCCCTCCACCCGAAGACCCCCGCCTTCATTTCCCCCCTGCTTCGTCCACATGCTCAGCCTGCAGCTGAGTTCCTTCCCCGAGGGCACAGCACAGCCAGCCCAAGCCTCCAGCTCTGTCCTCTCTACTAGCCAGGCCATGCGCACGCATAGGCTTTTTGCATTAACTGGGTTACAGGAATACTAGGCTTCTTCTAAGGCTTCCTCAAGAGCTGCAGTTCTTTCTTTTTTTTTAATTAAAAAAATGTGTTGTTTTTTTTTTTTTAAACTATCTTCCTCCCCCAGCTCCACCCATTCCAGGTAACATGTATTAACAAACCGGTAGGTATGATCTTTCTGTATTTTTCCACAGGCATAGTGTACACACAAGAACACACAGATGCGGGGAGTAAGGAGCATCTGCTTTACACAACATTATGTCTACCTCTCCACATCTTTATTTCCCACCCAGCAACATCACAACGTGGAAATCCCTCCGGGTCAACTAGTCCAGCAGCTCTACATCTTTCCCTACGATAGCTGTGTGGTATTCCACAGTGCGGACGGTCTCAGGCTGGTTCTCAGTCCCCCCATGAACGTTTACTTTGTCGTGTTTATTTTTTTCGCCATCGCCTCAAATGCTGCTACGACAGATCATTCCACTCCATGTCCTTAAGTTCCAGTGCCTCTCTGTCCTATGGAAGTGAGTCTAGCAATGGGAATGTGTTATTTTTTAATACAGTTATTGCTCTAATAGCTCTTCAAAAACTGGTAATGATTTATATGCGATTCAGGACAGAAACTTCCCCACATCCCTACCAGCAACAGATGCAGCGGTTCCTTCAGCTCTGAGGTTCCATTCCTTTAACCTGCACGTCCCTAACTTCCGAAGGGGATCCCCTTCCCATCTGTCTCTGTCCGTCTGTCCAGGGGCTCATCGTCCTTTCGCCAATCCACCACATCTGTCTGGTGTCGCGAGCGGTCGCCCTGCGGCTGCTCCTTGTGTCGGCAGCTACACCTTCCCAAGTCTGTCGTCCACTGACTTTGCTGTGGTGTCTGTTGCCACGCAAAACATTTAATTTTTACAGAGCAGTCAACCTTCCATGTAATAGCCACCCGTTATTTTACAGCTCCTGGGTTTCCCACCTCAGGAAAGGAGGGCCTTTCTAGTTAGGCCTCGCTCATCGCTGGGAAACACATACAGCCTTCCAGAATTTTGCCAATATCACATTTATTTCTTATACCTTGATTTTCACATACGGGACGGTGCAGAGGTCCAATGATTTCCCAGACGGGTAATGAACTGTGCCCGCATTTAACAGGGAAGCCATCTCTTCCCCACTGACAGGAGTTTCACTTTTGCCATACGTTCACTTGCTCTATGCACTGTCTACTCTCCACCAATCTGTTTCTCCATCAAAACCATACTGATCTCTATCCCAGGAGTTTGCTGTGAGTTCTGATACCTCGTAAAGCAAGCCTCCCTTTCTGCCCCAACAATTCACTTCTTTTTCATACTCTACTGGCTCTTCTAGACACTTATTTTTCCATGTGAAGCTAAACATAATTTTTACCCCCTCCCCCCGACAAATCCTGTGAGGATTCTTACTGGGATTGTTTATAAAGCTGATGTATTAATTTTGAGTTAACATGAGCGCCTGGGTGGCCCAGTCGGTTAAGCGTCTGCCTTCAGCTCAGGTCATGATCCCAGCATCCTGGGATCGAGCCCCACATCAGGCTCCCTGCTCAGTGGGGAGTCTGCTTCTCTCCCTCTGCCCCTCCCCCAGCTTGTGAACTCTCTTGTTCACTCTCTTTCTCAAATACATAAAATCTTAAAAAAGATAATTTTGAGTGAACTGACATTTTTGTATTGTCTTCCCACCATAAAATGGGGTCCATCTTTCCATTTGTTCACATGTTTTACGTCCTTCGGTAAGACTGCACAGCTTCCTTCACACAGTCCTGTGTCTTTCTCACATTATTTATTCCCAAGTAATTTATAATAAATCATAAGAGATAATTTTTGTGGCACTGGTGAAAACGGAATGGGGTTTTCTTTGCCCTCATTTCCAGGGAAACTTTAGTATAGCTATAAGCAAGCTACAATATATTTCCTAATTTAGTTTTGTTTTTTAAAGAAACTAGTACCTTGCTTTTTCTAAACATACAGTATCGTGTCACCAGTAAAAAACGGTGACCAGTGATTGTTTAGGGTAGCTTGCTGGCTAAGAGTGAACAGTGGTCACCCGGGTACTCCTCAAGGCCGTGGCCACACAGGTCTTCAGCTACCTGAGCCACCACGAGGCCCACGCTGCCCGCTGGAACCTCTGTGCACTTAGCTCATCGCAGTGACCTGTGGTATCTCACTGGAGCCGCTAAGGAAGGCTGACAGGGAAAGGACAGGAAGTCCCAGGCTCTCGGCCAGAAAGGCAGAATGGTGTGGAACGTAGCATACCGGCAGCTTCTGCTGTTTACACGGCCTTCACGGATGTCACACGTAAACTTCAGAGATGCAGGCTACCTAAGACCCAGGCATATGTCTCCTCTTAAACAATAAACAAAAATAAAATTTAATTGGGGGTGCTTTACTAGATCAGTTTCCAAAACAGCAAACGGCTTTTAGTTGGACGTGTGGGCTATTCTATTTTCAACCAACACAGAAAGCCCGACTTTGAGTCAGCCAATAAATATTCTGAATTCCGATTTTAAAACATGCTAGATTGCTACCATCAAAAAAAAAAAAACAACTTAAAGCATAAATTTTGCCCCAAGTGGGAATTTTACATAAAATATAGCTACTTAAGGGGCACCTGGGTGGCTCAGTCGTTAAGCATCTGCCTTTGGCTCAGGTCATGATCCCGGGGTTCTGGGATCAAGTCCCACATCAGGCTCCCTGCTCAGCAGGAAACCTACTTCTCCCTCTCCCACTCCCCCTGTTTGTGTTCCCTCTCTCGCTATCTCTCTCCCTCTCTCTGTCAAATAAGTAAATAAAATCTTTTAAAATATATATATATAGCTACTTGAGAGAGAGAGAGAGGGACGCCTGGGTGACTCAGTCGGTTAAGCGTCTGCCTTCGGCTCAGGTCATGATCCCGGGGTCCTGGGATCAAGTCCCACACTGGGCTCCCTGCTCAGTGGGGAGCCTGCTTCTCCCTCTCCTTTTGCCCCTCCCCCCTTGTGCTCTCTCTCTCTCTCTCTGACAAATAAATAAAAGAGACAGAGGGAGGGAGGGAGGGAGGGGGACAGATGCCAATAGTTTAAAGAATGTTCTTTACCTTGAGTTTTTGTACCTGGATAACATCCAAACCATGTGATTTAATTTATCATCTTTATTTGTTCTAAAGCTCACACAATTCTAAATTAAGTAGAACTTTAACCTATAGAAACTCAGAGGAAAAGAACATTTACTCTGATGTCTTTGCCAATTTTTAAAATACAGTAGCAGGAACATACCTGAGCTTTAAATGCAATTTCTAGCTGCCTCTGAGGCCTTCACGCTGTTGAGTCTGACATGACACTCTCTCTAAATGCCCCAGCCTCCAAGATCTAAAAACTCCTAAACCACCTTTTAGAGAATAATCTGCTGTGTCTTACAAAAAAGTAACAATACAAATATGCTGGGTATTAACCTGTTAGAAGAGACTAAAAAATGAAATCCAAGATTTCTCTATTATAAATAGATATTTACATTTTGAAGTTTCGTGTAAGGGATTCTGCCCCGTGCTTGAAGAAACCCATGATCTTTGGGGTATTTCATAAAGCCCTTTATCAGAATGACTTGCTCACTATGCATGTCAAGTAAGATATAGATGTACGGGGAAAATGCTAATAATTTTCTTTCCTCCCTACCCTGAAACAACACTGAGAATTTGATAGGGTACTTTTCCACATCTGTTCTCACACACACACAGGCGCACGCGCCCTCACACCTCTACAAATACAAGCAGGTGTTTTATTTTAAAAAATGGAGTCACACTATAAATATATTCCTGTGCAACCTACCTTTTAAAAAACAGACTAAAAAAAAAAAACCAAAAAACTTCATAGCCCTTAAAGTCAACACACACAGGTGCTCCTTTTCAGCTCTTCGGATCGTTAAAGAGTTAACTTATTTAATTAAAGTCAAGTAAAGAGAAGCTGGTTTCCCTGGAGACCTGAGAAATAATTTCAAACATATTTTAAACATAAATCAGAGCTCAGAAGGCTGGAGGAGAGTAAGCAGAAACCTCCTTTTGGGTTCACAGAACCATTACCTCAGACAGGACTCCAAGCCCTTTGTTGTTTTAATTACGAAATTACATCAATGGTCTGAGGAGCAAAATACAATGTGCTCGAAGAGCTGCGGCTATTCAAACGGGACCAGGATGGTTTCTGCACAAATGTGTTACACTGACCGCTGTGCTGGCCACACGCAACCCCTGACCACCTGCGACAGGCCCCGGGGGCGGGCGGGGGAGGGGAAGCCGGCCTCTCGGAGCCGCCCCACCGCTGCTCGGCCCTCCCTCCACGAAGACATGCCGCCAGCCTATCAGATCCTCTCTCCCTCACCCAGGAACCTCGCAGTTAGAACCACAGCCTGAAGCTGACACGAACGGGACGCACAGAGAGATGTCAGCAGGGAGACTGGCACCGTCTGCTCTCGGTGCTGAGCCAACTTTTCACGTTCTCTGAAATTCTGGAGATGGCTTCTAGACCTCGGGCCGTATGAAGACATTCTGTTCCCTGGTATCGGTTTCACCGCAGCCCAACTCCACCCTCATCCCGACCCTGGGACACGCAGGACAGCTTCGACTTATCCGCCCTCCGGAGTCCTCTGCAGAACCTCGACACCGCGGCGCCTCCTCGCGCGCAGCCTGGGCGGGGAGCGCGGCGCGGCCCGACGGACCCACCTGTGCAGGAAGTGCAGCTTGTGCATGGCAGCCAGGCCCGCTGCGATCTCGCAGGCCATCCGCTGCAGCAGCATGGTCTGCGAGTCCCCCCTCATGTGCTCTTGCTCGTTGCGCAGGTAAGCTTTTAGGTCACCCTGCAAAAAGGAGTCCAGGTCAGCTCCCAAAGGGGACGAGGTGAAAGCCCTGGCAACCCAACAGGCGCCTTAGCTAATGTTAACTATCAAGGCTGTTTATTAGAAATCACTTAGATCTGACCTTGATAAAGAATCCAATTCGAACAAGTTCCAAGTTACAAAGAGTAATTCCACCCCAAAACTTTAAAGTACAGAAAACACTGTTACCTTTCAGGATCATTCTAACTATTAATATTAGTTTACCTTTAAACAAACTAAATATTAGTTTATATGAACACATGTAAAACAAAACAGTAAAAATAAGATAATTTTTCAATGATGCACAATATAAACTAAGTGCAGAGGTATGGAAGTTTCCCAGTAACTAATGATATGGTGCCGTGTGCACTGCCTTTAAGGATCCTAGGAGACACACGGTCAGAGAACATTACGTCATGAATGCTACCACCAAAGCACCTGTGAGCAACGGAGAGGGAGAGAACCAAAGGACACTGGGTGGCAGAGGAGGGAAAAAGCACGCGGAGTGCTGGCCAAGTCTCTGCCAGCCTCCCTAGGGCCCTGTGCTGCCCAGCCACTCTGAGGAAGAACATTCCAGCCCTCCAGAAAAACTCATCAAGTTACGAAGCCTGCTCAAAGGAGGGCAGCATGGACAGGAAAATGAACAAATTCACACCCGGACACCCGAAACGCAAATGCTGAAACGCAGAGCCCCGCAGGCACTCCTGCTGGACTTCCCTGTGCTCCCCCTGCTTTCTGCCGGGACTTTAACTCAGGACCTTATGTTTTGGGGGAATATACATTTAAGGAAATAAAATCTTCCACATTCTCCTTATCACGTGAGTAAATATTTATTCATCTGACTCAATTCTAAACTAAAGCTTTATATAAACGATTGATACAATTTAGAAAGCAAGCCAATAGCTTTCAATGTACATTATACCTGAGTCAAGGAAAGACTCCAACTAAGGAAGAGAATGCATTTCTTACCACTGTTAGGAAAGACAGCCAATTTATCAAATTCTTCCCAGAGTAAAAACCTTAAAGCACAATATCGTGTTACAAACATCTGCCGACTTCCAATGCTAAGCACATTACAATGTAAATTCTAGGTCCACTCCAGGAATCCTTCATTCCCAGTTTCAGGGATTTGTATATGAATGATAATGTTGAGATTCATAATCACTGACACTGGAACTTCTGAGCAGTGTGCCAAGCTCTGTGCTAGGAGCTTCTACACTCGTTGCCTCAAATAATTCTTGCAATCTGAAACACTTCCTGGATGTAGAAATGAGGCCCAGGGAGGAGGTGAAGAACCGTGCACAAGGCCACAGCCAATAAAATAAAAATTTCTATTTGGCTTAAAAATAAAAATTGGTCTCATTATAGTAAGACCCAGATTGATATTATTATCAAAATTATCAAAATTCTTTGGATAATAGTTGTTCAAAAAGGAAATCTGTAAATGTAATTACCAGATTACATTACCAGATTACACTCCTACTTCTCAGTTTTACCAACCTGTCAAGAAGATCCTACTTAGGGAGGCAGATCGAATCAATTTATTTTATAAGAATGAATGTAAAATAACTTAATGTCAACCCCATGCATTTGTCAGATTCTCCCAAACATAACGGAACTTTGGCAGGACAGGGGGGTTACGGTGGGGGTTTTGTGCCCTCAGGACCCATGTCTCCGACCTCTTATTTCCTCCCAGACATGATGCTGGAATTGCAAGCTGCTCCAGAGAAGAAACAGACCCTTTCTTGCCTTTTAAAAACACATGCCCCTCCCTGCTCCACGGGAAGCCTGCTTCTCCCTCTCCCACTCCCCCTGCTTGTGTTTCTTCTCTCGCTGTGTCTCTCTGTGTCAAATAAATAAGTAAAATCTTAAAAAACAACAACAACAACAACAAAACACATGCCCCTTCCCGCCCCTGCCCCGCCCTCCCCCAGGCTAGCCTCTACCCAGCGGTGGGAGTGGTGGGAATAAAGACGATTCTCACAATAATTACATTAACCTAAACAAACACCAGCAACAAGCTCCAGGCCTACAGGCTAATGGGATTTTCAAAAGATAGCCCATGCAGAAACTAAATATGAAAATAAATAGTTTAAGTTTATTTACCTTACCAATGAAATGGCAACTTAAAGCCATTTGTCTAACCCCTCTCCTGCAATATCCATCTAAGGAAAAAATTACGCTCGCACAAAAGCAGCATTATGGTGCGCTGTATCTGGCCAATTCGCAAAACAAACAAGCTGCTGGCAAACACTGAACACTTCACAAGTGACCTTGGCCATGAAGGCAGAACGGCAGAGTGGGTGTAGTTATTTTTCAAGGTTATCTAAAGCACAGTTTACCCTTGCACAATGCGGGGGTTAGGGGCACCGACCCCTGAGTGGCCGAAAATTGACATGTAACTTTAGACTCTTCAAAAACGTAACAACTAACAGCTTGTTGGTGCCCAGAAGCCTTACTGAGTAACATAAAGAGTCACTTAACACATATTTTGTCTGTTACATATATTATATACTATATTCTTAAGGTAAGACAGGAAAAAGAAAATGTTAAAAAAAAGTCCTGCGCTTATTGGGAAAAAACGGCGTCTAGGTGGACCCGCGCAGTTCCAACCCATGTTGTTCAAGGGTCAACTGTATACTCATTACCGCTCACTATGTTAAGAGGTCTTGTCTCCCCAATAATTCACTCTCCAAATTTCACCAGAAGGTAAAATATAACAAGCAGAAGGGGATTTTGCTTAGGAATGTTCATGCTCCTAATATTTCAAACTTGGCAAAACTAAAAGGCTCTCCCCATCCCCCATGACGGAGATGAAGCTAGCAGTTAGCACAACCTCTAACCTGGGTGAGGAGCTAACATCAGTGCGTGAGGAGGAGCCTGATCACGGTTTCTCCTGGACGGGACTTATAGTTTGTGCAGGACCCAGGGGTAGTTCTATGTTCCAGAAAGATCCTCAGAGCTCTCCTGGTACCACTGTTAAATCTTTTTTAAGGTTTTATTTATTTGAGAGAGAAAGAGAACGAGCAGCATGGGCAGAGGAGATGGAGAGAGAGAGAGAATCTCAAGCAGACTCCACACTGAGCGCAGAGCCTGACGGGCTCAATCTCATGACCCTGAGATCACGACCTGAACCGAAATCAAGAGTCCGGCGCTTAACCAACTGAGCCACCCAGGCGCCCCGGTACCAGCGTTAAAAGAAAAAAAAAATCAGCATATAAGCTTTGATTACAGTAAAAAATGTTTATATTAAATACTAAAATATTTACTTAGACTTTAATACTTCAGACTCTCCAAAAACATTCTATTCATTCTATCCAAAACAGACAAAACTGTATTGAGATATCTGGTTTATTTTGTTTCAGTGGTACTTAATGAGTAGACAGGGATTACTACTTTGGTCCCTTATTTAAAGAAAAGAATCATGAAGAACAGCAATGTATTCTGAATTAAAGTATACTTTCTTTTATGCAAGTCTTAAAAATTTCTCAGATCCTCCCCAAAACCTCCCAAAAAGACTCGAAAAGAAACATGTATGACGCTAGATGGCAGCAAAGCGCCGCACCAAACACTCTGAGGGAGCAGGGACTGGGAATGGCCTCCTGCACTGAGTCACCCAAAGACCTTCAGAGGGACCCTCACACGTGTCCTCTTGACTTCCAATCCAAACCGCCACGAGGGCTCTAGCCAGCTTTCTGCAGGGCACTGAGAACAATGAATTAATTTCATCATAATGTAAAAACTCAACAAGTCAAGAGTTCAATAACTGGAAAATTACAGTCATTTATAGGTTTAACAGGATGACTTGGGGGGGAAATTTATGATTTGTAAACAAAAATCTGAATGAAAGGATGCAAGGCGGGCATAAAGAGCCACATACTCAGTCCCCGCCGATGAACGAAAATGTCCACGTCAAGCTGAATGTCCCGAGCACCTGTCTGGTCACCCCCCGCCCGCCCCAGGCCTCTTCCTCAGCACGCAAGCCCCCACCTGCCAATGTCCACACCCTGACACACCATCTTCTGCTGTTACGGATTATTCACCCTGTACCCAAACACCCCCCAGGTCAGTCCAACCAAGAACCAAACAAGCCTCCCTCCGCCTCCACACGCCCCTTGCACTCGCATCCCATTTCCCTCTTCCCTCCACAGATGAACTCTATTCTGGCTGACTCACCCCCCACTCTCTCAAGACCACCCCCCCCAGCCCCCACGCTCGGCTGCAGCTGCCCCCACGGCGCCCTCCCACCGCGTCTCACCAGCACAGCCAAGGTGGAGCCCTCCCTTCTCTCTCCACCTGTCTCCCGGTCTCCTCCTATTCTCACTTGGCAGGCTTTCCCAGCCCTGGGCTGGATCTTCCTCCTCACTGATCTGTAGGTGCCGGCACAGCCCAGGGCTCCATCCTGGTCCTTGTCACTGCGGACACTCCTTTCCTATCCACCGCATGGCTTTAAAAATCATTTCTAACACATTTTTCAGGCTCAAAGCCCTCCATCCCCCGAGCCCCAGACTCATCCTCCCAACTGCTGACTTGATGCCCTCTCCTGGACGCCCTAAGGCGCACCTCAAATCTAAGAGGCCTGATACGTAACTCGGACAACCTGCTCCATCTCAGGAAATGGCATCACGGTCTTCCCAGTAGATCATATCAAAACTGAAGACCTCATTCTTGGGTTTGCTGTCTCTAGACTCCCACATCCAACCCCTCACCAAGTCCTGGATCTATTTTCACTGAGAGCCAGGGCCTCAGGGCCCGGGGCCACAGCCAGACGTGCGAAGGGGGAAGCCACCAGCAGGGCCCAGGGACCCCCTCTCCACCCAGGTGCCCACGCCCTCACTGTCAAGCCTGATCACGGTCGTCGTCCTGCGGTACTAGTGTCCCCTCTACCACCCCTGGGTTAGGGACACTGTCCACACGCACCTCTGTTCCCCTGTAACTCCATGTCCTCTCTTCTACATGAGCTCTATGGGGGCAGGGACGCGTCATTCATCTTCGTATGCCCAGCACCTAGAAGGTTCCCTGGTGCATGAGCTTACTTAATGAATATATTTATAAATAAGACATACCCATTAACTAGGCATCTTCTGTACAAAAGGACAATTCTAAACCAGAGGCTCCTCACTGGTGGAAAAAATATATACAAGCATTAAACCACCTGGTATAAAAACACAGAGAATAAAATTAGGCCATCAGTTACAATCCCCACTTTGCCATTGGTAATTATGTGACCTCAGGCAAGTCGATTAACCAGATAAATAAAGAACAGAAAGCGTGGTGCTGAAGCCAGACAGACCTGGGTTCAACTCTTCAACGAATACCTTCATCTCTCTCAGCCTCAGTTTTCCAATCTGTAAAACGAAACTACTGCCACCCACCTCACAGGGCTCTCAGGACCCACGAAGGGAGTAAAGGACAGCCCCAGGCCTAGCACAGACAAGCTAGAGCCTTCCCTTACTTAGGCCCCTTGGTGGGCAGCGGCCAAGGTTCCTTTGGCTCTAAGAGCCCATGATTCCAAGTGTTACCAACTCTTGATGAGAGACGGAATAAAGCAAACCCCACAGAGGAATATGCTGCGCATCGAGAATCCCAAATGGACTGCTTTCCCCTTCCCATGTGGCCACTGCTAATTCCTCTCAGAAACTCACTCCCTGCTTTATCAGCTGACTATCATAAAGGTAATGTGCACCTGACATCAAGAACACTCCCTTGCAAAGAAAATACCATCTCTTGCTTCAGGGTCAGGTGACAGAGTCAAAGAAACTGATGACTCTTCAGAAAGATTAAGATGGAACAACGTGGCTGTCACCTCAGCCTGCAGTCTGGGCTCCAGAAGGTCTGTCTCTGCTTTTCACCCTTCCAACTGATCTTTCCCAGCAGATGCCAACCTGCTTCTCCAGTCTCCACACCCCTGCGGGGCACTGCGAGCTCCTCCACCCAGCTCAGGCCAGTCAGGCTAACACAGGTCTATCCAACCACTCCTGCACACTCCAAGCAAACACCTTCTCCAAAGCAAAGCCTTCTGCAATGATCCTAGTTAGAACTGCAATACTTTTTTTTTTTTAAATAAGCTCTATGCTCAATGTGGGGCTTGAACTCATGACCCTGAGATCAGGAGTCACATGTTCTACAGACTGAGCCACCAGGTGCCCAGAACTTCTTATACTTCTATACATATTATTCAAACCTTTAATCATTGTGATCAATTAATATAACCAAAAATGAATAAAAATAACTACCATGTCCTAAGCACTTACTATGTGCTCCAAAATTTACATTTATCATCTTATTAATGGTCAGGGTAGGGTCATCTACCTGTAGGTGGTATTATCCCCATTTGACAGATGTCTAATCTGAGGCTTAAAGAGGTCAGGTAACTTTCCAAAGCGTGGCAGAACAAGCATCCGAAGGCAGGCCAGCCTGGCTCTAGAGGCAGGAAATGTGGGGATCCGGGTGCCTTGCCCGTGTCCCGGAGGGCACCACGCAGGAGCGGGATGACTCACCTCTGCGCTCCCCGGGGCGCTGTGCACAGCCCTTTGTACTTCATAGGTGCCTGGCACACTTCCGCTGAATGAGCGATCCTTGCCCCCAAAACAATCTCCTTGCCTGGATATTCATGCGAGAGCACTGTGTACCTCCCATGGCAACAAGTTATAGACAACCCCCTGCAGCCACCTCTCCTTCCGTGAACGTTGCGCCATCGGCATTATAAACTGCTGGCTGCCATCCAGCTACCGAACGCACTCAGAAGAGCTTTCATTTTCTTTCACAAAAATTCCAAGATAAAGCGCTTTTCAACAACAGACTGGTAATTCCATCTCGCAAGAATTACTTAAGTGCCAAAATATTCTCTCCTTTCTATTTAAAAGACATTATCACTGAGTATGATCACTGCCCCGATGACGACTGAAAAGGCCAATGTTCATTCAATAGCTCTTGACCTACTAAGAACATGTGAAGATAGTGGTGCCTTTCACTGTGGCTGCAGCTGCTTATTACCGAGCCTGAGCTATTAACCCTCAGTCCCCTGGACCCTTGCCAGTGGGCCGATTTGCCTTGGATGACGCCCCTCTGCTCCGGATGGCCTATTTCTGGGAGGGTTGTGGAGCATCCAGGCTGGGAGCAGGGCTCAGTGTTGAAGCGCGGCTTTGGTGTGTCGGGGGGACGTCCCTGCAGCTGGGGGCCCTCTTTGGCTCACTGGGATGACGCTACCTGACGCTTCCTGCCACGTGGCCACCGCATATACTGAGCCCGGACAACTGGACTTCAGAGTTGGGGACCCTGCCGAGGCCGCAGCGCTTGCTGCTGCTGAGCCTGCTCCCGCCAAAGCTTCCTAGGCCCAGAGGTGATGAGCACAGAACTGTCCAACGGCACAAACGTGAGCCCTTGCTGCTGGGCAAGCTGGGGAGTTCCCTGGGTCAACAGGCTCTCCTTGGATGGGAGACTGGGCACTCTAAGCACTGACTGCCAGATTCCCCAAGGGCACAGGGGCATCCTGCTGGCATAGGTGACACGAGGGACAGCGCCTTCACTAACAGTGGGCAATCACTGACTTGGGTGTGCGCGGTAAACATGGCATTACCATCTTAGCCATTTGTAAGTGTCCAGTTCAGGGGCGTTAAGCACCTTCACACTGTTGTGCAGCCGTCCCCACCATCTGTCTCCAGACTCTTTTCATCTTCCCAAATGGAGACTCTGTCCCCGTTACATACTCAACTCCCCATCCCTCCCTACCCAGTCCCTGGCACTCACGATCCCACTCGCTGTCTCTGTGAGTCTGCTTTAGGTTCCTCGCGTAGGTGGAATCATGCAGTATTTGTCTTTTTGCGGTTTGGCTTATCTGAGCATAATGCCCTCAAAGTTAATCCATGTTGAAGCAGGTGCCAGAATGTCCTTCCTGTTCAAGGCTCAGTAATACTCCATTGTATGGACAGACTCTATTTTATTTATTTATTCATCCACTGATGGGACACTTGATTGCTTCTACCTCTAGGCTATTGTGAATTATGCTGCTGAACACGGGTGTGTACATATCTCTTTTGAAGTGCTTTCAGTGATTTTGGATAACATGTACTTAGAAGTGAAATCGTTGGGTCAGATAGTAATTTTATTTTAATTTTTTGAGAAACAATTATTGTTTTTAAAGTTTTACTGTTGGGGCGCCTGGGTGGCTCAGTTGTTAAGCATCTGCCTTCGGCTCAGGTCATGATCCCAGGGTCCTGGGATCAAGCCCTTCATTGGGCTCCCTGCTCCGCGGGAAGCCTGCTTCTCCCTCTCCCACTCCCCCTGCTTATGTTCCCTCTCTTGCTGTGTCTCTGTCAAATAAATAAAATCTTTAAAAAAAAAAAAGTTTTACTGTTGATCAATGTACCACTGGGCAGGGCACTTAAATACAAATAGCTATTAACTCTGCACTGCTAATGAAAGCTGCTGGTGGGGGTGAAGGCTCTTTCCACACATCTAGCCTTCAGGAGTGGACACTCCCCATTATGACTTAGGAGGTTCACATAAAATATGTTTCAAGAAGTCGTAACTGTTAATTCTGGAGAGCTGTATGCATAATCTTCACCCCAAAATACGAAAGCCAGTACAACTTTAGCTCTGAATACTCGGTCTAAGTACTTGGAGAATATGCATTTAAATGGGAGATCTAAAAGTACTGGGGAAAAATTTTTATGAAAAGATTGTTAACAGGGGCGCCTGGGGGGCTCAGTTGGCTGTGTCTAGCCTTCAGCTCAGGTCATGATCTCAGGGTTCTGGAATCAAGGTCCGCATCAGGCTCCCTGCTCAGCAGGGAGTCTGCCTGTCCCTCTCCCTCTGCTCCCTCTCTCTCTCAAATAAATAAACTCTTTAAAAAAATGTTAACAAAAAGCATGTAGTTATTATATTTATATAAAAACAATGTATAGTAACAAAGATAAAAAGAATACTCAAGAATCTTATTAATTATGGGTTATCTATGATCATCGTAAAGGCGTTGTTTGTGTATTTTGTAATGTTTTAGAGTTTCTTCATAAAGTGGGTTAAACTCCTAGTTTGGCCCAAAAAGAATAGGTAACTTTGTGAAAAAATAAATTAAAATAGCACTAAAACTAACCCATCACCTGAACCATTCAGAAGAAAACATCAAGCTGAGCATCCAGAGGCCTTTCCCATTCCAGGAACAACAACAACAACGTCTAATAAAACTTCCAGGAACGGACACGGAAGGTGAAGAATAGGAAATACCAGTATGTATGAGACAGTTTAATAAACCATCTTGATTAACCCAGAAATGTGGTATTTCAAGTAGATACGCTTCCTGCCGCATTTCTGTTGTGTTCACTCATGAAGACTGTGGTGACTCTTACTTATAAAAAATATCAAGAGCTTAAGGACCCAGAAAAGCCAGCATGAAGTGTCTCAGAAAACGAGAACTGACAGCAGACTGCTCAGCAGGGAGCCTGCTTCTCCCTCTCCCACTCCCCCTGCTTGTGCTCTCTCTTCCTCTCTCTCTCTCTCTTGCACTCTCTTTCTCAAATAAATAAAATCTTTAAAAAAAATCAAGACTCCAAAAGAAGGCTAGCAAAAAAGCAAAACAGGTAGGTAGGAAAAATAATACAGAATAGGTACATAAAATTCCAAGTATCTCATAGATATAATATACATAAATGGAGTACATGTTCCATGTTAAGTGATCAAGACTGACAAATACATTTTTTTTTTTTTTAAGATTTTTATTTATTTATTTGAGACAGAGAGAATGAGAGACAGAGAGCATGAGAGGGAGGAGGGTCAGAGGGAGAAGCAGACTCCCCGCCGAGCAGGGAGCCCGATGCGGGACTCGATCCCAGGACTCCAGGATCATGACCTGAGCCGAAGGCAGTCGCTCAACCAACTGAGCCACCCAGGCGCCCGACAAATAAAATTTTAACAATAAACTATTTACAGGTGATATAAACCAGAGAAAAGGACTGAGAGAGATAACCAGGAAAATTCTAACCAAAAGAAAGCTGGGATAACTATATTAGTATCAGTAAAAACAGACTTAATCCTTGTAACGCTTAAAAAGAGCCCCTTCATAATTACAAGAGCTTAAAATTACAACATGTTATATATCAATTCTAAATGTGTATCCCTGACTCAACATTTAAAGGAAATACAACTAGAATTATAAGGAAAATCCATAATCAGAGCAGATTATAATATGCCTCTCAAAAATGGATAGAACACACTCAGACTCCTCCATCAATGCCCTCCCAAATCAGAAGCATAGAGGAGATTTAAACAACCTCATAAATTTGACCCAAAAGGAGCCATACAGGTACATTTGTATAGAATACCAGAATATATATTCCCCTCACCCCCCACAGCACCTACAGATATTAAAAAATACGTTGATCCTAGGGTGAAGATGAATCTAGCCTGGGAGAGAGCTGCAGCTGCCCCAGAGCTAATGCATAAGATGAGTGAGAACCACTTTGCTCTCATCAGTCACTGAGATTTGGGGGTTACTCTGATAATCCAATGAAAGCTAATATAGCAAGGTTATTAATTTTTCTTTGGAATTAACTACCTCTGCCAATGAGCGTAATATTCAAATCACATTTAGGAATTAAAACAAAAATCCACAATGGTTACTGCTCTCTTTCCATTTTACCAGCTGAAAATATTGTGTGAACTAACTGGGGACTTATCCTGATGTACTCCCACTTTTCTGTGGATAGTCTTAATGTTTTAATATTCTGAAAACTGAGACAATGCAAGGGAATTAAAACCTAGCTTTTAAAAACAAATGACTGGGGTGGGGGGATGGGTTAGCCTGGTGATGGGTATTAAAAGAGGGCACGTACTGAATGGAGCAGTGGGTGTTATACGCAAACAATGAATCATGGAACACTATAGCAAAAACTATTAATGTAATGTATGGTGATTAACATAACATAATAAAATAAAAAAAATAAAAACAGATGATTACAGGAAATTTACACATAAAAGTTATTATTCATAAAAACTGCATAAAAAGTTTTTCCACTATAAATCTCAGTAAATAATACTATCATGCAAGAAATTAGGCTATTAATTGTAGGTTAAAAAAAATCATCTCATTATTTAAAAATATAAATGGCACATACATTCATTATTTTAAAAAACTGATAGATCGGGGAGCCTGGGTGGCTCAGTCGGTTAAGCATCTGCCTTTGGCTCAGGTCATGATCTTGGGGTCCTAGGATTGAGCCCCAAGTTGGGCTCCCTGTGCAGCGGGGAGGCTGCTTCTCCCTCTCCCTCTGCCCTACTGCCAACCCCAGCTCTGCTTGCTCGCTCACTCTCGTACTCCCTCTCAAATAAATAAAATCTTTAAAAAAAAATAAAAATAAATAAAAACCTGACAGGTCATGGGTACTCTTGTAAGATCACCTTAATGGGGAAAAGTGTTTTGAACTGCCTAGCTGAAGTCAAGACCTCAAGCTCAGGAAGGGCGATCCTAAATCCACACTCTGGCTCTGCCACATACTTGATAAACAACATTTTCTTCATCTCCGTGAACCTTACTTTAATCATATATATATAAAGTGTGGACAAATATGATTAAATGTAATGCATGCAAGCAGCTTAATATAGAGATGGAATATAAAACAATACTTAAGTGTCGGTTAATAGCATTGTTTCAAAGGTAATGACTTAGTACATCATAAAGTTTTAAAAATGGGGGACAGAAGTGAAAGCAGTCCCTCATCCAGCATTTCTATGTGTCAAAAACACTTGGATGTAGGGGCGCCTGGGTGGCTCAGTTGGTTAAGCAACTGCCTTCGGCTCAGGTCATGATCCCGGAGTCCCGGGGTCGAGTCCCGCGTCGGGCTCCCTGCTCAGCAGGGAGTCTGCTTCTCCCTCTGACCCTCCTCCCTCTCATGCTCTCTGTCTCTCATTCTCTCTCTCGCAAATAAATAAAATCTTAAAAAAAAAAAAAAATTAAAAAAAAAAAAAAAACACTTGGATGTAACCTTTTAAATGCTTGACCTTGAATTTCCACTAAAGACTTACCAAGTCACAGAACTCAAACACCAGAAGATAGGGAATTGCTTCTACACATTGTCCAACACACTGAAGAATATTTGGATGCTGAAGAATACTAAAAAATAAAAGTCATAGTGTTGTTCATCAAGAAGCATGCTAACAGAACTGTTCAAACAGTAAATCAAATTTTAACACTCATAATGACTGAAATACGATAAATAGCAAAGTCATTTTAAACACCTGATTTTCATTAGACTACAGACTATGTTTACAGAACACATATTAAGGTTTACTTACTAGTAAGGTTCTCCATTTTTCAAAAAAGTATCTTGTTCCTTTGGGCTTGCACTTGCTTTTAACTCCTTCACTATTACTCTTGCTACACTAGTGCCCGTGTAAATCTCTCCAAGGAGGACCTAAAACCAAAGAACAGTTTTTTACTTCACTTCCATCAAAATGGTAAAGAAGTATGTCTCATTATCAGGAAGCAGAGTATGGGGAAATAAATTAAGCAACAATCAGGCCTTCTACTATGAAAATACCACCTCAGAAAAAGCTTGAAAAATGAAACCATTTTCCTTCAGTATTAAACTGTTCACTGGATACTGAAGCTTTCATATATGTATCTGTATTTCTTTTTTATTTATTATAAAATTGTACCATACTTTCCCGGATATTACCAGTGACATCACAGAAGAGTAATCTGTAAGTTCAGTTCAAACATAACTCAAATGTTTCTCAAAACACTTCAACTGGGTTTTGTTCTTTTGTCTCCTTCACATATGAGAAAGTAAACTGACACCCACGCAATGTACAAATACACTATCGTTGCCTCGTAACTTTAAAAATCTGTGGCATTCCAATTATTCTAGACCTTTATCTTGTACTAAAACTTCAGTCAAAACACAAGGAAAAAATACGCCACTGAAATGAACAGAATACAAAATGAATGAAAATAATGGGGCGCCTGGATGGCTCAGCTAGTTGGGACAACTGACTCTTGATTTCGGCCCAGGTCACGACCTCAGAGTGGTGGGGTCCAGCCCTGCGTAGGGCTCTGTACTCAGCACGGAGTCTGCTTGGGATTCCCTCCCTCTCCCTCTGCGCCTCCCCTGGCTCATGCTCTCTCTCGCTCTCTCGCTCGCTCTCTCTCTCGAATAGATGAATCTTTTAAAAAAATGAATGAAAGTAAGAGCACACTACAAGTGAAACACCAAATATAAATACTGGACAATACAAAGGCATTCCAAAACATAGTATTTAAGATGAAAATAATGAAGTAAAATTTTTTATTTAAATCAAGAATGATCTAAACTAAAAGCCTTCTTTTTAAAATAGTTTTTTATTTTTTATTTATTTATTTATCTATTTTAGATTTTATTTATTTGACAGAGAGAGACACAGTGAGAGAGGGAACACAAGCAGGAGGAGTGGGAGAGGGAGAAGCAGGCTTCCCGCTGAGCAGGGAGCCCAATGTGCGGCTCGATCCCAGGACCCTGGGATCATGACCTGAGCTGAAGGCAGACGCTTAACAACTGAGCCACCCAGGCACCCCTAAAATAGTTTCTAATATTTTTATCAAGTAGATTAATTTTAATGCCCTGGAAATAGAGAGTAAGACCTTGAACAGAATATAATGTGTTTATTAAGAACATAAAGGCAGAACAATAAACAGAACAAGGAATTCTGATAATTAACCAAGTCATATACTCTGGTTTCAAATAACCAGCCTGTACATCTATCATAAGCCTAACACTCATAAAATAGCAATTCCAAAAAAGGTTAAAATAATCTCGCTATCTCTCTCTCTCTCTGCCATCATTCTTGATCTTCAATGTCTGCAAGGATAATTCATCATTCAACACCTTGACCTCTCAGGTTTTTACCTGACTTCCAATAATCTTTTCTCTGCCTCCATCTTGGCAAAATCTCCTGTGGGTCCAGACCTAGTTAATAACTGGATTATGTCCCAAACTTCAAATTTTGATTTCTCCTTCTCTACCTGTCCTTTAATTTCCAGCTCACTCACTTAAACAGTCTAATCCATCCAATTTGCCCTCCAGATCCATTCATGATACCAACGGTTCCACCATCCCGCCCCTACTGCAAGGCCCCTCTCCCCTCCCAGGAAGCTAAGACCCCACCATCCTGTGCTATCACCACCCCCCTTACCCCTCTCACAGTGCCCTGTGGGCCTAGCCAAACCCCAGCACTGCTTAAATTCAATTACCTGCCTATGGTAACACCAAAAGTAGACAAAACACACAACCACGATGACTGGTCTCATTTCAAATTTGAGGGTCCTCAGCATTCCCATCCTTCCACTGCGTTTCCTAGTTGACAGGGTTCCCAGAGGACTCTCTCACACCTTCTTCTCCTAGTCAAACTCCCAATGCATCTTTTTACTCCTCCCTTTCAACTGGCCTCCTATTCACTGACTAAAATAACGAGAAGTGAACTTCCTCATTTTAACACCAAATCCACCTGCACCTGTATCCACACACTGTTTTTATTCCCTTTTCAAGAGAACTCCTATGGTAAGCCCCCTTTCCTCTCTCCTGTATTATCAGTTTCTCTACTCTAATATACAAGAGGCTAAAATAGCTGCACATCCTATAAAAAGCAAAGCAAAGCAAAGCAAAACAAAACAAAAAACCACCTTCCCTTGGCCCTTGGATGGTCCCAAACAGCTCGTACTCCATTTCTCTGCTCCCTTTCACAGTAAGACTCCTCAACAGGGTTGTCTAAATGTGCTGTCTCCACTTTCTCCCTTGTGCCCACTGCATGTGAGCACTTGACCCCTCTACAACCTTTTTTTTTTTTTTAAGATTTTATTTATTTGAGAGAGAGAGACACAGCGAGAGAGGGAACACAAGCAGGGGGAGTGGGAGAGGGAGAAGCAGGCTTCCCGCAGAGCAGGGAGCCCGATGCGGGGCTCGATCCCAGGACCCTGGGATCATGACCTAAGCCGAAGGCAGAGGCTTAACGACTGAGCCACCCAGGCGCCCCCCCTCTACAACCTCTTATGACAATCCCATGGCCCTTATGTGCTGGGCCCTACCTCTCTCAGTCTTCATCTTAGTTTGCCAGCAGCATTTACTACTATTCATCTTCTTGGCACTCCTTCTTCACTGACTTGCAGAACACCCCACTCTTCTGCACCTGTTCCTACTCACTGGCTGATCACCTCAGCTTCTGTCACTGACCTGCACTGACCTCTCCTCGTTGCAGACCCTTAGGACTCGGTCCTTGTGCCTCCCCCTCTTCTTGACGTTCACAATCTTGATGATTCCATCTAGGCTCATACCTCTGAATACCAGCTACAGACAGAGCTCTCCCAAATGTGTATCTTGGGCCTGGAACCTCTCCCTTGAGCTCTAGATATATATTTCCAACTGCCTACTCGGTATCTCCATCTGGATGCCTAAGAGCCATCCCATCTAACCTAACCAGAAGCAAACTCCTGACTTCCTCCTCCATACCTGCTTCTCCTTAATCTTTCCCATTTCACTTGCCAGCAGTTCTATTCTTCCCACCAATCAGGCCATAAGCAGCCATCCTTGACCCCCCTCCTCCAGACTCCATTTCTGATCGATCCCCAGTCCTGCATGCTCTTATTTGAAAATCCACGTTGGCTCGCACTTCTCACCGCTCCATGCTATCATCCAGGTCCAAGCCTGCCTGCATCTCTCCCTGTGTGACTACAGCAGCCTTCTGACCAATTTTCCCGCTTTCCCCTTGGTCTTCCACAACGTTAACTGCCCACGTGATCCTTTTACCAGTAAGCCAGATTACAGCACTCCTCTCTCAGATGCTAGAGTACTTTCCCAGCTCACTCTGAGTAAAAGTCTCTAAATGCATATACTCTATCTCTTATCACCTGGCTCCCCCACACATCTCTGAGCCCATCTCCCACTCCTGATTGTTTGCTGTCTGATCACCTGCCACCACACCCTGCCAACACCCCACCACAGCTAGAGGTTTCAGCTTCGTCAGGGCAAGGATTCTCTTTTGTTTGTTGCCACATTCCTAGCACTCCACACAGGCCGGGACTTCACCTACCTTCCTCCACACTGGACCCTCAGCAACAAAAACAATGTGTGATACACAACAGGTTTTGCTAAATGGCTTAGAAGATCTGGTCACTAATAAAGGTTGGATGACGTCAAAGAGCACTGACAAACAACTTTGAATGGAAAGACAAGCTGCATAAGATGGCTGATCACTGAGCAAATACCTCTTCTTGCCTTGACCACCCTGCTTATGATGCAATCGCCACTCAGGAACCTTTTACACAGAACAACTGCTAGTTACACCATGGAAATAGCTATGATAATAAGATTATTCCTTCTGAACACCCCTTGGTAAAAAGATCAACAAACCACTGTTTCTATTTGCCCCTTGACAGGCTATGAGAAATAGAGAACAGTTCTTTGCCATGGTTTCCATTATAATAATACTATGTATCTACAATTCTAAAGTGGTTTAAGTATTGTGAGGAAGAGGGGGGAGAAAGAGAGAAGAATTAAAAAACAAATAACTTACCTTGAGGAGGATAAAAAGCTCAGTCTCCCTTCCCTTCTTACTGTTCTATGCCAACAATTAGAAAAGTATCTGATATATAAATAAAAGACCTTCTTGGAAAAATGCATACACCTAAAAACACTGAAGCTCACTATCCTGTGTGATTTCAGGGTGTAAAGAGTAGACTTAACTGGTACCATAGCAACTAAAGAGAATGTGGAATGTCCTACAACTCTTAATTAGCTTTAAATTCTAAACATTATAACTAAGAGGGGAAAAAAAAAGTAGATGTGAACATTTTACCTTTCCAAACCAGCCATTTCCAATTTCCTGTATGTAGTTTAGACTATGGCGGGCAACTTGAGACTTCAAACCGTCTGTAGGAAAAAGAACATAAAAAATAAATATGGGCACTTAACTGAAATAAAATAAATATTAAATATATAATCTAAAGAATAAACACAAACATAAATTTAAAGCTTGTGCTAATAAAGGTAGAAATCAACTCATATATATACACCATCACTTTCAAACTCATATTGCCAAAATGGTTTCAAGTTTTAAAACTGACAATATTTTTTTGAATGGGTTTCCTACCTGATTCTTTAATACTTTGCACTGTGTTTTCTCATCTAAACCCTCTCTTATAACCACTAATCACCATTTCAATGGCTTTTACTTAGTCCTTAGTTTCATGGTGCAGGTGAAAAGCTTGTCAAACTCCATCGGTGTCAACCCTATCAGAACTCTGGAAGACAAAGATTTCCAGCAACCCAATCAAACCAGGAGAAAGGCCACTGAAACAGGGTAGAATTTCTTTGTGTCTTTGAATTTATCATAGCCCCAGCCCCCGAGCCCCTGGTGCAGCAGCGATCTTCATGATGACACATGTCCCAGTGTGGGTCCTGGTTCCAGACAGAGCGCAGCAGACCTCATTATTCCCAAAGAACTGTGTTTCCTTTTACTGGAAGTTTCCCTGAGGGACTACCACAAGTGGCTTCCCTTGGTTTCACCAAACTCAGAACTCTATCAGGACAGAGTGCTCCTCAAAAACATGTTCCTCAAGAACAGTGAAAGCCAAATGAATGAGACACTTCCACTGGGGCAAAATAGAACAGCAGAGGCAAAGAGCAGACATGCTAGAAGCTTTAGCAGAAAAGCGGGGGAGTGAGATGTGGGAGGTGAACAGGGGCTCTGAAAAGCTATTGCAATATATGGAGGAACCTTGAGAGCCACCTGCACGCTCAGAGAAGGACACACACTCACAGAAGACTTGAGAAGAACACAACTTTCACACCTCTAGCTAGGCTTCATGCCCAGCACAAGCAGGAGGTGAGGACTAAGGCAGAGCTGTAAGTAGCCTGGGTGAAGAGCTCCCAACACAGAGCTAATCTGCAAAGACCCAGAGAATACTTTTTTTGTTTGTTTTTGTTTTCTTTCTTCTTCTAAGTACATCGTATTATTCAAAATGTCCAATTTTCAACAAAAAAGTACAAAACATGCAAAGAAACAAGAAAGCATGGTCCACTCATAGGTACAAAGGAAATGTAAAAGAAAGTGTCCCTGAGAAAACATAGAAGTGGCCTTACCAGACAAGACTTTAAATCAACTGTCTTAAACACGCTCAAAAAGCAAAAGGAAATCATGGACAAAGAATTGAAGGACACCAGGAGAATGATGTACCGATAAGTGGAGAAGATCAATAAAGAGGTTCAAATTAGTAAAAGGAGCCAAATGCCAATTTGGAGCCAAAAAGTACAATAACTGAAACAAAAAAATTTACTAGAGGGTTTCAACAAAAGATGGGAGCAGACAGAAGCAGCCGTGAACTTGAGGAGAGTTCAAATACAATTATCCAGGCTGAGCAGAAGAAAAAAAGAATGAAAAAAAAAAAATCAATGAGCAAGGCTCCAAAGGGACCAACATACACATGAGAGCCCCAGAAAAAGAGGGCAGAAAGAATATTTGAAGATATAATGGTAAAAAACGTCCCAATTTGGAAAAAGGTATGAATCTACACATCCAAGACGTTCAACAAATTCCAAGCAAGATAAACTCAAACGCACACTCAGACACATCATAATCAGACTGTCAAAAACCAAAGATGGAGAATCTTGAAAGCATCAAAAAGGAGCCACTCCTGCATATAAGGGATCTTTGATAAGATTAACAACTGATTTCTCACCAGAAGCCATGGAGGCCAAAAGGCAGTGGGATGGCACAAGTGACATACTGAAGGAAAAGAACCATCAACCAAGAGTTCTATACCCGACAAAACTGTCTTCCAAAAAATGAAGGCGAAAGTAAGACATCTCCAGATAAACACAGGTTTAGGGAGATTGCTGCCACTATACTACTGCCCTACAAGAACTGTTAAAGGGAGTCCTGCAGGCTAAAGTAAAAGGACACTAAACAGTAACTGGAGGCCATATGAACAAATAAAGATCACTGGTAAAACTACGTAGGTAAATATAAAAGCCAGCATCATTGTATTTCTGGTGTGTAGCTCCTCTTTTAATTTCCTACACGATTTAAAAGACAAACACATGAAAAATTATAAATCTATGTTAACGGGCACACAAGATAGGAAGATGTAATTTGTGATAACATAAAAGGACTCGACTGAATTGCAGAGTATTTATATGGTACTGAAGCTAAAAGTTGGTATCGACTGAAACACAATTGTTATAAACTGAAGATAATTATGATCCCTAAGAAAATATTTTAAAATATAAACAAAAGGGAATCAAAATGGTACACACACAAATCTTAATGGCCTATTTTGCAGAAATGGAAAAACTGATCCTAAAATTCATATGGGGGGGCGGCGCCTAGGTGGCTCAGTCAGTTGGGCGTCTGCCTTCGGCTCAGGTCATGGTCCTGGGGTCCTGGGATTAAGCCCCACGCCGCGGGATCCCTGCTCAGCGGGAAGTCTGCTTCTCCCTCTCCCTTGCTTGTTGCTCCCCTGCTTATGCTCTCTCCCTAATAAATAAAATCTTAAAAATAAATAAATAAAATAAAAATAATAGAATTTCAAGGGACTCTGAATAGCCAAAATATTCTTGAAAAACAAAGTTGGAAGATTCATAAACTTCTCAATTCCAAAACTCTCTACAAAGCTATAATAGTCAAACACTGATACTGGCAATAAGGCTAGATATAGATCATTGGGATTGAGAGTCCCAAAATAAACACAAACAAATATGGTCAACTGATTTTCAACAAGGTGCCAAGACAATTCAATGGGGGAAGAACAGTCTCTTCACAAATTGTTGCTGGGACAACTAGCTATCCACCTGTAAAACAATAAACCTGGAACCTTACTTCACACCATATACAAATACTAATGGGTCAAGGACCCAAATTTCAAAACTAAAACTATAAAAATCATAGAAGACAACACTGGGGCAAATCTTCATGACCTTGAGTTTGACAAAAGTTTCTTAAGTATGACACTAAAAGCACAAGCAACAAAAGAAAAAAATAAATTGGACTTCATCAAAATTTAAAATTTTTGTGTAGCAAAGGACACTACCAAAAGAGTGAAAAGACAAACTACAGAATAGGAGAAAAACTTGCAAATCACATCATTATTGTGAAACTTAAATAATTAAGACAATGTGGTACTGGAACAAGGAATTGACAAATTACTGAAATAGAATAGAAGGCCTACAACAGACACATACACAAATGGTGTTTTTTGTTTTTTGTTTTTTTACTTGAGAGAGAGGGGCAGAGTGAGAAGCAGACTCCCCGCTGAGCAGGGAGCCCGACGTGGGGCTCAATCCTGGGACTCTGGGATCATGACCTGAGCCAAAGGCAGACGTTTAACTGACTGAGCCACCCCGGTGCCCCTACCTAGGGAACTAAAAAGCGAGAGGAACAGAAGGACCAATCAGTGAAGAAAGCTGAGAAAAACACAGTAATCTACCAAAAAGATTCATGGATTCTTTAACACCATACTCAAAAATTAACTCAGGATGGGTTATGGATTTAAATTAATTTAAATGTTAAAGCAAAACCTTGAAACACTGTAGGAAAAAAAAGTAGTTAAGTATCATTTTGACCACAGAATAGGAAAGGATTTCTTAAGACATAAAAAGCTCTAACTCTTGGGCGCCTGGGTGGCTCAGATGGTTAAGCGTCTGCCTTCGGCTCAGGTCATGATCTCAGGGTCCTGGGATCGAGCCCCAGGGAACCTGCTTCTCCCTCTCCCTCTGCCTGCCGCTCCCCCTGCTTGTGCACGCTCTCTCTCTCTCTCTGACAAATAAATAAAAGTTTTAAAAAAATTAAAAATTAAAAAAAGAGAGATTGCATTTCTAGCTTAAGGGGCTGTTAAATTTGGCTATATTAAAATCAGGAAACATCAAAAAATTCTTTTTTCGTGTATATTTGACTAATTTTTTTTAGTGTACATTTTGATTTCTTCTTCATTTTCTGTTTCCATATTTACTAGTTATTTTCTTAGTGGTTACCATGGAGATTACAGTTATCACCCTAAATTTATAATAATCTAATTTGAACTGATACCAACTTAGCTTCAATAGTAATAACATATACCATTTGACGCGCAAATAGCAGGAACATAAATTAGCACAACTACCTGTGGAGGGTAAGCTGGCAACATCCCCCAAAATTATGTACTCTTTGACTGCTTCTGAAAATTTATTCTACAAATACAGCAGCCCAACATCAGTGTGCAAACCAACATAGGTACAAGCTTTATTTTTAATAGCATAAGATTAGAAATAATAGCATAAGATTAGAAACAACCCAAATATCCATCAATAGGTTAAATAAATTGTGCTAAGTCCATACAATTTAAATAGAAACTTGTAAGCAGGAATAAACAAGCTCTCTTTATGCATACGGAAAAATCTCTAAGGTACATCTGTAAGTGAAAAAAGCAAGATGCAGAATAATGTATTTACCATCCCCTATGAGTAAAAAAAGTGTGTTTTGGTGATGGCGGGGGGGTAGGGGGTGTGTGTGGGGGCACGTAAATGGGAATATTTACATCAATAAAGTCCGGAAAGATGTATAAGAAACCAAGAAGAGTGGTTACGTACAGACAGACAGTGGGGGTAGGAGCCGAGGTCAGATTCAAAGATTAGAGGCTTTTCACTCTATATACCTTTCTATGTTTTGGTTTTTCAACTGTATGACCATATTACCTATTCATAAAATAAAATACATTTTAAAAAGAAAAAAAGGAAAAAACATGTAGAGTTTCTTCTAGATTTGCTCCTGAATATATGGTATACTTTTTTCACTTAATATATCACAAATACCTTTCCTCCTTTTACAGGACTACATAATACTCCATTGTATGGACTTATCATAATTTAACAAGTTACATACTGACAGACATTTAACCTGATGCTGCAATAAATTCCTTTGTAGATATTTATTTGCATACTGATCTAAATAAACTACTGAGAGCAGAACTGCAGGATCAAGGGTAAATACATCTTACATTTGGATACATACTGTCAGACTACCCTCAGGGAAGAATGTCTCTATCAATCTACAGTCCCGTTAGCAGGGAGTGTCCAAGGGCCTGTTTCCCACACACACCCCTCAACCCATCACCACCTAGCATCCTTTCTTCTCATCTTTGTTTAGCTGTTATCATCTTACTTTATGTTTGTATTTCTTTTTTTTTTTTTTTTAAGATTTTATTTATTTGACAGAGAGAGATACAGCGAGAGAGGGAACTCAAGCAGGGGGAGTGGGAGAGGGAGAAGCAGGCTTCCCGCGGAGCAGAGAGCCCAACATGGGTCTCGATCCCAGGACCCTGAGATCATGACCTGAGCCAAAGGCAGACACTTAACAACTGAGCTACCCAGGCGCCCCTGTTATTTCTTTAATTAATAGCGGAATTCCTATTTTTTATTGGCCATTTGAATTCCTTTTCATGAATTTCTCCTTTCACATCCTTGACTTTCTTATTGAAGTCTTCTTCTTCTTCTTATACATTCACTTGTAATCTCAGTATATATTAATATATAACAGGGTTGGTTTTTTTTTTTCAGACATTCTTTGTAGTTTACAAATATTTTTGGTACTTGGTCAAATTTGTTTATGGTGTCTTTTTCTTTTCTTTTTTTTTTTTTTGGTTGCTTACTTATTTTTTTTTTTAATTTTTTTTTTTATTCTTATGTTAATCCCCATACATTACATCATTAGTTCTAGATGAAGTGTTCCATGATTCATTGTTCGTGCACAACACCCAGTGCTCCATGCAGAACGTGCCCTCCTCAATATATGGTGTCTTTTTCCATACAGAATATTTAATTTTTTGGAACCTATTTACCAATATTTTCCTTTATGTTTCTGCATTTGGTGTCAAGTTGGGAAAGCCCTCTTCCATCCCAAGATCATAAAAATATTCTGTAACTATTCTATGCAGAGAAATTGGAAAGAATTTCTTCCTATTAAGAAGGAATTTAGAATAGAGGGCTCAAGAAACACAGAAAGGTGTATGAATGTAATGAGGATGGCTGTCCAGGTCACTACCATTTCGGCTGTGCCCATGACTGTGCCCTGGTCCATCCCCACTATGTCTTGGACAGAAATCATCAGGCTCTTCTCTGTCGTGCCTTCCTGCCCACAGTGAGGGGTCAACATTGTCAGACTCGGGGGAAGCCAACCAGAATGGCTTGCCAAGGGTTTTCTTTCTGGTCTGAGAAGCTCCTTTCCTCTGGTAGTAAAGCTGCAAGGATCTGAACCTGGAGTTGGCAGCAGCTATACTCCGAGCCGAGGAAAGAAGCTGGCGTGTGGGATTTAAGCCAACACGCGAAGAGGAGAGAAACGAGGAGTGAACGAAAAGCACGATGGTGTCCAAGTTCCCAGCTCCAGTTGCCTCTAAGGTCTGCCTAACCCCTACTCTTCCCATCGCCTGGTTCCAGCGTCAAAAAAAGTTCCCTTTCTGTACATGCTGATCTGAGTTAGGATTCTATTACTTGAAATGAATTCATGAGTGTTAAGACTCCAAGATGGTAAAAGCCCTCTAGAGAAGTCTCTCAGGGCCTCCCTTAAGTATAAAGGAAAGTCTGTGATCAAGAAAGCAAAGAGAAGGGACACCTGGGTGGCTCAGTCGTTTAAGCAGCTGCCTTCGGCTCGGGTCATGATCCCAGGATTCTGGGATCAAGTCCTGCATCGGGCTCCTTGCTCAGCGGGGAGCCTGCTTCTCCCTCTGCCTCCCTCTCTCCCTGCTTGTGCTGTCTGTCTCTCTCTGAGAAATAAATAAATAAAATCTTTAAAAATAAAAAGGAAGGAAGAAAGAAAGCGAAGAGAAGAGAAAATATTTCCATTTAGAGAGACGTATACCTAGGTTACCTAAGTGATCCCAAGGGTATATTAGATTCCCGTTAAATTTCACTATTTTGGTTGAAGGAAGGGTATTGTTATTTACTAAAATTAAAGGTAAATACTACATGTTAGTTTTTTAATGCTGCAAAACCTACAAATATTAAATATACCCAACTGTACAGATATTTTATAGGAAATATACCAGCTGTGTCACATTTTATCTTATGTTTTCTCTCGGTCATGCATGCCTACAGCAGTGCAATCAACTGCTGGGTTTATGCTGCCCTAAACCTACACCACTGTGTGCAGAACCACGAGAGACAGGAATGGCACGCAGATAGAACAGCCTTCTCTCAGATAGAACAGACAGTCTCAGCAATCCCTGATTCTCCAGCTGCTAGTCATATTCTATTTTATAACAATAAATCGATCAACATCTAATCAAACCTCTATCTCAGCATTAAAGTCAATCCAACTAACATATCCAAATATACCGCCCTCCCCAAACACAGGACATCCCGGGGAAAGACAGCAGTGTCCTACTCAGCAAGACGAGCAGTGTCGAGAACTACCCAAGTAAAGGCCAGGAGCTCTGTGTGAGAGTTCCACTTCAGTGAACAGAGGAGACCAGTTTAATCTGATACCAGACTCAGGGTCCAAAAGCAAAGGACTCAGCTTTTGCAGGCATGCACTGGACGAGACTACAATTCAGCTTCCACAGGGAGCAGGAAGAAGAGAAATAAGCAAGCAGACGAGACAGGTAATCCAAGTATCTTATGATTGGCATCAAGGTTCTCACTCTCACCTCTGAGAAATGATTCACGAAAACATGACGCTGGGACGTAAGGCCTTACCTACAGAAGGCTGGAGCTGGGACGGAGCTGGTAGTGAGATATTTGGTACTGAAAGTGTGAAAACTTCTGCCGGGGACTGAACAGAGGGGGTATCTTCTGCTGGTGGTGTGAAATCTATCTCATCGTCAAAATTATCTTCAAATTCCTAAAATAAAAGAGGAGCAATGTTATATCGGATATAAACCAGTCTGAGAGCAAATATTAAAAACATATGCTAACATCTGAGACATGAGCATTTACTCAGTCATCTGAAACACACGGCCTTAAAGTTTTCCCCCAATTTGTACCTACTTAAGTAAAAAGCATACATTGTGTTCTCCAATGCCAAATAGCAGAATCAATAAGGTTTAAAATAAACTATACATACTTTATGCAACTTTTTTTTTTCAACTGATGGCTTGAAGTTAAATGCAAAATTTTCTAACATGACCATGGAACTTCACACATGGAAATACTCTTCTAGGTTGGAAATTTTAAGTTACCAGAGCTAGCTATTCTTTTTTTATTATTCAATCTCACAAATCTCTTTGCATATTGAATCCAAACCGATCCATTTTATTTTAAAACCATATACCCATTTTTAATTGAAATAGGATTTCAATCAAGATAAGGACAGTTAAAAAAACTCGGAAAAGATATTTTCAAGGAAGTCCTGTTTCTCTGGGAAGAGTAACAATGGAAAAATTACCAAACTGGGTAGAAAAATCATCGGTGTCTGAACGAATGTCAGTCTAAAGCTGTGTAGCATGTATGTACTGTTTTGTTTTTGTTTTTTTTTTAAAGATTTTATCCATTTATTTGCCAGAGAGAGAGCAAACGAGGGAGTGTGAAAGCACAAGCAGGGGGAGCAGCAGAGGGAGAAGCAGACCTCCTGCCGAGCAAGGAGCCCGATGTGGGACTTGATCCCAGGACCCCGGGATCATGACCTGAGCCGAAGGCAGACGCCTAACCGACTGAGCCACCCAGGCATCCTGCACATAAGTACTGTTAACACACAAAGAATGTCTGGTTTTCTGAAGATGGCGACTTTAGAACTGAGGCTGTGCCCGTAAAGCTGCGGGAGTCTTTTCAGTGACTCTGCAGCAGAAAGCTAGCCCGACTCCTGCTGTCATCATTCCAGTGAGCTGCGTCCTCCTTGGTGTCTGTGTTAATTTAACATTCATACAGATGATGATCAAGGTCATTCGTTCGCTCACATAACTAATGAGTATTACCCACCAGGCACCGTAACAGAAGCTGAGAAGAGATCAGTGAACAAGACTGTTTTCCATTCCTCTACAGAATATCCTTCTTTTCATTTTCCTTTTCTTCCTCATCCCCTGGCTGTACCCCCCAACCCCTACGAGGGAAAAACCAGAAGTTGTAAGGGTAGATTTCTCTGATATAATATGTATGTTCTCACATGCATGTGGGAGAACATTATCCTCATATATGTCACCTATCTTGTCAAACGCATTAGGACATTTATTGCTATTTGTAACAGGGGAGGGGGTAGGACAAACAAGGTACCATAACTTCAATCCATGAAGCACCTCTGAATGGAAGAGCTTTGCTCAATTCCCCTTTGGACATTCCTAAAGCTACTCTCATTAAAAAAGACTTGGGGTGGGGCGCCTGGGTGGCTCAGTCGGTTAAGCGTCTGCCTTCGGCTCAGGTCATGATCCCAGGGTCCTGGGATCGAGCCCCGCATTGGGCTTCCTGCTCAGTGGGAAGCCTGCTTCTCCCTCTCCCACTCCCCCTGCTTGTGTTCCCTCTCTCGCTGTGTCTCTCTCTGTCAAATAAATAAAATCTTTAAAAAAAAAAAAAAAGACTTGGGGTGTCTGGGTGGCACAGTTGGTTGAGCATCCGACTCCGGGTTTCGGCTCAAGTCTGATCTTGGGGTTGTGAGATCAAGCCCTGTGTTGGGCTGCATGCTGAGCATGGAGTTTGCTTGGGTTTCTCTCTCCCTCTTCCTTTGCCCCTCCCACCCGCTCTCTCGCTCCATCTCCCTCTCTCTCTAAAATAAATAAATCTTTAAAAAAAAAAAAAGACTTTATCCATCACTCCTACCTTAAGAACAATGCCACTCAAAACTCTGGCAGCAGCATGATATACCATTAGGCAGCCAATGACTCTAAAGATTCAGAGAAGTAAAACAGCAAAATAAACTTGGGGCTAGAGAGAAGACTGGGTCACTTTTCTAGCTATGCCAGGGGCTGCCCGGATACACTCCAGCAAGCTGCTTCCTCTGCCAAGCAGCAGCTTCCTAGTCTGTAACATGACTTCCAAGGGAAAGAGTCTCTAACACTGCACAGTTCTAAATCTAAAGGAATGGACGCTCGCCTTCAGTCATGGTTTACACAGCTGGAGAGGATCCTCTATGCAGTGTGGTCCTGGGCATACCTGTACCAGAACCACCTCGGTAAGCTCGACAGAAACACGGAGTCCCAGAATCTACATCGCAACAAACTCCCTGGGTCAATAGAGAGACCCAGTTGGGTCAGAACAATCTAAGGCAAGAATGCGGTATCATGACACATGAGAGCCCGGATTTCAGTTTCAGCACTGATCACTTTATCTTTGTCCCCAAAAGACAAGGTGTCTATACACAGTCCCTCAGCAAGACTGAGGGTCAAGGGACAGAGATACTGTGCCTCCATGCAGTCACAGAAGTGTCTGTAGTGATTCTAGGGCCTGGGGCCTGAAGTTGTGAATAAAACCCTACAGTTGTTTGAAGTAGGATCTTCTAAGGAATATGGCCTGTGCTAGTTACGTCTTTTCCTCCAGCCTCCCTCTGCTCTCATCTTTCCATCAAGCCAAAAGGACAATACATCTCCTTACCTCTCGGAGCTGCTGTCAGATTCAAGGTAAAGAAAACACAGAAACAGGTGTGAGGTCTACCAAGAAGGTTCATGTATCCACTAAAAAGAGGGTTGTAGCTAGAAGGCAGCTTTTTCCCCCAATTTGAACCAGTGGCCCTCAGGGCCCCCAGGACAGCCCCAGGACAACGGGCAGGGCCGGACATTAAGGATCATTTTCTCTGAGTGCATTCCTTCTTTTTCTTCAAGTATTCCTTTTTAACAAGTATTCGATGAGCCCTAGTGCACACCAGCAGGCATGTGGCAAGTTCTAGAGCAGGATATCCCACTTGGTCTCCAGCAGATTCCACCCATCTGCAGCTAAAACAGCCCCTCTGTAGTACTTCCCGCCACCCCCGACCCCCACCAGACTTTACAATTGGTACCATTCTTTCTCCCCCTCAGAGAACTCAAGGGTTCAGGTAAAATGAAAGATGTTCTTTCCCATACACAAAACACACTGGGGGATCCCTTGGCCTTGATAATCTTTTTTTTTTTTTTTTTAAGATTTTATTTATTTATTTGAGACAGAGAGAATGAGATACAGAGAGCATGAGAGGGAGGAGGGTCAGAGGGAGAAGCAGACTCCCCGCTGAGCAGGGAGCCCGACGCGGGACTCGATCCCGGGACTCCAGGATCATGACCTGAGCCGAAGGCAGTCGCTTAACCAACTGAGCCACCCAGGCGCCCTGGCCTTGATAATCTTAACAACCACAATGCACCACCATACAAAAGTTGAAGGGAAAAAAAGAAAAAAAAAAAATCAGCCTGCTCTTCCTTACAGGCCTTAGAGCAAGTGAATTCAATCACGTTTATTCCTCACTTAGCGAAAATTAAAACAGGCAAGTGGTTCTTGTCAATAATGCTCTACAGCCAGGTCAGCAAACTACAGCTGGGGGGCCAAATCCAAACCACCTATTTTTGTAAATAAAGTTTTACCGGCACACAGCCACAACCATTTGGTTTCATGTCTCATGCCCATGTTGAGGTATCGCTACAATGGCAGAGTCGAAGCTGAGTGGCCGTGACAGAGACCGTCCGGCCAGGATCGCCCATTTACAGTGGCAGAATATATTTACTATCTGGCCCTTACAGAAAAGTTCTGCCCACCCCTGCTCCCGAGGGACTGTGATACGCAGCCCATCTACCGATAAATGTATCAGAGGATGATTTCTAAGTGTTCCCACCATCTGTGCTCACCTTGAAGTCTATTTCCGGGTCCTTACAGCAGGATACACAGTTTGCAATTAACACTATTAATACCAGTAAACTGCACACAGACAGGATCACAAAAGATGAGACTTCTGCAGCAGGTGCCTCCCCTGGAAAGAGAAAGAACTATTAACATATAAAGAATATTAACAACACAGGCATTCCAAAATCAACTTTAACATGCAAATCAAATCAATAGATTTCCCACACAAGAATTAAGAAAATAATGCCTAGATGCTCAAGAGAAAGTAGATGACCAATCCAGGATAAGAAGTCAGGGTTTTAAAAAAAAAACTTTGAACATGGAAACAACCTTCGATTTACAGAAGTGCTGCAGGGACACCCTGAGCACCCCCATACACCCTTCACCAGGCTTCCAAATCTCATGTCCCCGCAGCAAAGCGATCAAAACTAAGACCACAAAACGGTAGTAACAACACTACTCACTGAACTTCCAACTTTACTTGGGTTTCCCCGTTTTCCCACATCCCTTTTCTTTTCCGGGATCCAACCCAGGCTACCAGCATGCCACACTCACTCCTCTCATCCCTCTGACTCCTCCAGGCCCTGACCTTCCTCAGTCTTCCCTCAAGTGCTGTCACTTGGACACTTTCGAAGAGTGCCGGTCAGCATTTTGTAGAATGTTCCTCAGTTTGGGTTGCCTGATATTTTCTGCCTGATGACTGGACTGAGGTTACAGATGGGTGCGAAGAATCTAGAATACCAGAGCCAACTACTCCTCTCGTCACATCACATCAGGAGACACAGCACTGACACAACTTACTCCCAGGGACGTGAACCCCCACCTCTTGGCCCAGGTGTCACCCCTGGGAAGTTACCCCTTTCCCCTTCATGTATTCCTTAAAAGAGGGTGACAAAGTCCAGGCACACTGGCTGTGTGCCAGTAAAACTTTATTTACAAAAATAGGTGGTTTGGATTTGGCCCCCCAGCTGTAGTTTGCTGACCTGGCTGTAGAGCATTATTGACAATAACCACTTGCCTGTTTTAATTTTCGCTAAGTGAGGAATAAAGCGTGATTGAATTCACTTGATTTAAGCTGCACTCCTTGAAAGGAGGAATACTATAGAATTTGTAGACAAATGTTAAAACTGCCACAGTAATTCATATTTGGGAGACACTCTGGGGCTGTGCAAATACCATGTCTGCCTAAAATTTGACACACTTATTTTCACATTTGTCTCCGCACTTTACCTGCGGTAATTGCCACTATGACGTTCTAATGATGATCTTCTATCCCCTTATGCCTTCTACACTTATTACCTGGAATTCTTCCATAAGGAAGATTTGTCCCTTCTCCCTCAATTATTTATCTGGTCATTTATTTAGTTATGGACTCATAGACATTTATTTTATATTTTTGGGGTTATAATCCATTATTAAAATTATTTTGTAGCTCAAATTGCTCCAGCTTTGGCCCTTGGTAGCTCTTTCAAGTTGACTACTGGGTCTTTTGGACATACCCCATCTTTCCCTTTCTCCAACACTGTCTCATTTTCTGGCACTACCAGAAACTCCAGACTTTTCTTCTATCTTCCCCACTCCAGCTTTAGAACCAGCCACTTCCTCAAGGAGCCTCGGTCATAATAAGCAGCCTTCTACCAGAGCAGAGTCTGCAAACTACAGTCACATTTTTATTATTTATTTATTTATTTATTTTTCCAGTCACATTTTTAAAGGTGTTTTTCAAAACAAAACAAAATGCAACTTTACTTTCAGCAAAGAGTTATTTGGAAAACATCTTTTTCAACTAGGGCTATTCTGAAGCTTTTGTCAGGGTGAATTGTTATGTCTCACCTAGTGGTGTCTGACTAAGAAATAAACTACCCCCACCCTGCTTGCTTTTTCTGAGATGTAACTGACATATACTTGTAAGCTCAATGTTCCAGTGCACCAAGGGGAAGCACGGAGACAAGTTAAAGAACGATGTCACCGTTTTCCTGAAGTGAAACTACTCTACCCGAAGAAAATAAGAACTAACCCAAACTCCTATGTGAGCAAAACACATTCGGTCTTGTTTTGCCTTTTTAAGATTTATTTATTTTTTGAGAAACAGAAAAAGAATCTCAAGCAGACTCCACACTGAGCATGGAGCCCGATGCAGGGGTCGATCTCACGACCCGGAGATCAAAACCTGAGCTGCAACCAAGAGTCAGATGCTCAACCAACTGTGCCAGGCAGGTGCCCTGCTAACATGTTCTTGAATATAAAATGACCTTAGTGAAGAACAGAGAAGTCTAAAATCAACGGCAAACAAGACTAAATTCCTTTCCAATAACAAGAGGTCGCTCTGGGAAAGGACAATGCTGAAACCCGCGCTGCTGCAAGTGGGGCTCAGGCTGGCTGAAGCCTTGCTCAAGTCTGCACTTAAAAAATGAGAGTTGGGGCGCCTGGGTGGCTCAGTCGTTAAGCGTCTGCCTTCGGCTCAGGTCATGATCCCAGGGTCCTGGGATCGAGCCCCGCGTCGGGCTCCCTGCTCAGCGGGAAGCCTGCTTCTCCCTCCTCCACTCCCCCTGCTTGTGTTCCCTCTCTCGCTGTGTCTCTCTCTGTCAAATAAATAAATAAAATCTTAAAAAAAAAAAAATGAGAGTTAACCGGGCGCCTGGGTGGCTCAGGTGGTTAAGCGACTGCCTTCGGCTCAGGTCATGATCCTGGAGTCCCGGGATCGAGTCCCACATCAGGCTCCCTGCTCAGAAGCAGGGAGTCTGCTTCTCCCTCTGACCCTCCTCCCTCTCATGCTCTCTCTCGCAAATAAAATCTTAAAAAAAAAAAAAAGAGTTAACCAAGGGTTGTTAAGAAATCTGCAAGTTTCAGGGGCGTCTGGGTGGCTCAGTCAGTTAAGAGTCTCTTCATTTCAGCTCAGGTTATGATCTCAGGGTCGTGAGATCGAGCCCTGCGCTGGGCTCCCAACTCCGCAGGGAGTCTGCCAGAGATTTTTTTCTTTCCCTCTCCCTTCGCACCTCCCTCCATATACTCTCTCTCTACAATAAATAAAATCTTAAAATTTTTTTCAAATTCTAAACCAATAAAATCTAAAACAGAAGAAAATCCATACACTGAACAGAGAAAATAACTTGGTGATTCCTCTCAAAGTCAGCTGTCCCTGAGAGCAGGGACTCCCGAAGCAGACACCCGTGTGCACATGGAAAGCCAAGTGTGGAGCCGAGAGCCACTGAGAGCCACCTCTCTGTGAAAAGAGGCACTTCTCTTTCTCCTGGCAGCTACCTGTTCTCTCATCCTACAGGGCCTCTGCTTCCCACTGGTATTTATCCTGACAACTTTGTTTCACTGCCTTGACTCATATAATAACGATTAAATAGGACTCCCGAGGCTTAGGTAGCAAAGCACTTTCATATACACTATATTTTATTGATTTTTAAGATGCAGTTTTGTCCAACATTACTTTAACATTCCTAAAAGTCAGGGGCATCTTATGTTCCAAAGAAAGCTGTTTACTCTGGCAGCATTTCTTCTTTCTCAATGGCACAAAAATAAGAGTGTGTCATAACCAATCATATTTGAGATCCAACAAAATACAGTATTACTCCATTCGATGGTCACAACACCTCCGAGGGAATCTGACCAGCTCCACATCACAGACGAGGACAATGATAAGCCCAAACACACAGAGTGGGAAAGTGGCAGGGCCAGACTCTGGATTCAGGGTGCTGAGAAGAAATCCCCTTCGCTTCCCTTGATACCACATGGTTTTGCCTCAAGGAGGTTAACTTTTAATTCTTAAAAACAGCCTAACCTAAGTCCTTTGAACCAAAGTCCACTGTTGTTAATTAAAAGTTCATACTTCTGGGGGCTCTCCTCCAAACTCCACAAAGTGTTAAATTACCTTTTCCTCTCTTTTCACCCATAATTTTTTATCATCATATACTATCTATTTATTGTAAAATTTGATGAGCACTGCCTGAAGGCCAGCTCAATTACCTGGTTCATAAAACTGTCTTCTGTGAGTCATTAGGTAGGCATGAAAAGTCAGACTTGTGTTAAAAAATAACTAGTTATGAGGCGTTCTGCCCTACCTTGATAACATACTTATTTCTGTTAAGACACCGCAGGGGCATCTGCTCTCCCATACTCAAGGTTTCTTTTGTGTAGGTGAGGTCTACCGACACTCCGTGCCCCCCGGTGCCACTGAAAGGCCTCTACAAATTACCACCTAAGAAGAAATTCACCAGGTAGGCTCAAGAGGAAAATTTTTACAGCTATGCCACTTTTTTTAAAGAGTATTTTATTTACTGTATTTTTCTTTTGATCAGTCCAAAGCACTGTGCTTTAAAAAATTCAGCATACCAATGAAGGAAAAACTTCCAGAAAATGAAGACTCAAACACACCTATGAATAGGCTGGAAGGTGAGATGGGTTTGTACAAACCATAGAAAGGAAGCAAATTCTAGACGTGAGGAATGACAACTAAAATCCCCACGCCCCAGCAGTTCAAACTACAAACTACAAACCCCTGGAAGGTTCCTGATTGCAACAGTTAGGAAACTACGAAGAAAGTCAGCTTTCCTTCAACATTCTCAGCCTACAGCATTCAGAAATGCATAAAGTGAACCAATCACCCACTAAAGAAAAGCATCAATGACCACAGGAGTGTCTCCACTCTCTTAGGCAGCTTTATGGATTACAAACCGAGAACAAGGGTAATTAGAGGTTTGGAGTAGTTAGTATGCTTCCCCAAGACACTGATTAAAAAATACTTGGCATCTCTAAAGCCCATTCTGTGAGTTTTCATTTTACAGTTTTCAAACCATTTTAATAGACATCTAGCACTTGATTTAATAAGCAGAAAACTTGAGAAACTCTAAGAGGTGGGTACATATTATCTGTTTTATAGACAGGTAATTTAGAGAACGCAATTTCACAGCAATGACTCAGAGTAAGTCAGGAGTACTACCTGGTTATTAATTCAACCATTATAAATCCCTGCCTAGAACCCCCATCAGAACTCAAATACCTATGTAATTAACCAAAGAGTTACTTGTGAATCCATTTTTGGATTAAATAAAATTTTCTTAAGGTCCACAGATAAAAACAAGTGATGGTATGTGCAAGCCCATTAGCGACTGAAAATGCTAATATTCTAATTCTGTTATTCCTTCCTCAGTCACTAGCTGATACACATTTATAGAGAAATTTCCTCATACTTACTGTTTGGTTATCCAGTGGTAAATTTCAAACCCTCTAATCCCCCAATTTGTTCCTTTGGCCACCACTCCCCATCCTGAAGCTATTTAGGGGCCACCAAGAGTCACTTAATTAGCATAAATTCAAATGTGGTTGAAAGGGGCTTGTTATTAATAACAAGAGATGCTCTTGGGGCGCCTGGGTGGCTCAGATGGTTAAGCGTCTGCCTTCGGCTCAGGTCATGATCCCAGGGTCCTGGGATCGAGTCCCGCATCGGGCTCCCTGCTCCTTGGGAGCCAGCTTCTCCCTCTGCCTCTCTCTCTCTCTGTCTCTCATGAATAAATAAATAAAAATCTTTAAAAAAAAAAAAAAAAAAAACAAGAGATGCTCCTATCACCTCATCATTTGGGAAATTCCAAGGGTTTTAAGGAGTTCTGTGCCAGGAAAGGGGACAAACACCAAATATATATTTCCTATTATATCACAGGTATGTATATACCTTGGAACAGAGATCAGGAGACTCTATGACCTGCCTACTGTTGGTTTGGGTAAGGCCTACAACCTAAGAATGGTGTTTACATTTTTAAACAGTTGTTTAAAAAAAACAAAAACAGGAGAATAATATTTCCTGAATGTGACATTTATATCAAGTTAATAATGCAAAAAGAGACAACCAGACATTATGTGCCTCCCGAAAGAAAAACACCACCACCTACTAAACAGTAGACTGAAAGCAAACAACAATAACAAAATATCAAGCCTGTATCTGACAAACCCTCTAGATCTAAATGCCAATTCATAGGAAATAAAGAGAATCGTGGAACATATCAAATACCACCACAAGAATGTGATCAGCAAAGCAGAGGCTACGAGGAACACTAAGGAGAAAGACCTGCATTATGAGAGATGGAGAAGAGACTGAAAGAGATTTGAAAAGATATACCGACCAACTGCAATGTATGGATATCATTTGAATCATAATTCAAACTCAAAATGATGATGACATCTGAGACAACTAGAGATCTGAACACTGGTAATTGACCCTATTAAGGAAGTATGACTCATTGCTCCTAGGAGTGATAATACCGTGATTATGTTTTTAAAAGTAGTTCTTACCTTTTTACAGATAGTGACCTATTTAAAGATGTCTGGAATTTGCTTCAAACAAACAGTATGGAGGCAGTGAAAGTGATGGGGGTAGCATGAAAAAGGACAGCCATGAGCTGACAAAGGCTGAGTGAAAGCCACAGGGGAGGTCGGTATAGCCATGTCTGTCTGGTCTTGCACAGATTTGTATGTTTGAAGTTTTCCCTTCTGAGAGCTGTGTGGAAGGATGCACTCGGGCCTTTCTCCCGCCTTCTGGGAGATGCCCATCCTCACCCTGCGTCCCCTCTCTCCTGGTCTTCCCTCTGGATCTGTCTCCAACATCCAAATTTCCCGTTTTTATAAAGACACAGTCATGTCGGATTAGGGCCTAAAGACCTAATTTTAACTTGATTACCTTGGTAAAGACCCCATCTCCAAATAGGGTCACACTCTGAGGTCACAGGGGTTAGGAATTCAACATATGAATTTGGGGGAGCAGGGATACAATTCAAACCATCTCTATGATACACGTTTAAAAGAAAACAAGAAAAAACAAAAACAAACAGATCAGAACAGTGTGTGTACAGTGCCACCCCTGGCCAACAGTGGTCACCAACAGGGAGGGAAACCAGGTGGCTGGGGGACGAGGAGGGGCTGTTATATCCTTTTATAGTTCTTGAATTTTGTCCTGGGGCTTCCCACAGTCTTTAGCCTTATGTCCACACTCCATGATAAGCCCCAGTGTCCGTGGTCTTCAGCTGCCGTTTGCCCTCCGCCCCAGGCTCTCATCACTCCTAACTCTACTGCATCTAGTTTCATCTAACATGAACTACTCTCAGTCCTTCCAGGCAGGTCCTCTGCCCCTTCAGAGTCTGCAAGTTTACATCACCTACCAGGAACCTTCCCCACTGACACACCCCCTCCACTAATTCATCCTCACCACTCAGACCTCAACTTGGAAAGCGTCCCCGAGGTCCCACGGGTTAGAGTCCCTGCCTCTGGAGCCCCCATGCACCTGTACGGCCCACCCAAGAGTTTATCACACTGTGTATTCTAAAAGCCCAAATGTCCTCCCCACAAGACTGCCAGCTAAATGAGGTCAGTGACCAGGTCTGTACACTCCAGCAATGACTCCAGGCCCCAGGACAGAGCCTGGCATTCAGTCAGAAGGGGGGAGTGGATGGAGTCAGAGAGATAGCAACTAAGGGGCTTGAGAAGGGAGGGAAGATAAGCAAGAGAGAGAGAGAGAAATTCATTAATCATCTACTGGTTACCAGAAGAAACTTACGTTTCCAGGGTCAAAAAAGATTATAAAAGTAGCGTTCCTTCAATGATTTTATGCTCTTATTTGGCAAAGATTTTCCTCCCATTACTAATCACACCCCAACAGACACTGTATTGGAGTGGTTCTGACCCTTCCCACTATTAATAGTTTACCACTTATTCCCTAGGTCACAGAGAACTTCCACATTCTTTATTTACCCATTTTGCAATTCATGTTTAGTAGTGTAACTATTCAGTTGTTTTCTTCCAAAGTAGATTTCCCCCAACTTATGTTCTCCTGTGATAATGAGCATTTACTCACACCTGTGTTCTCCACACAGCTGCATTTCACTGGAAGCTGTCAGAGCAGGTTCGCTCTGCCTGCAAGGGAGGAATACAAAGGTGCCCTCTCCTCTGCAAGAGCCCCCGGGAGGGGCTGCACTGAGGGGAAAGCCCAGTGCACGAGGGGGGTCTCCACTGGGACACTGGTAAGAGGAGGAAAAAAAAGGCATCTTAACAGATGCCTTCTAAGATGTGACTCCGAATTTGCTTTAGTCTGAACACTGTGTACCAAGCTGCTCAGGCCACCCTAACCGTTCCCACACACCGGTGCTTAAACAACAGAAATCCAATGTCTCACAGTTCTGGAGGCTGGATATCCAACGTCAAGGTGTGGCAGGGTTGGTCCCTTTTGAGGCCTTTCTCCTTGGCTTGCAGAGGACAGCTGTGTTCTCACTGTGTCTTCCCGTGGTCTTTCTGCACATCCCTGATATCTCTTTGTATGTTCAAATTTCCTCTTCTCATAAGGACGCCAGTCATACTGGATTGGCAACTAAGGAGCTAATGGCCTCGTTTTAACATAGTCACTTCTTTAAAGACCTCATCTCCAAATACCATCACCTTCTGAGGGACTGGGGCGGGGGGGGGGGCGTTGGACAGGGACTCAGATAGGTCCATAACGCTGTACATTCAATAATTCAGGAACACTGCCCGCCTCCCCCCCCCCCTCGGTAGGGGATCCATCTTGGGCAGCACCCGGGACAAGCATATGCTGCCCTCCTCTCTGGCTTCCCAGGACGCAGAAGGTTGGGAATGGAAAGGACCAGTAAGGCAAGTGTCAGAGGCGGATGTCACCCTCCCATGTTCTCTCTTCTCTGCCCTCTGGCCTCTGGAAATTCACATGAGAGATTTATGTGTCTACATAACAATTAAAACCGTGGCCACTGGGCTGATTAGACAAAGGGAACTCGGTACAACTCAGGGAAGCTAGGGACCAGAGATGTTCCAAACTGGTCCTGACATAAAGTCCACTTCTAAATACAAAGTTTTGGCTTTTTTTTTTCCCCTTTTTTTCTGTAAGGGTGGGAGGACTAATAATTGGACATTTTCCAATATCCTGACAAGTAGCTTCACATCCTGGACACCTAGTAAAATGAATCATCATCATACTACTTGGGGAAAAAAATTTAGACAATTACTGCAGAACATGCATTTCTACTTAACACCTCGAAATTACAAATCCATCTATCATAAAGCTTTCCTGTACACAGAATCTTAAGTCACTAAATGTTTTCCTTCCCTCTTAGTGTAATAATACATGTATTTAGAATAACATTAAATAATCTAGAACGTTCCTAATGTATTCTAATATTAGAAAGAGAAAATGAAGCATAGCACTAAATACGCCCAACCACAAGAACAGTAAATAGTGCACTGATGATCTAGTTGATAAATCCGAGATTCCACAAAGATCCCTAAGCCAGAATATCAAAAGCCTAGAAAAACAAACCACATTGTGTGCTAATCACAGACAGTGAAGTGTTCTTTTTGCTCAAAAATGACTTTCAAGGTCAGCCAACCCAACTGTTCTCTCATACTTGCGGAAAGGTTATATAATTTGAGCGCTGACTGTATACCTGTGAATGAGATCATATATAAAGTTACTGTTTCTCTCAGCCTATTCCATCGAACTGTTATCAAAGGTTCATTTCATTCCAATTTAAAAAACACCAACTAGGATGGAGACTACCACAGAGGAGTTCATCTAACACGGTGACAGTTCAACCAAAGGAATGTCAGGCTCACAGGACTTCAGTGACATGACCCTGCCCCTACCCTGGGGAAAACCATGACACGGGTAATATTTTACGAACCAGAATCTTAATTAAGTTCATGGCATAGTTAGGTTGTGGAGTCATCGAGAGTGCTCAGATGTCTGTCACAGCTCTGAATCAGGATCTTCCTGCAGTCCCGGAAGCCGGCTCAGGAAGAGGCAGCATCTGGTCCCAGTTTCCCAGGGCTTCTTCCCCCATAACTGATCACTTCAGTGTCCCGCTAATATCTAAGGGAAAGGACATTCTGTCTTTCCATATGACTTCCTGTTGAAATGCAGAGAAGTGTACAGATAGATCAATGGCAGTACTGGATTCACAACGCTTAGCCAATACAATTTCTGCACAATAGGACCCAAAGGATGGGAGAAATGACCTAAATGTGTGCTCCTTACTTCCCAGGTAGGGCAGACCTTAAGTACCCTAGAAAAACATGTCTACCCTTTCCTTAAATTTTCCTACAGGACCTTGATATAGAGTCTATGGTCTCAGAAACTCTCTAGCTTCCTAAGGTCTAATTTAAATTCTTTTTTTTTTTTTTTTAAGATTTTATTTATTTATTTGTGAGAGAGAGAATGAGAGACAGAGAGCACGAGAGGGAGGAGGGTCAGAGGGAGAAGCAGACTCCCCGCTGAGCAGGGAGCCCGATGCGGGACTCGATCCTGGGACTCCGGGATCATGACCTGAGCCAAAGGCAGTCGCTTAACCGACTGAGCCACCCAGGCGCCCTCTAATTTAAATTCTTGCTAATATAATTGTAATGTATTCTTAGGCAATGTGTCTTTGAAAGTTCTCTCTTCAGAGAGGAGGCAGATTGTGATGGATGCAACCAGACTGGCCATTGGAATGGCTGGGACTCAGGGACGGGTACAGAGAATTCATTATACTCCTCTGCCTACTTTTGTGTATGTTCAAAATTCCCCATAATAAAGTTTTATTTTTTAAGTACTATCTTTGTAACAAAGCCAGAAATTGCTTATGACACTGACCTTGACAAGGTTCTATAGTACATGCAGGCAAGATTACCTAGGGTTTCCTATCTGATAATGCTTCACTGATATGTCTTTGTATTATATTTAAAAAATAAACCCAATGACAACCCAATATAACCAGGTGCCTCCAGACACTCAAGTGTCCAGCCCAAGATAAAAGATCAATAGATAATTAAAAGAGCTATGGGGGTGGGGTGTCTCCTAGCCACACAGCTGCCCCATCACCCTACTGTGAAGTCCACCAGTCAGCAAGTCCCGCCAAACACATCCTTCATTCAACAAATGTTTACTAAGCATCTTCTATCGGACAGGCATTGCTATACGTTCTGGGAATCTAGAAGACCCCACACTCACAGCTTACATTCTTGTGCAGGGAGACAGACAATAAGCAGGTAAATACATATACAGCACCTCAGACACTGATAAGCAATGTGGAAAAATTAAGCAATGGATTGGGGAGATTCATTATTTTATATAAAGTGACTGGGGAACACATTTCTGATATTACAATTAACCCAAGAAATGATAGTGGTTTAGCCCCAGGTAGTTATATAATTCATGTTGATACTTAAATAGTGCTTACTACGTGCCACGCACTACTCCAAACTCACCCAATCCCACAACAAGCCTTTGCAGTAGGTACTATTATTAGCCTCGTTTTAAAATGAAGAAACTGTAAGGGGCGCCTGGGTGGCTCAGTCGGTTAGGCGACTGCCTTCAGCTCAGGTCATGATTCTGGAGTACCGAGATCGAGTCCCGCGTCGGGCTCCCTGCTCAGCGGGGAGTCTGCTTCTCCCTCTGACCCTCCTCCCTCTCGTGCTCTCTGTCTCTCATTCTCTCTCGCAAATAAATAAATAAAATCTTTAAAAAAAATAAATAAAATAAAATAAAATGAAGAAACTGAGCAACGCAGAGGTGAAGGTGCTTCTCCAAGGTCACAGCACCTAGGTGACACTGTTACACCAATAAAGTTATCCAAAATCAAAGCTCTGTAGAAAATTATGTATGTTAAGTTGTTCTATTACGTATTATGTGTTTACCGAGAGAAGGGGTCCAGGAGAAAACACAGATGACAAAGAAGGATGCCCCTGATAACTAACCCCCAGAAGGAAGCCAGGGCTGGAAAAGGATGGGATTTAGGGCATAAATCAAGAAGGTAGTCTTAAAGAGCTGAGAAAAAGAAGAGAAAAATGACACTTGTCTATGACTCCACATATGTTTCTCAATACCTATCTGTGAATCTTAAAAGTATACACAAAATATCTGCTCAATGAGCATTATTCTTGGGATCCACAGCACTCAGCAGATTCTAAAAAGGATCCATTCCTCCACAAAAGCATATAAATCGATGGTGTTTGAAGTATTTTTCATGTTTACAAGTTTATGATTACATTTTCTAAAAGTCAGAATTATTTTTATCACCTTTAATTAAACAGTGCAACTTCATTTCATAGGTGGAGACTAAAACTAATTTTTTTAAAGATTTTATTTATTTGAGAGAGAGAGTGCAAGTGGGCACAAGCAGGGGAGGGGCAGAGGTCTCGAGAGGGAGAGGCAGATTCCCTGCTAAGCGCGGAGCCCAATGCAGAGTGCAATCCCAGGAGCCCAGGATCATGACCTGAGCCAAAGGCAGATGCTTAACCCACGGAGCCACCCAGGCTCCCCTAAACTGTTATTCTTACAAATTTTTTTTTTAATTTTAAAAACCCCATGAATGTGGGTTTGGGGCCTCTTTACAGAAGTCTGCACTTTAGCTTCCTAATTTTCAATAAACAATTATCTTTAGTACTTCAAGAATCAATTATATGACAATTACATTTAAATTTCATCTTGGGAGTGCCTGGGTGGCTCAGTCAGCTGAGCGACCGACTCTTGATTTCCCAACTCTTTAATTTCAGCTGAGGTCATGATCTCAGGGGCGTGGGATCAAGCCCTGCATTGGGCTCCTGCTCAGTGTGGAGTCTGCTTGGGATTCTCTCTCCCTCTAACTCTGCCCCTCCCCCCAGCTTGCAAGCTCTCTCAAATAAATAAATAAATAAAATCTTTTAAAAACTTTCATCTCTGTACTTTCAGATAGCAAATAGAAATAAATAGGTGCACCTGGCTGGCTCAGTCAGTTGAGCGACCTACTCTTGATTTCCGCATGAATCGTGGTCTTAGGGTCGTGGAATCCAGCCTCGAGTCGTTCAGTGTAGAGTCTACTTGAGATTCTCTCTCCTTCCTCTGCCCCTCCCACTGTGCTTTCTCTCTCCCAAATAAATTAGAAAGAAGGAAGGAAGGAAGGAAGGAAGGAAGGAAGGGAGGAAGGAAAGAAAGAAAGAAAGAGAAAGATCCAGAGGAGAAATGACTGCAATTAGTCTGTGTGCATGTGTACATCAGACAAATGAAAGCGTTCTGAGGGTACTAAGCAGTGTACTTGGTGAACAGGGGGGTCTGGCTGTTAAGGACCCTCCTTCCGGATTAGGTCTGCCACTGACTAGCAGAATGGGTTCAAATCACTACTGAACTTCTTTGGGCCTTAGTGCCTTCACCTCTAGGCTGGCACGTCAGCTTTAAAATTCTCTGTACAAGGATTTATAATTCCACAATTTTATGAGTCTACCAAGTACCTGTATGGTTAATACCAGAAATCAAGTCTTTTATTAAAGTTTTCTTTTTCTTAAAGAAAATGAAGTCAAGGGCGCCTGGGTGGCTCAGTCGTTAAGCGTCTGCCTTCGGCTCAGGTCATGATCCCAGGGTCCTGGGATCGAGTCCCACATCGGGCTCCCTGCTTGGCGGGAAGCCTGCTTCTCCCTCTCCCACTCCCCCTGCTTGTGTTCCTGCTCTCGCTGTCTCTCTCTCTGTCAGATAAATAAAATCTTTAAAAAAAAAGAAAAGAAAAGAAAATGAAGTCAAACCACAGATTTCTGGAGTGCACCCGGGCACCAGGCCTCTGGTGGAGCATTCCCAGGGGACTATTTTGGTAAGTTTGTTATTTTTCTGTGCCTCACTAGCAATCAGTGTCCTGGTGTTGCCTTTTAATAGTAGTCTGAAGTCAGAGTCAAGTGGGGCTCTGCGCTGTGACTAGCAGGCTGGATCCTTGGAAAGTAACCGTTGTTGCTGACACAGAGAACCATCCTACACAGGCACACTGCCAGGTGGAACCAGGAAGAGGAATTTTTTTTTCCTTGTGAAAGGAGCACAAGCTGAATTTATCAGGGGTTTGGGGAAGAAACTGCAATGTGAAAAATACTTTCAACTTAAATTCAGCAGCTCATCTGAAAGGCAACCAATAGACCACAAGGCTCTGGTTTTGCAATAAAAAAGTTGAAACTACAAAATTTCACAATTACTAACTGGTTAAAGTAGCTACTGTAAATGTGCAAAATGATTGCACACTCATCCTCCTCGACCTTCTAAGTCCAAGACGCCTTAGAGATTTACTTCCTATAATTAAAGGTTGCAATGTCATCATGTCAAACTCAAGTCTCCTGGGCAGTAGAGCAAACAAGGCAAAAAGACATTCTCAGGATGAACTTTGAACATGGGCCTCAAGGAGGAAAAAATCATAAACTTTTAAAAAATTAAATAACAGTGTTTTCATTTTGGATAAAAGCAACTTCCCCCTCAAAAATCACTATCATAGATGCTTGTAACTCAATTTTTTTCTCCCACCCAAGGCATACAGATGTTGCCAAAAACAACAGTCCCGAAATATCTGTACTAGTATGTGAGCCCAGGATGTTCTTAATCAAACCGGACTGATTATACAATCATTACAATGTAGCAGTTTCAGAGATTAAGTGGTGTACTTTCTTTAGCTCATCATAAGACTATTTTGTACATACCAATACATCCACAGCAAATATACAAAAAATGTATCAACTGGCTAAAAAAAAAAAGGTACTTGTTGAAACATATGAAATAGGGGCACCTAGGTGGCTCAGTCAGTTAAGCGTCTGCCTTCAGCTCAGATCACGATCCCAGAGTCCTGGGATCGAGCCCCAGTGTCGGGCTCCCTGCTCAGCAGGGAACCTGCCTCGCCCTCTCCCTCTGCTAGTGTTCTCTCTCTTTCAAATAAATAAATAGAATCTTAAAAAAAAAAAAAGATATGAAATAGGCTACAAATCCCAGGCTATGCTAAAATAAACTAGCTTAGAAAAATAACCTTTTTGAAAGCAAGACATTAATGACGTGATACTATCCTGGAAAGAAACAGCCCTGAAAGTTACTGAACAGGTCACGAATCCAGGGTTCTTGTGCTGTCGTGCACACGTCTCACCTGGGGAATCAGGAATGTCCCTGAGTTACGCCTGCTCTAGCTTCATTTCCTGGCTGGGCTGAGCTGAGCTCCAGCAGGCAAAACCCTGGTCAGTCCAGGGCTGGCACGTTTAAACCACGAGGCTCTCAGCACACAACTCTGGCATCTGTCAGGCTACCAGCTCGCAGTTTTTACCAATTATTTATACAGGATATTCATAAAACGTAAAGAGGTCATTATTTATACCAACTTCCAGAGAAGGGGTGAAATTTAAAAAAAAAAAAAGGGCATTTAGAGCTGTAACTGTTCTGCCCTGCAGTGTTTAAATTCCTTTGCGGTTATCGCATACCTACTTTTCACAGAAGATTCCTCAGAACAACATCCACATACCGTGGTCAGGAGCAGGAGTCTCTCCAGAACTCAGGTGTTGACATTAATTTTTAAAATTTAAATTGTTCTTCCTTCCTTGAGTCTCACTAGTTACCCAAGTCAACGGATTTCCATCAAATAACTGATTTTATCTTATCTCTAGTACAAGATAAAATATTTATATTGTGAGGGCAGAGAAATCACCAAAAAAGTATTATAAATCCAAATTTCCAGACCAGCCTCCAGAATTCTGATTCTGTTCGTTTGTTTGTGGTCCAAAAATCTGCATTTCTACAAATACCTCAGTGACCTTCATGCAAGTCCTGTTTTATAAAAATATCCTTTTTCCTGAAACACTCAGTTCATCAGGTACTATGGCATTTACATCAAAGCAAGGGGGTGGCCGAGCTAGTAGGAAGAATACAGGCGAACAAGATTCACCACAAATAAAAACTGCTGACGCTGGGTGATGGGTACATGAAGACCCACTGTATAATTTACTCTACCTTTGAATATGTTTGAAATTATCCAGAACAAAAAGTGAAAAGAAATGAAAAGCTCTGTAAACAGATCAAAACAAGTCTACAGCACCTTGTGAACTTTTACCAATTAAAAAATCACCAATTAAAGGAGTTACTTACAATCCTTTTCAACAATTGCCAAAGCTGACAGACCCCCCCTAAAATAATTCTAATTAAATTCTTAAGCCTAAGAGGTTTCCCTCATATTCTCAGAGATTAGGCTGCCTTTTGGGACAGTAAATCACATCTATTTTTCAAATATCTTATTGCTCTAAAAATAAAAATAACATCCCGCCAATATCATTATATCACAAACATGGGATATAGAGTGCTATGGTAATGCTGTCAGTTGGTAACAGGTGGTTAAGGGACAGGGAGAAAACATGGGCAGGGCCCTTCCAAGTCATTTGTTCCTAAGAGATCCTTCATCTTTCCAAAATCTCTTTCTCTCTTCTTCCCAACACGTAGGATTAGCTATAGGAAGGAGAAGATCAAAACCCCATTATACATGCCCTGGTAGCAGCAAGCAAATCCAGGGCCCAAATCTTGGTTTCTAATATCATTCTCCAAAAAAAGGAACCAGCCTGAAGAAATGGCTAATTCTAGGGCTGGACAGGGAAATATACAAGATGAGCCTACAGCTTCTTCAGTGTCAGAAAGTAAGAAAGTGCTTAAAAAAAAAAAAAAAGGTGGGGATGGCGGTACCAGAGCCAACTGAAGGAGCTCCCAATGGCCAAAGCTGGCACAATTTGAGCAACAAAATAAATAACCTGGTACTGGATTATAACCCCAAATGTAAAATCAATATCCATGTGTCCACTCTGATATAAATAACTGAGTAAGAAAATTAATGGGAAAGAAGAGTTAAATCGCCCATACCAAAGAATTCCAGATAAGTATATAATAAGTACTTGTCCAGGGGGTGGAGCGTAACTCACCACCCCTTAAATGTGGGCTGTACATGTATGTACCATGGAGAAGGGAAAGAAAAGAAACTTTGCAGTGGAGAAAGCTGACAAACAGGTGATCACAGTCAGGTTATCACATGACCAGTCATGTTGAAAGCATGTACTCTTGACACGATGTGATTAGAATGGCACTTTATCTCTGTGGTCTTCCTCCCAAAAACATATGACCCCGGCCTAATCAATGAGAAAAACTCCTCAAGAACTGTCAAGATCATCAAAAAAGAGGAACACGGCAATGGAGCCTAAGGAGACATGACACCTAAATGTAATGTAGTATCCTGGAACAGAAAAAGGACACTAGGGAAACACTAAATAAATATAAATGAAGTATGGACTTCAGTTAATAATCACGTATTCATATTGGCTCCTCACCACACAAATGTAAGATGTTAAGAAGAAAAACTGGGTAAAGGATACGCAGGAACTCTTTGTACTGTCTTTGCAACTTTTCTGTAAATCTAAAATTGTTCCAAAAGACAAGGTTTATTATTAAAAATAAGACAACTATAAATGGTCTCATTCCAGGCAGTGGGCTGTGGATGGATGAAAAGCAAAGTCTGCAGGAGAATGAGAGGCTGTAAGCTTACATCCTCTCCTTTTAGCTCACACACACTCTGGAGTACTGGTCTGTGAACTTCGGTCTCCGGCACCATCCTCACCCACAAACTTTACCTGAGCATCCATACCCAGTGAGATACCGTGCAAACACCAGAAATACGGAGGATATAGGACACAGTCCTTGCAGTCGGAGTGAAGAGACAAGTCTTAAAGAAATGAGTGGTATTTGCTAAATGCAAATGGTAGACTGGTACAGACAATCCAAACCTTTCTGATCAGAGCCCATCAGTAAATTTTCTTTACATTCCTTTCATTTCATGCATGCTGATTTACAAAGCATAAAAAATGTGTTAGTATACCAATATATTCTGTACCTTAAAAAGTCACATAAGTCAAAATTTTTACTGAGGCTCCAATGTTTTCATCCCACACCCCACGGAACATCTTGTTCCACAAGTGAACACTCTAGTAGGAGTTCACTGGGGAAGGGAATCTCTAGGATCTGGGCAAGAAGAAAGGTCTTGGTAGGGAGACTGGGGCAGCAAAGAGGCGAAAAGAAAAGACCAGAAAGAAAAAGACGACAGCACAGAGGTGATGGAGAAGCCAGACAACAGAGAGAATATATGGAGAGCTGGGAATAATTTACAAATGAGAAGCATATGAACTTCGCTCTTAAAAGTGCCACGAAAGGTGGAGAGTGGAGGCAGGGATCACAGATGCCCTACAGCAGAAATCTGGTTGCACTGACCTTTCCTGACCAAGTCTTCCCAAACTGGGGTCTGATGCTGGAGGCCAGGGGCTACTCTAGCCCCACATGGTCTCGGCACACCTATCTGATTGGATGGTAATTTAGGGCTTTTAAACAAACACATATTATATGGTAAAATGCAAAATCTGCCAAACGGTCAAAAATAAAAGGTGTGCCACCGCTATCCCCCCAAGACCCAAGAGGGCGGATGAGTAAAGAGTCACTCTTTTGTCGTGGGGGGAGGGGCGGGGAAGAGCGGCTGAGCACTGGCTTAGACCAAGATGGGCCAGGGAGAACGAGAGGTACTCCCCACGTTGTGGTTTGGGGCACCTGAGGCATCTGGCGTCAACAATTCTCATCTTTCCCATTTGAATCACAATAAAGTCAAATGAAATTTGGAATCTCTGCATTGTGCTAACCTTTGGGGGAAAAAAACTACCTTTTTTTTAAACACTGAGGTTATTTTTCTGATATGCCTATTCTTTGTGGCAAATAACTGTAATGCCAAGGCACAGTTCCAAATTAGTCACTTGCTAGCAATTTAAAAATACTTCACTCTAATATTTTGCTCCGACGCACTGATTTTACCGTATTTCCTCAGTTTTCTCTTACAGTGTCTTCATATGAAGGTTTACAGAAAAGTTGAGAATAGAAACTAAAAACGACCCTAGACAGGAGTGTGTTTTAGAACAGGATCATTTGTACAACTTCTCCTCTTTCTAATATTCCTTTCCTCGTGCTTGAGTAATAAATAAACCTCTTAAGGGGCGCCTGGCTGGCTTAGACGGGGGAGCTCGTGGCTCTTGATCTTGGTGTTGTGGGTTTAAGCCCCACACTGAGTGTGGATGACTTAAATAAACTTAAAAAAATAATAGTAAGATAAATAAACCTTTTAAGAAAAGGCACAGCTAAAAGACTACAAAAATACATGACTTTAAAAGAGAGGGCGGAAGCAACTCAGTCATACTCATCTCTCCAAATGACACTTTCTAAGGGCCCAGCTTAGCGGGCTGTTTTCAGGGATGCTTTATGCTGTTTGGGATCAGCTAGACCTGCATTGCTTGTGGTTCCTTTAAGTACATTAAAACCAGAAACTGTTCACATGCAAGAGCTTTAATAATCTTGACATTTAAAAACAGGTTTATTACATAAAAGTGGACTAATCCAGATCATCCTGAAAATTTCTAGCACAATTCCCCAACATTATGAATTTCAAGAAATAATAATACCAGCCTATGTATTATCCTTAAATAAGCCAGATTTCTCTGTGAAGGATCTCTTCTTCACCCATCATACAAGTTATTTTAAGTAACAAAGGTTTTTAAATCTGGTAAACTCTAGGCATGCCATGATAAGCAGCTACCACTTTGAGCTCCTTCTCTGAACCATACCACTTACCATTAGTCGATTACATGGTAACCCACCAATTTTACAAGGAAATCTGAAGCGATGAAGAAGCCTAACGCAGCAGACATGGCACACCATCCTGACATAACCCCCCACAACCCTTAGGGTAAATATCATCATCCTTTTTCTGAGTTGAGTTCTGAGAAGCTTGGAGAGGTCAAGTAACTGGCCCAAGGTCTCAACACTGTTGAAGTGGCAAGGGAAGGTCTCCCACCCAGACTGACTCCAAAGCCCAAGCTCTGTCCGTCCGCAACACCCGCTCCTCCTGTGACTGGTTCACGACTTTCACTCTTAACAGGACTCAAAGGCTGGCTTCTTTTGATACGTCCACCTACAAGGACTTCTTTGAAGACTCATTTGTTGCAGAACCCTGGCCACCCCATACAGAACATTTCATTTATGTTACAAAGTCTTTTTTGTGACATGTTACAGCTGTTATCTAAGTGACATAGCAGGCCCAAGGACTCCCTAAATTTCCAGAGAATTGCATGAACAGTCAGCACATTGATATCAGCAAAACTGTAGGGATTTGATAACTTCAATGCTGATCAGCTACAAAACTGTTGGGACAGACTTCCTATTACTGTGCAAATGAGCATATCTAGTTAACCAAAAAATACCACCAGCTGAGAGCAACTACAACATGCCCAACCGAAATCAAATCTCAAGCCCTAGAGCCATAGTACCTGAAATAATCTGCATGGAAAACCTGATGAAAATAATTTTTATTTCTCAGAAGCTACTGAAATAAACACAAAAATTCACACTTTTTGAAAGCACTTCCTTTACTGCAGAATCTTTTTCAAGATCCAAGTCTGTTTGTTTAATCTAAAACAAGAGCCCCGGTTTCACAAGCTGCTGTTTAATAAGTAGCCGAGTCCCACCGGCTTCACAGACTTCCGTGAGCTCCTTTATCTGGAACTGCTAAAAGCTTCCTCTGTACTCGGTGACCTAATATGCCACAAAACAATAGAAGTGGGTTTCCTTGTCTAACCACTATCCTAATATTAATAACAAACTGTGGACTTAGAGAATGTCTTCACAAATACAAACAGATCTTTCTTTATGATGTGAATCCCAAGAATCTTACAAAAGGTGCATAAATGTTTTCTGAGAAGAATGATCTGATAACTATGACCAGGAGAAAATAATTTCTCAACTGTAGCCTTAGTTCGGTAATTTCACCATGTGCGAAAACAGTGCATTTTTTCCCTTTATGGAAGCTTCCTAGTGACGACCAACGAGATCTCCATCTGTATAACAAAGACCCTTGCAGAAATAGACATTCTCAGGAAGAGGCCCCCAAAGAGGGCGTAAGCAACTCCCAGAGCAATAGAGAGGCCCAAAATAAAGTTCAAGCAAGAAATGCCTTCCTTGTACACCTGAAACTAATATAACACTGTATGTTACCCAACTGGAATTAAAATAAAAACTTAAAAAAAAAAAAGAAAAAGAAATGCCTTCTTGCCTGATGGGCAAAGGCAATCCACATATTTATAAAGCTTAATTATGAATGAATGGGTAAATACCCTTTTCAACTTCCAAACCTAGAAATGAATTTTGGCTGAATTTTAGTTAACTGACTCATTTCTTTCTCCATGCAAAGGTTAAATTCAAGCATTTTTTCCAATCTATTTTTGATAAGCCATGCTTTCTTCAAGGCACTATTAACCAGTCAGAAATTTAAGTAGAAAGAATGAAGGCCAAGGAGACAAAAGACACTATGCAATGGATCTATCCTTAATATGAAAATGGCCAGTCCCCCAGATAATCAAAGGCTTGAGAGTTACTATGTTTTCAACATTTAACTGCTCTTTTATCTAGCATATATGTTCAAAAGGGGTTCCTCTTTCTTAACCAGTGAGATCACTTCCCAGGATTAGTCAAAGGTTTCTTTATTCTTCTTGGCCTAATACATCTTCATCAAGAATCCATCTCCGTTACCAGAATTAACAATCTCTTTTGGATGGAAATACAAACCCCCAAATCTATGTGTGATTATGCATCTTTTCCACAGAATTTAACCTTAGATACCTGTCATTCATATGCCATATATCTAATCATATACCTTCTGAGCTACAGAATATGAAGGGAAAATCTGCAAAAGCTGCTATACATCAGCAAATATTTCTTTATGCTTTATGTCAAAATTTGGTATTTCTATTTATGGATTAATTTTCCTGATTGTTTTGTTTTACAACGCTCCCAAAAAAACTCAGATTTTATGATTCACACCTCCATAAAACAGTGGAAGAATGGAATAAAAATCATGTTAAGAGGTTTATAGGCAGACACATTTCCATGGGTTCTCACATAGAACCTGTTTTTCAAAAAATATAAAAATTTAAGTGCAAAGTCATCTGGAAACTTCTTGAATCCCTCTCACTAAATACTCTTTGTCCACTATCCTACTCTAGTGCTAATTTTGAATTTCACCATCAGTTTCTTTCAATATTAACATCAACATCTTTCCATACAGTCTTTTATAACTTCCCAGGTACTTTCTGTGACTCTTATCTGGGGAGCATATACTTCTAATAACATTCATTTTTCTTATCTATCAGATCAGAAAACAGAAATCACCTAACAAATATTTGATATAAGGCAGTGGCAAAAATTCAGCCATACGTTACATGGTACAATGGTTAACAGTTAATACTCAAAGGGCACTCAATGACATAACCTGGTGTAGCTCTGGAAACAATTATACATAACTTTCATTTACTGGGGAAGGTAACTTCCACATTGTGTACTCAGTGAACATGATTTAAAAATAACTTTTTTTTTAAATCTTTTTTTTTTTTTAAGATTTAATTTATTTATTTGACAGAGAGAGACACAGTGAGAAAGGGAACACAAGCAGGGGGAGTGGAAGAGGGAGAAGCAGGCTTCCCACGGAGCAGGAAGCCCGATGAGGGTCTCGATCCCAGGACCCCGGGATCATGACCTGAGCCGAAGGCAGACGCTTAACGACTGAGCCACCCAGGCGCCCTTAAAAATAACTCTTAACCTCAGGAGTATGCCTAAACACTTATAAGGCTTTAAGTGGGGAAGTGGAAAAATCACACAACTAGGGGAATTCAAGACCTGGGTATTTGATGTAGCTCCGCCTACAATTTAGCTGTGTCACCTTGGGTAGGTCATTTGACCCCCAGGGCCTCAGCATCTTCAACTGCAAAACAAAGATATCAGACTCAATTTTCTTTGAGGTCTCTTCCAATATTAAAATTTCACGAATCTAGGAAATTTCAGTCTCTCCTTATTAAAGGTAAGCACTAGATCTTAACCCAGATTTTTTTTTCCTTTAAAAAAAAGAAAATAGCTGGGGCGCCTGGGTGGCTCAGTTGGTTAAGCGACTGCCTTCAGCTCAGGTCACGATCTCAGGGTCCTGGGATTGAGCCCCGCATCAGGCTCCCTGCTCAGCGGAAGCCTGCTTCTCGCTTTCCCACTCCCCCTGCTTGTGTTCCCTCTCTGGCTGTCTCTCTCTGTCAAATAAATAAATAAAATCTTTTTTAAAATAAAAGAAAAAAGAAAATAACCCAACTTGGGATGCTTTCCTGGGGTAAAGTTTTATCTGGGAGAATAAACCACAACTGAAAACGATGTCTAGAAAATGGGAAGAAAAAAAGAAAATCACACCCTGACGTAGCTAAAATAGAAACTTCAATCACCCTTGGGCCATTCTGTCAATAGTTATTCAAAGGCTGCTACTCTAATCACTGCTTCCTAAAATAGAAATATTTACAGAGTTGTCTCCTTCTCATTCCCAGAGATTCAATCCCAATAAAAAGCACAGAGTCCAAAATCAATTTACAACTTCAGAACAAGTTGCAGGGGGCGAAGGAAACTCGCAACACATCTCACCAAGTCATTTGCATTTAAGTAGGATTAGAGCTAAGAAACGGTTCTTATTATAAGATGTGAGAAACGCACAGGAGGCAGGTGACATCTGAAAGGGAAGCAGAACTGCCAGAAAGGGATGTAGGCTGAGGACCTTCGGGCAACAGGTTCAGAGCTGGTACCGCAGCCTACCCCGGGAGAGGTCGATCCCTGCCACCCCGCTCGCCGCCCTCCCGGGGCCCAACCGCATCGCCTCGCCCCCGCTTCGGCCCTGGAGAGGCTGCCCGCTCCCCCACCCCACGCCCCTGCGGCAGAAACCTCCCTAATCGCTCGCTTCCCCGGGCCTCCCGCCCCGGCAGGCCCTCCGATTCCTCGGCGCCGACGCCGGACCGGGCCCGGAGCTTCCTCCCCGGCCACCCCCGTCGCAGTGGCCCCGCAGCCTGGGTTCCCGCAGCCCCGTCCCCGCAGCTGGCCCGCTCACCTGCACCTGTTTGCGGAAGTGGCGCGGCCCCCGCACTGCCGGCGGCCAGGAGCAACAGCGGCAGCAGCAACGCCGGCGGCCCCGGCATCTCGCCCACGGCGCGGCCCCGGGGCCGGCTCTCGGGTCGCCTTCCGTCGGTCCGTCCGTCAGTCGGTCCTGCCTGCCTCAGCGGCATCCGCGCCGGCTGCTCCTGAGCACACGTCGCTTCGGCCAAACCTCAGCCTGGCTCCTGGTCCGCACCCGCCGCCCGGGCCACAGAAACACCATCCTTCCCGCCCGCCCGCCCGTGCCGCCGCCGCCGCCGCCGCCCCCTCTCAAAAGCAGCAACGGCAGCAGCCCTGCGGAGCCGCGGGCCAGGGCAGCCGCGCTCCCGCCGCCATGATGGGCTGCGTCATGTGACGTAGGGCGGGGGCGGGACGCCGTGACGAACAGCCCAACCAGCCAATTGTCAGTTCCAAACCGGCTGGAGCGGCCCCGCCCACCATCCTGAAAGAGGGAGGGTGGCCGCCGGTGCGCCCCCTGCAGACGGAGGAGTGCGTGGGCAGCGGGTAATGCCGACAATTATTTTAATTTTTAAAATACAGGGAAGTATGGAGGAGACAATAAAAAGCAGTCAGAATCCATATGAATCTTTTTTCAATATTTTAAAATGAGCAAAAGTAGGCCTGTGTTGTCTTCTGCCTTTTTTACTTGTCATAGCCGTTTTACTCCCCTCTCCTTAGGTTGACCTACACATCCTATCAGCCATCAAGGATACTTGGGCTTCCATTTCAGTTCAACAAGAATAGAATGGCTCTCCCTTCACACCCACTGACTCAGCTCCTGAGCTCAAGATGTTCCCTTTGCCAAGAGTGCCCTTCCTGTCCTCTCGGCCACCTGGCACACTCTCTTTTCACTGTCAAGAGTCACCTAAAGGCTGACGTCATCTAAGAAGGCCCCGCCCAGCCCCAGGAGAAATGACTGGCATCTCTTAGTGCCTCGCCCTGTCCCCAGACAGAGTGCTATCCCAGCTGCCGTACATTGTTCCTGTGACTGTAAACTCCCTGAGGACAGGAACTGTGCCCACGTCAGTGGGAGTCCCCCAGGGGCTGGCACAGGGCCTGGCTCCGAGGAGTTATTTCCTGAAGGAATAGTGCCCTGTCCTGGTGCTGGGCACGCCCAGCTGCCAACCTCCCCCCAGCAAGAGACAAGGTCCAGCCAACAGGTGAGGAGAGACCATAGTCCTGCAGAAAATGTAGAGAAAGCACCTTCCAGGCAGAAGCAACAAAATAGTTAGAGGCCTGGAGGTTGGGGAAATGCTGGGCTTTTCTGGAGAATGTACTTGTACTGGTTTGTGCATGAGAGGAACTGATTTGAGTCTTATCAGATGGAGCTCTATAAACTGCAGGCAGGGGAGCCCAGTTCTCCAAACTCCTCAAATGTCCATCCTAAATGTCAGCTCTCTGCAGTGCTAAACCAGCCCTGGACACACAGACGACGCCCTGGGGAATATTTGTTGAATGATTAAGGCAAGCCAATAAACACCTAAGTAAACAAATAGCTGGAATGTGAAATACTGTGTTAAAGCGTCCCTGCCTGCCTGCTGATCTCTGTTTGGGAAAGGGGAGGTAGACAAAGGTCTCTAAAAGAGATGCAATCACCCTGTTGTGCTTCTACTTCTATGAGGAAGCTCCGGACTTGAAGCCAGGGAATGCTCATGCTGGGTGTCGGGAGGAGTCACAGTGTTTATTTGTAGCAATGCTAGCCCAAGCAAGGCCCTGCCTCATAATCCTTGTGCTTGTTAATTATAATTAAAGTGCACCCCAACAGCACCATGTCAGACCACAATCCCAAAGCAGGTTTCATTATTATTTGAGCAAAGCTCAAAGTTTAAAAAATACTTTTTTTTTCTCACTTCACAGAGCAGAAGTTAAGGTACACATTCCTCAGAGGGCGTCTAATGGAAACATTTACCCTACCATCCACCTCACCACTCGAAACTTTGCCAGTGCTTCTCTTGAAGATTTCCAGTTACAGAATGTATAAAACAATTGAAAACCTGTTTGCTTTGTTTAGTTTCACCTAGGAATCAGAAAATAGCCTTTGGCACAATTTGGAATTAGATCCCTAAGCTGAGAAGCAGTATCTTGCAGTGTGTTCCTATAGCTGTTCTTACCTGTGTGCAGCCTTTTCCAATTTTCTTCCCTGCCAGGCCATCACTTGGACAACCCTACTGGCATTCTTGTCCTGCCAGCAAGTTTGCACTGAGGGCTAGATGCTGAGGGATATGGAGTCAGTTTAGTACTAGATGAGCATGCATCTCTAGGGGTCTGGCATCCAGCAGATACTGTAAATGTTTGCAGGGCTGAGCTGGGTGCATACATGAGAGTTGTCAGTGGTATACTGGAACCAGCTGGTATCAGCTTATGAGAGCCAATTGTTAAATCTCCAGGAATTTTGCATGCCACTTGTTAGATACAGTCATTGTTAAAAATTAAATTATATACACTTACAATTAAATAAATTATATTAAAAACAAAGACAGTAGGGCACCTGGGTGGCTCAGTCGTTTAAGTGGTGGACTCTTGATTTCAGCTCAGGTCATGATCTTAGGGTCCTGGGATTGAGCCCCTAGTCAGGCTCCATGCTCAGCAGGGAGTCTGCTTGAGGATTCTCTCTCCTCCCTCTACCCCTCACCCTGTCTAAAATAAATAAATCTTTTTTTAAAAAAAGCAAAACAACAACAACAAAAAACAAAGGTAAAAAGGACAAGCACTTCCAAAATGAAAAGTAATGAGAACACTGGCAAAAATTGTCAAAATCAACTCTTCAAAACTAGAAATTAGCCAGAGGTTTGCAACAACACAAGGAGGATTTATTAAAGAAAAATGGCTAAATGTCAGTAAAAACTTTGAGTTTTATGGCATTTTCACTTGCAGTATTCCCATTCTTCTCCCATCACCTCCATGGTAGCCTTAAAAAAACAATAACCTCAAAACCACAGTAACTGTGAAAATGAGCAGCCTAACAGCTGCAAAAGAGAACAGGTTTGAAGCTTCCCTAAAAGCTGCATCCCCAGAGAACGGACAGTGTTTGACCCATCAGGCAGCTCCCTAGAAAGGCACCATTCTCAGGACTTGTCTTTATTTGATATAACTCAGAACTCCCTTAGTGCAAACATCTCTTTCCCCAGTTTGTTGAAAATAATCAGCGGTAATTGTTTAACATTGCAGCTTCCTGAGCCAGTGATACCTGTTGGCTGATCAAAAACTTAAAAGAAAAAATTAGGGGGACACCTGGGTGGCTCAGTCAGTTAAGCATCTGCGTTCAGCTTAGGTCATGATCCTGGGGTCCTGGGATCGAGTTCCGCATCGGGCTCCTTGCTCAGCAGGGAGCCTGCGTCTCCCTCTGCCTGCTGCTCCCCCAGCTAGTGCTCACTCTCTCTCTCTCTGACAAATAAAAGAAAATCTTAAAAAAAAAAATTTAGGGAATGAAGTATCAATGGGGGCTTTGAGAAGCTCCAACATATTCCTGGAAATCTAGAAAGCTATGTGCATATGCAAGGCTGTGCACATGCCCAGGAAAGACATGAGAAGGTCTAAATCATCCACCCCTGGCTGATCTTGAGGCTCTGTGCAAGCAAGATGTGAAGGCTAGGGCAAAATTTTAAGCTGCAGAGCATTGAAGGCATGCCTTAACACACATACAGAGACCCTTAGCAAAATTGAGGAGATACAGTGATCCAAGGCATTTAAGAAAACCTTCGTACAATCATTAACTAAACATTAAGCTAGGTAAACAGAGACATCAGTGGCCACACATAATAAAAAATATAGACTTTGCAGAATTAGTCCAGGAAAGTCTCTAAACAAAGAAATGGTGACAGCCCAGTTGTTGCAACAACAAACAGCAACCATAAAACCAACTCTAGGGAAGGGAGATACTAGGGAAAACTGGTTTCCAGAGTTGCCATATTATGTGATTTTAAATGTCCAGTTAAAAAAAATTTGCAAGACACAAAAACAGGAAAGTATGCACCATACACAGGATAAAAGAGCAGTAAGGAAAAACTTCCCATGAGGAAGCTGAGAAGGTGGACTTAATAGAGAAAACTTTTAAATAAATAAAAAACCTATTAAAATTTTTTTTTAAAGATTTTATTTATTTATTTGAGAGAGAGAGAATGAGAGAGAGCACATGAGAGGGGGGAGGGCCAGAGGGAGAAGCAGACTCCCTGCCGAGCAGGGAGCCCGATGCGGGACTCGATCCAGGGACTCCAGGATCATGACCTGAGCCGAAGGCAGTCGCCTAACCAACTGAGCCACCCAGGCGCCCAAAACCTATTAAAATTAATTGAAAAATAAATAAATCAGCTGTTACAAATATATTCAAGGAACTAAAGGAAACCATGTCTAAATAATTAAAGGTTGATTGAAAGACATTAAAGAAGACCTGACTAAATGGAAGATGTCCCATGTTCATGGATCAGAAGATTTAATATTATTAAGAAGGCAATACTCCCCAATTGATCTACAGATTCAATGCAATCCCCATCAAATGCCAGCTGGCTTCTTTGCAGGAACTGAGAAGCTGATCCTAATACTCATATTGAAATTAAAGGGACCCAGAATAGTTAAAACAATCTTGAAAAAAAGAATAAAGTTAGAGGACTCACCCTTCCTTATTACAAAGCTAGAGTAATCAAAATAATGTGATATTGGCATAAGAATAGACATACAGAGCAAATAATATAACTGAGAGTATATAAATAAACCTAAATATTTGTTGTCAGTTGATATTCAAGAAGGGTGCCAATACAATTCATTCATTTCTCAACAAATGGTGCTGAAGCAATACATATGAAAAGCATGAAAACAAACCTCTTCCTTATGCCATATACAAAAATTAACTCAAAATGGATCAAAGACCTACATAGAAGAACTAAAACCATAAAACTCTCAGAAGAAAACATAAATCTTCATGTTCTTGGCGATGGTTTCGTAGCTATGAACACCGCTAGCACAAGTAACAACAACAACAAAATGATAAATGGCGCTTCATCAAAATTAAAAACTTTTGTGCTTCAAAGAACACCATCAAGAAAGTGAAAAGATAATTCACAGGAGAAAGTATTTGTGAAGCATGTATCTGATAAGGTACTTGTTTTTGATAAATATAAAGAACACTTACAATTCAATGATAAGAAGAGGAGTAATCCAATTAAAAGTAGGCAAAGGATATAAACAGACATTGCTCCCAAGATGTACAAGATGTACAATAAAGAAACGAAAAGATGCTCGGGGCGCCTGGGTGGCTCAGTCGTTAAGCGTCTGCCTTCGACTCAGGTCATGATCCCAGGGTCCTGGGATCGAGCCCCGCATCGGGCTCCCTGCTCTGTGGGAAGCCTGCTTCTCCCTCTCCCACTCCCCCTGCTTGTGTTCCCTCTCTCGCTGTGTCTCTCTCTGTCAAATAAATAAAAAATCTTTAAAAAAAGAAAGAAACAAAAAGATGCTCAAAATCATTTGGCATCAGGGAAATGCAAATGAACACCACTTCACACATTAGGTGGCTCCAGTCAGAAAGACATATAATCATAGGTGTTGGTGAGAAGGTACAGAAATTGGAACCCCCTGCATTGCTGATGGGAATATAAAATAGTGCAGCCACTTTGGAAAATAGTCTGACAGTTCCTCAAAATGTTAAACGTAGAGTTATCACATGATCCAATAGTTATGCTCCTAGATACAGATCTAATATAATTGAGGACATATGTTCACAAAAACCTTGTTCATCAATGTTCACAGCAGCACTATTCACAATAGCCAAAAAGTGGAAACAACCTTAATGCCCATCAACTCATGAATGGACCAACAGAATATGGTATGTCCTTGTAATGGAATATTATTCAGCAATAAAGAACAAAAGTACTGGGGCACCTGGGTGCCTCAGTCAGTTAAGCATCCAACTCTTGATCTCAGCTCAGGTCTTGATCTCAGGGCCATGAGTTCAAGCCCCATATTGGCCTCCATGCTGGGTGGGGAGCCTACTTTAAAAAAGTAAATAAATAAAGGAGGCTACAACATGGGTGAACTTTGAAAACATAATGCTAAGTGAAAGAAGCCAGTCATAAAAGGTCATATATTATATAACTCCGTTCTCATGAAATATCCAGAATAAACAAGTTCATAGGGACAGAAAGTAGGTTAGTGATTGCCTAGGGCCAAGGCGTGGTGGTGACCGCTATTAATTCTCATTATTTTACTGCATTTTACTGTTATCTATGCTTTGAGCTTATTTACATATATCATAGTTGTATAGTGAAAATACTTTATGGTAATATACTACTGCACACATCTTCCCAACTCCAACTTCAGGGACATCATGTCGGTAGCTTGAAATAAGCCATGGGGTAAGTATTTACACTATGAAAACTGGCCAATGATACTAATTAGGGCTGTTTCCCTCCTGGAGAGCCACTTGTTACACACACTAGTGGTCTTGCCATTGGGTACCCTCTATAGGGTCTTTACCATTGCCCCTCGTTGGCTTGAATCCCTCTTGTGATTGCATTACTTTAATCCAGCCTTAGGCAAATAAGGAGACCGTGCAGATTGTGGGTTGGGCTCTCCCTAGTTCTCTGCGATCAACAAAGGCCACATACCTCATCTCTGACTGTCCTTGTGAATGCCTTTGTGTGAAGTCCTCACCTTTCATTGCCTTCTAGATCCTCTGTCTAAAGCTGAGTCAAGGACCGCTCATCAGCTATGTTTGCCTTTCAGAGCCCTGAGCCACCTTGCATTTTAGGTAGGTGCACCCAATATTGTAAAAATCAATCAATCAATCAGTCAATGTAAGAAATGCTGAGGGAGGGGCGCCTGGGTGGCTCAGTCGGTTGAGCGTCTGCCTTCGGCTCAGGTCATTATCTCAGGTCCTGGGATCGAGCCCCGCATCAGGCTCCCTGCTCTGTGGGAAGCCTCCTTCTCCCTCTCCCACTCCCCCTGCTTGTGTTCCCTCTCTCGCTGTCTCTCTCTCTCTGTCAAATAAATAAATAAAATCTTTAAAAAAAAAAGAAATGCTGAGGAAATGCTCAAATATATGCTGAAGTTTACATCTAACAAATTAACCCTTCTAATATACATAATGCATAATGTAATATGACAATGCTATCTGCAAGATAATTACAGGATTTATAAAAAGTACATAATAGACCGTGAGCTTCAGGAATGGGATACCACTTTAAAATCATATTATGAATATTTTTGCCAAGCTCATCAGTGTATATGCCTTTATTTGGAGGTGAGTTTTATTTAACAACGAGTTACAGATCACTTTTCATGTGTCAGGCACTGCTCTAAGCACTTTATAAGTAATAAGGCTTTAAACTTTATCAAATTTTAGAATATTTTCAGCATCCCTCAAAGAAACTCTGTACCCATTAGCAGTCACTCCCCATCTTTCTCCTCCTCCAGCTCCTGGCAACCACTAATCTCCTTTTTGTCTCTATGGATTTACCCAATCTGGACACTTCCTTTTTTATTTTATTTTATTTATCTTATTTTATTTTATTTTTCTTTATTTTTGGGGGGGGCAGAGGGAGGGAGAATCCCAAGCAGACTCCACGCCAAGTGTGGAGCCTGACATGGGGCTTAATATCATGACCCTGAGATCACAACCTGAGCTGAAATCCAGAGTCAGACACTTAACAGACTGAGCCACCCAGGCGCCCCTGGACATTTCCTTTAAAAAGAATCATACAGGGCGCCTGGGTGGCTCAGATGGTTAAGCGTCTGCCTTCGGCTCAGGTCATGATCCCAGGGTCCTGGGATCGAGTCCCACATCGGGCTCCCGGCTCAGCGGGGAGCCTGCTTCTCCCTCTGACCCTCTCCCCTCTCATGCTGTTTCTCTCGCTCGCTCGCTCTCTAAAAAATAAATAAAATCTTTAAAAAAAAAAAATAAAATAAAATAAAATAAAAAGAATCATACAATCTGTGGCTTTCTGTGGCTGGAGTAAACTATTGTTCCCATTTTATAGATGAGGAACCTGAAAAACAAGAGACGTCAAGTACTTTGGCCAAGGCCATGTAGCAGAGGCAGGATCCTAACCCAGGCAGCCTGGCTCCAGAGTCCTAGCTAAGCCTCAAAATCAAAACCAAATAATGTCAAGAGCCTACATTGGAGGCCTTTTCGGAATACCAGGTGTGGGCCAAATTACCCAGGTGTGCCTCCTGGGTGAGAGACCCTGGTGGGGAAAGAAATGGGGGTGGGGAAAGAGTTGGAGGTGCAGTTGCTTAAAAAAAACATATCTGTCCAATGAGAAAGACAGTATCTCCTCCTGGGATGAGCATTTGCATTTTTCTCTCTTTAGCATGCCCAGCAGCTGAATCTCTTCTTCCCATGTTGAGGAATAAGAAAGTGCCATAATATGAATCTTGGTGGGAGGAAGGTCACCTCCCACTATGAAGACCAGGGGCCAGACATGGCATCTGGGTCCCCAGCAGCCACAGCCTGAGTGTCCTTCCAGGTCCTTGCTGGTGCTGGCAGCTTCCAGGCCGGGCCTGGTGACCTCCCACTGCACAGCCCCCTTGGTGGCTGCCTATGTCCCGAGTCCAAGTCCGGAGCCCAGACCCAGTGCCTCTGTGACTGTTCACTGCTCTGCAGTCACTTCCTGGTCCCGGGCAGGCTCTAGGAGCATCAGAAGATCCTTGCAACCAACTCTCAGCTACTTCAAAGCTTCTGCAAAGACTCTTGGCCTCTCCTTCTTATGGATGCGGCTGATGCCTTGGAAGCTGCTCCTGAACCAGGCCCTCAGGTGTTCATGGAGCATCACCTGTGTGTCATCACTGTGCTGGGCACTGGAGATACCAAGACGGACGAGACAAATGCTGGCCTTCCACCTTGGCTCCTGTGCTTTGCTGGGGACAGAAATAGCACAGCTGATCACACAAGTCATGGTCAGTGCAGTGTGGGGCCAGGGAGAGGTAGTGAAGCGTACGTGCGCAAGGCGGCCTGATCCAGTCCTGGGAATCAGGGGAGGCTTCTCTGAGGAGGTGATACTTGAGTGGCAATCCCAAGGATGAACAGAAGGTAGTTTATTAGGGGACGAGGGAGATAGAGCTCCAGATGGAGGAAGGAGCGTGGGTTTTAACGTTTTATCTCCCGTGCGTCAGAGGGGAGACTCACTGGTAGAAGGGCAGGTAAGTTTTGATGAGGAAAGGGAAGAGTCCAGTGGGGCCCCTGGGGATTGTGGGACTGCCTTAGGAAAAGGGCGGGGTCAGGCTGCAATGCCCCTTCCCAACATCTCTGCTTGTTGGCTCCCAAATATCCTCAGAGGGGCCTCCTGGCCACCCATCCCTGTCACTGTCCGACCCCCAACTCAAGGTCATTACTCCTCAGAGCACCGTTCACCCTCTGACTCTTTCACATGTATATGCTTGTCGGTATATCACCTGTCACCCCCCATCAGGATGGAAGTCCCCGGAGGGGAACCGTGGCTGTTGAGTTCCCTGCTGTGTCCGCACTGCTAAAGGCCTGGTACTGGTGGGATCTCCGTAAGCCACTGAGTGGCTGTGGGTTCGTGCGTGGCATGCCGGGACCCAAGCATGTCCGAGATGCCCTCTCTCAGTCTGCAGGGCGAGCCAGCCAGGGGCAGGGCCCCGGTGGCCACATCCGCTCCTGCTGGCAGCTTTTGCAGGGAAATCTGGCACAGGATCGCTTTCTTCCCCTCCCCCAGCCAGACATGGAGTTTGCGGTGGACTCCCTCTATGTCTCTCCCACGTCCACTCGACCCCCATCGGGCCACCACTGTCCAGCTGGGTCCCCAGGCTGCTCTCCGGAGCTGTAACACGTGGCTTCTCCAGCCGCCCTTGAGGTCACTGCCAGTCTCCCCCCGCTCCCCCCACCACCCTCCACCTTGCCCAGTGCCATCTTCCTAGACAAAGGTCTAAGGGTCACTCTTCTCCGTAAAGGTACCCAGCGGGGCCCTTGTCCACCAAGCCTCCCACTGGCCTGGGCCAGGAGCCGTCCCTCAGCCTCCCTCCTCACACCAAACCTCTCACCGTGCAACCTTTACATCTGTTCCCTTTATCCAGAAGGCCCTTCCTTCTTGCTGCCTGATGCGACCTCCTCCATCCATTCTCAAGCCCCCTCTCCTGATTCCTCCCCAGCCCTCTCCTCTTGCCTCCCAGAGCCCTCGGCTATGGCAGGGCACCTTGTCCCGTGTCATAATGGTTGGTGTGTGTGCACCCCGAGCTTCTCTGGGGCAGGCCACATGTTCTGGTCACTCCTTGCTGATAATTCCTCAGTGATTTTGACAAATATAAGAGGTGACTGTGATGTGTTGGGTCATGTTCCAAGCACAGGAATAAACAAGAAAATGAGGTCCATACTCTTGGGGAGGTGGTGTTCTTGGACGAGGAGAGCCGAAACTGCTTTGGGAAGCCCTTCCTGGCTCAGTTTCCCTGTCTGTCAGGGGACCCTTGCCCCAAGCCTATAAAATGGAGGCTGACGTACACGGGTAGCTTCCTGCGTCAGCTCCCACCAGGCCAGCTGGGGCAGGTCGGGCAGCAGGTGTCTGGTGGCCAGCCTGGGCACTGGGGAGTTTCAGTAGGGTAGAGCTCCCACGTGGGTCCAGAGTGGCTGGGCAGGCCAGGCAGAGGCCTGTTGGCTTGCCTGGACCAGTCAGCCCGTGCAGTCAGCCCGTGCAACACCATCCTCTGGCCCTTCCTTGGCCCTGGGCCACAAAGAAGGTTCAGGAAGCAGGGCCTGGGAACTCTGAGGCAGAGGGAACCCTAGGGGAGGCTCCTCCCGCAATGCCACCCTATCCCATCTGAGGTGCCTGGAGTGTGTCCAGAAGGAGGAATTTTGCTTTTTTTTCTGTCTGCCCCCCAAATGCCAGGGAAATAAATGCTGCGTGGGAGCAGGCCCCCCGCCCCCAAGACAACACATAAGGAACTGAGTCCTCTAGAACCCAGCTGCCCAGAACCTAGGGTCAAAACCACCTAGATAATAAACCATAGGCCACTGTGTGTGGTTGGTGCCTGATTCTTCCCGTGGCTCCTTTTCAGGCTCAGGGCCCAGCAGGAAGCTGGACTCACAAGCGGCACCCCCTCACCCTCCACCCCAGTTGCTGGGGCCCCAAGTCAGGGAGGCCCAGGTGACTTCCTGCCCCGCCCTTGGCCCCACCTGTTTGTGCTTGAAGCCGTTCAGGGTGGTTCTGCCACCTGCCAACAAGCTCAGCCAGAATGTGTGGTTCCTTCTCTAAAGCTCAATGGATTTATTATTTAATAGCAGAGGGAGGTGTGGCTATTTTTTTAATTGCAGAGTTTTATTAGAAATAGGCCTTTTCACTGTTCTTGCATACCTAGTTGCAACCGTGACCCACAGCTCTTTTAGGATGACACATGCGTCATTTTCAGGGACAAGCCACACATAATTCCAGACTCCGTGCAGGATGCTCAGACATGTGTTGCATCCCGAGGGACAGAGTGTTTTCTCATTATTCCCCCTCTGGGGTTGGAACTGCGCCCATTTCCTAGATGTGGGAATTGGGGGCATCTTTGTTCTCCCCAAGGATGGTAAGGTGTGGGACAATATTTGAGCAGCAACAGCATGAAAGGACTCATAGGGAGGCTGACTTGTCACCATGGATTTCACTTGGGCCCATGGCCATAGTCTCCTTCCTCATGCCTGTTTCCTATTGCAGAAGACTGGCCCTGTCCCACCTGCTCACCTCTCCGCATGAAGGGCCTGCTGCCTGAGAAACAGGCACCGCTCAACCCAGCTCAGGTGGGCTAGTGGAGATCCCAAGGAAGGATGGGGCAGAGGGGACCTAGGCGGCAGGTCTCTGCTAGGTCTTGAGCAGACAAAAAAAAAACCTCAACCAGCTCTTCAGCTGGAGAATGGGGATTTTCTGGCCCCTGGGAGGCATCGGGCACAGGTGTGTGGTTCATCTCTGGGCATCCCTAAGAACAGACTCGGTCCTCCTCTATTTGTGGTGTGTTTACTGGGGTCTTGCTTGACCACACCCCAGATCCCTTTGAGGACATCCATCTGTGACTTTCTTCTTACTGAGATGGCTAAGGAATATAAACCACGGAAGCTAATGATTCTTACGGGGAAAACCCATTGCAAACTTCTTTATACTTCAAAAAAGCATTTCCAGGAAAAGATATGGGGCCTCATGAGCCATTTAAACGGAGGCTAGGTGGGAAAGCTGGTGGTGAGTGGCAGCTACCTGCAGAGAGTCGTGGCTGGCAAAAGAGGTCTGGCCAGGGATCCAGGGTCCAGCAGGGCTGGCTGCTGGGTGGCCAGAAGAGCCTGATGGCCCTGCACAGGCCCGGAGCGCAGAAACTCCAACAGAGAGGCCTGAATAGTGGGAGATTCTACTGCAGCGAGGCTGGATGAGAAAGGGAAGCGCAAGGCAGGAGAGATAATCAGCCTGAAGACAGAGGCCAAAAGGCCTTAAAAGGCAGGAAAGGGGATAATGCAAATATGACCAGACCTGGGAGTGACCACGTTAACAAGGGAAAATGCCATGTTGCCATGTTACGTAAAAGGAGACAGCATGATCTCATATTCATCTGCATATTCAAATTGATATTCATACATATTCAAAAGGAGTAGAAGGAAATCACCAAAACATTAGGATACTAACGTGGTTATCTCTAAATGGTAGGACTATGGATGTTTCTTCTCTTCTTTCTCTTTCTTTCTTCTTTTTTTTTTTTGTATTTTCTCACCTTTCTATAATGAGCCTGAATTATTTTATAGGGAAAGGGGAGATTTTTTTTCTTTGTGTGTTTATTTTTGTTTTTAAGCTGGTAGATTTTGCAGACAACTCAGAGCAATGTCGTGTCAAGGACAGAGACTGTCACCAGCATAGCGCTGGTGCTAATTGTTGCCACAATTAGAGCATCAGGAAGAATTTTTTTTAATATGCTTTACATCGCGGAAAATATTCCAGATGGCACTAAAATGATAATATCCATTTCTAAACATTTCTATTCACCAGGCTAGGGCACCACTGCTCCTGGCCAAGCCAGTCCGTGTTTTATTTTACACCTTGGGCTCTGGTTGCTTGATTATGCACTGTTATCCCCACCAATTCCGAATCTGCTGCCTGCTGGGAGGTGTTAAAAAAAGCCCTTTTTTAGAGAGATAATTGAATCGGCTGAAGGAAGTTGAGTGTTTTATTTTTGGTGGGGACGGTTGGCTATGTTCCATGTATTTCTTTAAATTTTACTTGAAAGATTGTTGCTGTTTGGGGACTGTGGATAGCTTTTCCATGTGCTCTTCTGCATTGTTTCTGAGCAAGGTATATAGATGCATGGAGATGATACGTGATTTGTCGTGTCTTTATTCAAATCTGGCTGTATGTGTCTGTGCTCAGAAAGGAGCTGGAGCCCGTAGCTGGCTTGTTTGAGGACAAGACATCCTATTCAATTTTGGAATATCTAAGTGGAGTCTGCACCTTTCCACAAGTCAGGGGGTCCAGGTCTCTAGGCCATCAGCATGTGCCGGCTCCTTTACATAAGAATGGGGAAGGGCTGACTGGCTGGCTGGTTGTTTTCTCTGTAGTGATTACAATTATCAATGAACCGAGTGAGCTGATGGGATGTTTGGACCATAGGTAACTTGGCTTTAGTCCTGCTGATCAGATCCAGCCAAGAGAATCTTTGAAGACCCTGAGCTCTGAGCAAGCAGACATTTTCAAATGATTATTATGGTAAAATATACATAACATAAAAATGTGCCACTTTAACCATTTTTATGTGTACAGCTCAGTGGCGTTAAGTACATCCACGTTGCTGTGTAACCATCACCACCATCCATCTCCAGAAACTTTTCACCTTCCCAAATTGAAACACTATATCCTCATTAAAGACTAACTCCTCGTCTCCCCTCCCCCAGCCCTTGGCAACCACAATTTTACTTTCTGTCTGAATTTGACTACTCTAGGTACCTTACACGAGTGGCATCATATAATAGCTGTCCTTTCGTGAATGGCTTCTTTCATCTAGCATAACGTGTCCGAGTTTCCTTCCTTTTTAAGGCTGAATAATATTCCATGGTATGGATAGACCATATCTTGTTTATCCATTCATTTGTTGATGGACACTTGGCTGCTTGGTTTCCACCCTTCGGCTACTGTGAATAATGCTACTAGGAACCTGGGTGTGCAGATATATGCTCATGTGCCTGCTTTCAATTCTTGTGGGTATAGATCCCGAAGTGGAATTGCTAAGCAAGCACACATTTTAATAGAAACAGAAATGAGGCCAACTGGAAAGGTCCTGTGGCTCCTGATGCTTGGTGTCAGCAACACTGGCCTCCTGGAGGGACCCCAGGAAGCTTAGAAAAATGCAGCAGCACCAAACCTGAGAATACGGGTTTGAGCTGGAAGGGTCTTGAGAAGCATGGAGCCCAAAGCTCTCTCTCTGTGGTGAAGAATCTGCATTGAGTCCAAATCTTGCAGAGCCACCATTCCTCTGTCCTGATCATAAAGCTTGGGCACTTGTCCTGTTGGGGGATAAAGAAAAAGGAAACCACAACTCCGGGGTAGGAGTTGCAGGGGAAATTTTCTGCTGGGTCAGGAACTACTTGCTCCCCATGACAAGCTCACTGTGTATGCGTATGCTTCTCCTCAGGACAAGCAGGGGATTTCAAGAGGCAACATCCAGACTCATTACACCCACAGTGACAGGCATTATAAAGCATGAAAAGGTGCTGTTGGAGATAAGCCAGTGTCCATCAGAGATTTTCTTCACACGGACAGACACCGGAGGCTCTGTTCATTAAACAACTGCAACAGCTATGGGAGATGCTGGAGATGGTTGTAGTGGCCATTTATCATTCTTTCTAGATGCCCAGCATGGCTATGGGAGGCTGATGATCATTTTCCCAGCCTCCTTTGAAGCTGGGGCCCTGCCACATGACCATATTCCACCAATCAGATGCTCAGATGCACGGCTGTCTAGCCAGAGGCTAGAAACAAGAGTGAATATCAGGCACATCCACTTTGAAGGAGAGTGGCCAAATGTAACGCCTAGACAGAATCAAAAGGGTTGCCCTTTGTTCCCAGCAGTGGTATCTCCATTAAACCTGCCTTGTAGTGTGCTTGGGGCTTGTCCCTGACTGTGTAGACTCCAATCCAGGTTCTTCAGCCTTCCTGGAGACCCTGAGTTACCCACTATCCTTTAATGCATCCCTTTTGTGCTCAAGCCAATTAGAGTTTGTTTCTGTGGGTACAACCAAGAACCCAGACTGATTTATCAGATTACTGGTTACCAGTTAGAATTAGGTTCAGCTGTGAATATTGGTGATCGTCTCCTCCTCCCACCTCCAAATAAGAGAGCCTTAAGTAAGTCAAAAGTTTATTCCTTTCTCATTTAAAAGTCTAAGTAAGCAGTCCTGGCAGCACAAAGACTTCAGGGTCCCGGCTCCATCTAGCTTCCCACTCGGCCATCCCGAGGGTGTGGCCCCATCCTCACAGTCCAAGATGACGGCTGGAACTCCAGCCACCATATTCGTGCTCCAGATTGCAAAATGGAAGAAAGGACGAAGAAGAAGGGGCGAAGACTTTATAACAGCTATCTTTTAAGGAAAGTTCTTGGACTCTTAAAACTCATTCGCCCTTATGGAACTCTACAGTGATGATGCTTGCACAACTTTGTGAATTATATTGAAACTCACTGAAGTTCCCTTTAAAAGGGTGAGTTTTGGGCGCCTGGGTGGCTCAGTTGGTTAAGCGACTGCCTTCGGCTCAGGTCATGATCCTGGAGTCCCGGGATCAAGTCCCATATCGGGCTCCTTGCTTAGCGGGGGGTCTGCTTCTCCCTCTGATCCTCCCCCCTCTCGTGTGCTCTCTCTCAAATAAATAAATAAAATCTTTAAAAAAAAAAAGGGTGAATTTTGTGATATGTGAATTATACCTCAGTTAAGAAAAAAAAACTCATCGGTCAGAACTTAGACACATTGCCCTACCTAGCTGCAAGGGAGGCTGGGAAATGTAGCCTTTTTTCTAGCTGGCTGTGTGGCCAGCTAAGAATTGGAGCTTTCATTTACTGTGGAAGCCAGTCCCCACTGTACTGAGAGAATACAGAAAAGGGTACTCAGACACTTAGTAGGTTTAGATCTTATCCTTCAACACTCCATGCTACCCAGAGTCCTGGAATTGGTTGGTGCCTTTGTTTTCATAAAGGGACATCTCCTGGCTTCTTATGACCAAGGTCCAGTTAACTAAGAGTGGGGATTTTTAGCATCCAGAGCCTTGGCTGGAGACTACAGCCCCAGATGGCCCACAAAAGTCAAGGAGAAGATGTGTTACTGATAGAAGACTTGCAGGATCTGTTCATTTCAAGAGGGTTTCTGTGTGCCACTCTTGGGATTTAGGCATCAGAAGTCAGTGATCCCCAGACCAGAAGCATCAGCATTACCTGGGAATGTGTTAGAAATGTACATTTCTAGGTCCCAAAGGCCTGGAGCTCCTGAAACAGAAACTGGGGGTGGAGCCAGCTATCTGTGTCTAACGCAGCCTTCCAGGGGATCGGACGCTGAAATCTGAGAACCACCACTCAAAAGTGCACATGCTGGGACACAATAGCTCAGCCTCTCACAGACCTGTCTTCGCTGTGTTGCATTTTGTTCACTAGGGTAATCCCCACCACCTAGAACAGTACCGAGCACATAGTAGGAGTTTAATAATTATTTGCTGGATGAATGAATGAGATGTTTTTGGCTCTCATGAAGGAAACAATTCATTGAAACTCATTGCCACGTTTGCCTCTGCTGGTCATTGTTCGCCACCCCCCCCCCCCAGTCCTTATCCCCTATAATGCACTCCACATGAGACATATATTTTCTAGGGCAAAAAGAGCTTGCTTCCCGTGAGAAATGGATATTGTTTCAGTCGGGGTCCCATCAGGATCCAGATGGCACACTCAAAATAGGATCATTTTAGGAGGGTTTATTTACAATGGAGCTATTTACAAAGGTGTGGATAACAGTAGCCAAGTTGTTATCATCCCTGGCAGGAAGGAGTGGGGAAGGAGGGGTTACCAGAACCCAGGAGAGGAGAGAGAGGTACAGAAGGATGACCTTCAGTTGAGGGAACAGCCGCCCAAGGCAACTTGACCTCGAAGGGATAAGGCACTGGGGGGTGGCGGGGGAGATAAATAACCCAACCTCACTCCCCTCTCTTTCTCTTATCTCGTGCCAGAGCTTTGCATGGGTTAAACCCAGCAAGAAGCTAAAGGGCACAGGAACCTGTTAGTATAGTCTGTACAGCTCTTCTTGGGACAGAGGATGGCGTGGAGAAGGGTTGAGAGTGTATCTGAAGTGGCGAAGGAGAGATGTCTGCCATAGACGTGTTTCTTTCCCTGACAATAAAAAGGACACAACTGATCTTATCTCCCTTTTCACTTTGCCTGCCAGGAAGCTCTGAAGCAAATAGGAAGCTAGAGCAACTCTGTCAGTCTTTGACATGCCTTTTGACTTCTTTTGTCCCTGGTTGTGACTCCTTTTTTATTTTATTGGCCCTGGCTCTGTCTTCCTACCTAAGTTGTGATTACTTTATTGCATATTTTCCTTTTGTAAGCCATCTCAACCCTTATGGCAAGAACCCTGGCATATGGACAATTTTTTAAAATTAGAACTTTTAAAATAAAATTTATCAAATGGCTGCTCTGTGCCAGGCATTGTAATAGGTGCTCCAGGATGTAGAAAAATAGATGAGATGCAGCCTTCTGTCCTTAAGGAACCCCAGCGTACATAGCGAGGGCAAATTTCACGGGTGTGAAGGCTCAAAAATGAGGGAGAATAGTGTTGAAACCATATGGAGGGAGATGCACTTGCTATAATCTCTCTAAAGGTGGGTGAGATCACGTGTCTTTTTTGTCTGCTAAAAGGTGAGCACTGGGCTTAGGGCTCTGCTTATGTGATCAAGTCCAGCTCACTCTCAAAGCATCCAGGAGGACGATAGGAAAACCCAGAGTGCACCACTCACTCAGCACCAGGCTCCATGGGAAGGTTTGCAGCCCACTCCCTTTCTCCTCATGCCTCATTCCTGGTGATGATATCAATAAAGAGGAACCACTGAGGTCCATGACACCCAGCTCCTCCTCAGCTACATCCTGGCCTCACGGCTGGTCAATGGAACTTCCTGAGATGATGGAAATATTCTATATCCTTGCAATCCAATATGGTAGCCACTGGTCACATGTTGGGCATTGGAAATGTAGCTGATGGACTGAGGAACTGATTTTTCTACAATTGTGGTAAAATACACGTAACGTAAAAGTTGTCCTTGTTTAAAAAGATTTTATTTATTTATTTGAGAGAGAGAGAGAGAGAGAGAGGGCAAAGTGGGGGGAGGGGTAGAGGGAGAGGGAGAGAATCTGAAGCAGACTCCACACTGAGTATGGCACTCGACTCGGGGCTCAATCTCACGACCGTGAGATCATGACCTGAGCTGAAGTCAAGAGTCAGGCGCTTAACCCACTGAGCCACCCAGATGCCCCTAAAAGTTGCCATTTTAATCCTTTTGAATTGTATGGTTCCGTACGGTAAGTATATTCACACTGGTGTGTAACCACCACCACGAATCACCTCCAGACCCTTCTCATCTTCCCAAACTGAAACTCTGTACCCATTAAATACTAACTCCCTATTCCCCTTCCCACATTGCCCACAACCACCATTCTATTCTCTATTTCTACAAATTTGACTACAATTGTGTCATATAGGTGGAATCATACAGTATTTGTCCTTTTTTTTTTATTATTATGTTAATCCCCATACATTACATCATTAGTTTTAGATGAAGTGTTCCATGATTCATTGTTTGTGCATAACACCCAGTGCTCCATGCAGAATGTGCCCTCCTCAATACCCACCACCAGGCTAACCCATCTCCCACCCCCTCCCCTCTAGAACCCTCAGTTTGTTTTTCAGAGTCCATCGTCTCTCATGGTTCGTCTACCCCTCCGATTTCCCCCGCTTCATTCTTCCCCTCCCGCTACCTTCTTCTTCTTTTTTTTTTCTTAACATATATTGCATTATTTGTTTCAGAGGTACAGATCTGAGATTCAACCAGTATTTGTCCTTTTGTGGTTGCCTTACTTCACTCAGCATGGTGTCCTCCAGGTTCATCCATGTTGGAGGAGGTGCCAGAATCTCCTTCGTCTTTAAGCTTGAATAATATTCCGTTGTATGGATAGACCACATTTTGCTTATCCATTCACCATTCAATGGACACCTGGAGAAAAGGGGACCCATGTGCTCTTTTGTTGGGATGTAAATTGGTGTAGCCGCTGCGGAAAACAATATGGAGGCTCCTTGGAAAATAAAAAATAGGATGACCATATGACCCAGCAATTCTGCTTCTGGGTATTTATCCAAAGGAAGTGAAATCACTATTTGGAAAAGATATGTGGGCAGAGTAAAGAGCTGGGAGGAAGAGCACTGTAGTCCCTCAGGCGGGATGTGATGGACTGAGGTGGTAAGGGTAGAGATAAGGAGAAATGAGAGGATTGGAGAAAGACACCCCGCCCCCAGGTACAACCCACAGAACATGGTTGGACATGGGATGGAAGGTAGCAAAAGGGAGATACACAGGGTAGCCCCTGAGTTTCTGGCTTATGCAGCTTCATAGACGCTTTCACCATGGCCCAGCCCCTGGTCTACACGTATTAACTCATTTAATCCACCACATCAACCCAGCAAGATAGGTACTATTCCTACCCTGATTTTTCAGATCAGGAAACAGAGGCACAGAGAAATTAAGCCATTTGGCCTAGGCCACACAGCAAGCAAGGGGTTGGGATGCACATTCCAGCAGTCGGGTTCCACAGCCTTTAAGTTAACCCGCTATGCCATACCGATTGCAGTAAAAATCTGGCTAAGAAAAAGAAAGAAAAAAATCTGTACCTACTAACAACAACTGTATACAAACCCAAGGCCCCAAGAAAGATGGAAAGATCATTCAAAGAGATTGTGGGGTTTAATGTTACGTAGGGTTTGTCCCCCTGGAATTCACCTGAGTTTGTAGTTTTTTGAAAAGATTAGGTCTGGGATCATAAAGCATCCGAGGCAGGCGGTATTCAGGGGTTTTATGTCCCACGTGGAGAGAGTCCGCTGTGGTGTCTGCAGGATCCTCCTTTATTGCTTCAAGGTTGGCTGCCCCTTGGGGCTTCGGATTCTCCACCAGAGCTGCATGGAAGGACGGAGCAAAGACCCTGATCAGGGACATTTATTTATTTATTTATTTATTTAAAAGATTTTATTTATTTATTTGAGAGAGAGAATGAGAGACAGCACAAGAGGGAAGAGGGTCAGAGGGAGAAGCAGACCCCCCGCTGAGCAGGGAGCCCGATGCGGGACTCGATCCTGGGACTCCAGGATCATGACCTGATCAGGGACATTTAAAGAGACGACTTTCCCTCCAATGGCTCGCACATTCCCGGTCTCAGTCCTGTTATTCCGTCACCCAGGCTGTGACGGCAGGCCTCCGCTGGGTTCAGCAGACGTAATCCCCTCCGCACCCCCAGTGGCTCGATTCAATGCTCATGGTACATGGGCAACAAAGGTTGATGGACTGATTGAATGAACAAATGAATTAATGAATAAGAGAGAGAAGGAAACAGGTGTTAGAAATACAGTACGATTCAGGCTAGATAGGAGGTACCAAGCCAGCCTAGGGGGGGATCAGGCAAAGAGGATGAGTTTGATTCTGGGCTGTGTTCTGAGGACAGAGCCACGTTCTCTTGAAAGAGGCAGCACAGGGGGTAGGGGTTAGAGGCTAGTGGGGGGGTGCTCGAGGGCACGTGTTGGTACCCAGAGAGGGCGGGTGGGGACCAGAGAGGAGAGCAGGGTCTGGGGCATGACGTTAGGGAAAGCCAGGTCCAGGCTTTGGACTCTGTCCAGTCGCTGTTAAGGACCCCTGAAGAGTTTTTTTCATTGAACTTTTTGCTGGGGACATTTCACTTTTTTTTTTTTTTTGTCAGAGAGAGAGAGAGAGCACAAGCAGGGGATGCAGCAGGCAGAGGGAGAAGCAGGCTTCCCGCTGAACAGGGAGCCCGATGCGGAGCTCGATCCCAGGACCCTGGGATCATGACCCTGAGCCGAAGGCAGACATTCAACGACTGAGCCACCCAGGCGCCCCTTATTTTATTTTTTTAAGTAGGCTCCATCCCAACGTGACCCTAAGGTCGAGAGTTGCGCACTCTACTGACCGAGCCAGCCGGGTGCCCCAGCACCAAAGGTTTTGAGCAGAGAAATAACATGGTCAGACTGACATCTCATGAAGATGGCAGGAGGGTGGGTGAGCAAAGGAAGGGAAACCAGCTAGGAGGCTGCTGGAGACCAGGGGGAGCTGCAGTGCCTAGACTTGGCTGAGCAGCAGAGGGGGTGGAAAGGTGCAGGTGTGAGAGATGTTGTGGGGTACAGTTCTGCATGATGGGGAAACTGATAAGAGGCAGAGGGTTGGCATCAAAAGGAAGACGTGGAGCTCTGGACCAACTGACCTTCCAGGCCTTTCTAGAACACCATGTCACGTGTGCCTGCCCCTTCCCGCCTCCTTACCTCTGTTCACACTGGTTCTTCTGCTTACAAACGCTTTCCTGCTCCCCTTCGCAGCCTGATGCAATGCCGCTCATCTCTCATGGTCCAGAGTGTACTTGTGATCAAAACTCTTGCATGGTGCATCAACCATGTCTTTTATTTTCTGTGTTCTGACCCTTTCATGTCTGGGGCCTTGCTGACCCTGGAGGGACTGCCGGTCCCAGGGCTAGCTAATCCCTAGCCGTAACACACCCCTCACCTCTGAGCACACCTTTCGAATGCTAACCAACCACTCCAGAGCCCATACTCCAACCTCCTCCTCTATGGGGCTCTCACACTCTGGACCACCATCCCTGTGCCCTAATCCCCCAGGGCCAGGGACCAGCCAACTAGGGACAGCCTGTATGCCCCAGAGCCCACTGGAATTATTCAAACTAGCCAGTCCTAAACCTGCGTAGCCTGCTTACCCTGCTTTCCCTGCCTTGCCCATTCCTTCCCACAAAATCCACAATAAAGGGTGTCTGGGTGGCTCAGTCATTAAGCGTCTGCCTTCGGCTCAGGTCATGATCCCAGGGTCCTGGGATCGAGCCCCACGTCGGGCTCCCTGCTCAGCGAGGAGCCTGCTTCTCCCTCTCCCTCTGCTGCTCCCCCTGCTTGTGCTCTCTCTCTCTCGCTCTCTCTCAAATAAATAAATAAAATTTAAAACACACACACACACACAATAAAGGCTCTTGCCCATGTCTCCCCCTTGCTCCCTCTGTCCCCTGACCGGCCCCAGTGCTTCCTCGTGTGGCCCTGTGTGGCATGCACGTAGGTAACACACTATTTTTACCATGACAATCCTCTCCTGATCTGTTGGCTTTACTACGTAGACCTCATATTTTCTACCCATATTTACAACACACAGTTTTGAGGCACGTGAATGGCTCACAGGTTTTTTTGTTTTTTTTTTTTTATTTGTTACTTTTTTTTTTATTCTTACATTAATCCCCATACATTACATCATTAGTTCTAGATGAAGTGTTCCACGATTCATTGTTTGTGCATAACACCCAGTGCTCCATGCAGAATGTGCCCTCCTCCATACCCACCACCAGGCTAACCCATCCTCCCACCCCCCTCCCCTCTAGAACCCTCAGTTTGTTTTTCAGAGTCCATCGTCTCTCATGGTTCGTCCACCCCTCCGATTTCCCCCGCTTCATTCCTCCCCTCCCGCTACCTTCTTCTTCTTCTTTTTTTTTTTTCTTAACATATATTGCATTATTTGTTTCAGAGGTACAGATCTGA
>NC_138373.1:4790996-4821831 GCF_054177405.1 Leptonychotes weddellii | reverse complement strand
GCCTGCAGAGCCCTCCCCTTGGGTGCATGGTTTTCTACCTCAAAGTTTCAGTGAAGACATCATTATGCATCTATCATGCAAGAAATGCTGGTGATTAAAACCTGGGTTTGGGAGAATTTCAACTGCCCCAAAATTCGGTCAGTGCGGACCCAGCTCTGCCCCCTCCGGCTTTGTGATAATTGGGTCTGTCCCTTGACTTCTGAGACCCTCAGCTTCCTCATCTGTGAACAGGGACCTAGGTCTTCGGATTATCGGAAGGACTAAATGCAATAATGTTTGAACTGTGCTCGCAATAGCTTGGTGTTCGCGAAATGGTGAGAACCACAATTGCTGGAACTCTGGATGCCTGTGTTTCAACACCCAGACATCCAGAGCCTCGGATACGACTACAGAGCCCCAGACAGGTGACAAACGCAGAGGCGGTGGCTTCCCTCCAAAGAGGAGCCGGCAGGGCCGTGGGCTTGAGTCCCCTGGGGCTGGCCGCTCAGCCCTGCCTTTTGGTGCCAACGCGGCAATTACTGACGTGATTGCACTAGCATTTTCACCTAATTAGGGCAAAAATGAACTTCCACCCCTTGGAGACAAGACCCACAATTAACCGGGGAGCGGTGCCAACAGCCAGCCCAGCACTGGCCGTTCTGTAAGAACAGCTGGACCCGGAGACCAGATCCTCCTTACCCCTCAATTTCTTAATGAACCATTAGCCACTCTTCCCTGGGACTGTCCCCGTAATCAAGAGGCCCAGGAAGTCCCTGATGGCCTAGCTCAAGGAAGGATGGTAAGAGGACCATGAACGTGGCCCCCACCAGTCAGTCCCCTAGATGTTCTGGGGGATTCACTTTGGGCTTTTCGGACCGGCCTTCCCTTGCCCCTTCTTGGCTGGCCTGAAAGGTGGTAGTGAGCTCAGAGCCTCCAACCCGAACTCTTGGCTAACTAGTCTGTGCTAGTGAAGTCCTGACATGACCCATAGAGGGGTCTGGCCTTTGCCTTCCGCTCCTGGGAGGTTATCTCTAAGCCTTGGAATGTCCTCCTGTCTGATAAGAGTGTCTGTTTCCCTGGGGGCCTTGGATCCTGCCAGACAGCTAACAATGGGATTTATGGTGCAGGCTTGGGGCCACGCAGCACCTGTTTGACCTCTGGTGGGGCTGTGGCAACTGAGGTCAGCCCTATGGGGAGTCAACCACGTCTATGTGATGGAGCCCCAATAAAAACTCTGAACACCAAGACTTGGGGGGCTTCCCGGTTGGTGATACTCCGCTCGCGATGTCACAGGTCATAGCTGGGAGATATTAACACCTCCTGCGCATCCCCTGGTGGGGGCCAGCAGAAAGCTCTGCCCGTGGAACCTTCCTGAAGTCTGCCTTCTGAAGCTCTTCCCCTGCAATCTGTATCCTTCGCTGTAATCAAATAAAATACAAAATAATAAAATAAAATCAGAATCATCGAGAGTACAGCGGCTCCCCGTGAGTCTGTGAGTCCTGGCAAATTACCAAACCTGAGGGTGCTCTTGGGGACCCCCAGATGTTGCATCCTGCCTTCCCAGTGACTGTCCTTTCTGAAGGGAGGCCAGGCCAGTGAGGAGTTGGGTGAGGCTCTCGCCTGTGATCAATGACCCGAGGAAGAGACCAGGCCCATGGGGGGAGCATCGCTGTCCACAGCCAATGGGGGCCCATCCAAGGATGGCTGGGGTGCGGTGCCTTCTTTTATTGAGGATCTGAAATAAACACTGCCCAGGTGGGACAGGTACTCCTCGACATCCTTCCCCACTCTCCTCGTCCCCTGGGGAGGGGAACCCAACCCCAGTCGCAACTCTATGGCTGGATCCTGATTGGTGTCCTCGTTATACTAATTCTAGCCCCTCAGTCTTTGCATGGCTCACGAGTGACCATGTGGCATAATCCTGTTCAATGAGGTGTCTCGCTCCGAAGGGACACTCAGAAGAGAAAACAGACTACCCCTGGAAGTTACGTGTCTGGATGTGTAAGTGTAAATAGCATCAGCCATCTTGAAACCACTCAGGGAAGCTTCCTGAGGCCCCCGGAGGCCCAGCCAACCCACCCATCCCTCCAGATGCCTTGTTATGTGAGAGAACAAATGTCCTTATGGTTCAGCCCAACTTGGGTTCAGGTTTTCATTTCCTTCCAATGGAAATCACCCTGCTATGCCAGGTACCAAGGCCTCTGGGGACCAGCCTGTGAAGTGGACATCATTATCCCTCCTTTGTTGTGGGGGAGGCTGAGGGGAGTTGTTTCAGTTAAGATAGAAGTAATATAAAACACACTTGGGTCAGCTCTGCGGGACCACGTGAAGACCACGCAAGTGACAATAAATAGAGGATCTTTGTTCACCACTCACCATCGCAAGGGAATGAGCCACCATCACTGGTGTTTGGCGGAGGCTGGTTGACTAGAAGTGGGCATCCTGTGGGATTGGTTAGGGGAGCACATCTGGCTTCTCGGGTTGGTCCTGAGCTGGAAAGGGGAAATAGGGAAGCTGGTAGTTATGGATCAAGTCCTAATGCTGCAGGGGGTGGGTGTGGGTCAGAGTTCTATTTTACTGTATGATCTGGACATTGTTGGTCCATAGTTGTATTCAGGGGTGATTCATACCTGCTCCAGTATTGGTTTGATTTGAGGGCTTAGCATTTCTTTCTATCTCTTCTCTCTCCCTTGTGGAGTGTAGGCTCCCCTCAATATACATGAAGACAACCAACAAGCAGGGCTGTGGGCTTCCTCCCCGTGACCAGTGAGGGGCTGGGTTGGCTGCTTCTGGGAGTCTTTCTCCCAGAAGCCCCCACCCAGTGGGCCAGGCAGGGGGAGCAGAACTCCCCAAGTACAGGTAATAAGGAGGTGCATTTTCTGTAGAGGATTTAAAAATAGTAAACTCAGCCCGACATCTGCATGCTTTTTATTATCATTCAGTGTCAGTAATTCTAAACACCAATGATAAAATACTCCTCTGGAGGGGGGAGAAAAGGTACCGTGGTTTTAAGTTTTATACCATAGTTACAATTAGTGTTGGCTTTTAGTCATATAAATGCATATTCAAATGCGCACATTTTTATTTCTCAAGCTTTAATAGGCATTGCATTCAACACGGCAGTTTAATTCAGAGAGCTCCCAGTTGGGCATCCAGGCCCCGTCATGCACGGACCCACCTCGTTAATGGCTCCGTGTTACTGGAACTGACTTTGGGCGCGGTTTACTGCAGGCTCCCAAGACTATAAAGACGAGATCTGAACTTGAGTTTCTTGGGTTCTGTCCTTTCCTATGATCCCTTGGGGAGGTTTCATCTGGGTTTAAGATTTAAAACAGTGGAAGGAAGCACAACCAGCAAGGTGTGATGGTTTGATTAAGTATAACTTTTAATTCCCATGGGCAACAGTCTACTGAATTTAAGTAATATCTTTAAAAATAAAGATGTAGTCTTCTTTCCTAAAGTTTTCATTGTTTTAAAACTGAAGAGCAAATCTAGGCAATAATCATTTTTGCAGGTACTCCTGAACACAATTGGGTCTGATAGACGAGTGTTAAAAAATAATCTAATCTGGGTCATATATGCGGGGCCCACGGCACCCCCCGAAAGCAATGGCCAGAGGCTGGGATTACTCTTTCTTAGCTCCTAGTTTTCATGTGAGCCCCGCAAGAGGCAGAGGAGGAAGGAACATCCCTCATAACACGCGGACCAACTGGTGCAAACCAGGGGCTGGGGGAGGGGAGCAGGGAGGGACTGCTTAATGGGTATGGGGTCTCCTTTGGGATAATGGAAACGTTTGAAAGTAGACAGAAGTGGTCGTAGCAGGACACCGTGAATGTAAGGGCCACTGAACTGTCCACAGTAACATGATTGATTTCTCACAAACATGGCCATTCCAGGGTGCCATGGGGAACAAGGCCCTCCTCCTACCCCTGTCCAATCCCTTCTCCAGCCCTACCCTGACTCCCACATCTTCACCCTCAGGCCTGCCCGCGTGGCCCCCCGCCCACTGCAAGCCCTAATTACCACCCTGAGAGGGTGGGAGCTAGACTTCCTGTTGGTGGAAACTTCCTGAGGCCCCACTCCCAGGGTGTGGGGGGAGGGGCACGCCAAGAACACCTGGGCCTATGGGTCCCGCAACGCCCAATACCCCGGCAATAGGACGGCGGACCCAAGCGCTTGGTTATGTTTCTGCAGAGAACAAAAGTGCTCCATTGACTGAAACCTGAAAAACAAGCCCAACCCTGTGCTGATGAGGCCTGCCTGCAGAGGAAAGCCAGGGACGTTCTCCTATTTTGCCCTTGGCCCAGAGATAAAGGCTGCTAATCTCCGTTCTTGGAGGAAAGTGTTCACGTGTGAGAGCTTTAGGAGGAAGGCAAGAGCCAGAGACTAAATGGTGCTTTCTCAGAAACTTCTGAGCGCAAGAGAATCCCAGCAGGATGGAGGAGTGGAGGGGAGCCCCCGAACCAGCGCCAGACATCCGAAAGGGGAGAAGGGTGGCCACAGCGCTGGGGAAGGCTAGATGCTGGCCCTGTCTGGCCTGACTCCTTCCTGCAGTGGGGAGCTGTTGGGGGACCAGCCCTGGGACCTATATGCCAAACATGGGCACAGCGGGTCAGATTGTGGGGATGACTGCTGTGTGAGCCACCCGGCCCACCCCCGAAACTCCATCTCCTTGGAGCCCCCGTGGTCCAGGCCCCACCAGTCCCTGCCTGGAGATGGCCACAGCCCACTCTGCCTCCTCCTTGCTGGCTGTGGTGAGCTCCGCGGTGTCCCCCAAAATTCACCCAGAACCTCATTCATCCACCCAGAACCTCAGACTCTGACCTTATTTGGAAATAGGGTCTTTGCAAACGTCATTTAGTTAAGGATCTCATGCTGAAATCTTCCGAGATTGAGGGCAGGACTTAAATCCAATGACAGATGACCTTATAAGAAGAGTAGAGAAAGGATGCCTGGGTGGCTCTGTCGGTTAAGCGTCTGCCTTCGGCTCAGGTCAGATCCCAGGATCCTGGGATCGAGTCCCGCATCGGGCTCCCTGCTCAGTGGGGAGTCTGCTTCCCCCTCCCACCCCCATCAAATAAATATATAAAAATCTTTAAAATAAAATAAGAGAGAGACACAGGGCAGAGCCACATAAAGACAGAGGCAGACAATGGAAAGCTGAGGGACGCCTGGGTCCACCGGAAGCTGGAGGGTGCAAGGAAGCGTCTTCCCCTAGAACCTTCTGATTTTGGACTTCTGGCCCCCAGAATAAGGGAATAGATTCCTGCTGTTTCAAGCCACCAAGTTCATAGTTTGTTACAGCAGCCGCAGGAAACGGCACATTCGTCATCCTGTCCTGATCTGCGCCCCCACTGCCTACCCCAGCAGCTGGGGGGAAGTTTCAGGTCACATGGAGTTCCTCCCCGCCTTCCCCCAGCGTCAGGCTCCCAGGGGTCCGGCCCCTATCTACCTCCCCACCCTCGTCCCTCCCTGGACTCCACCCATGAACCGTCACATCCTTGAAAACTTTCGTTTCTGGGAACTTCTGTGCCCAGGAAACCTGCCTGAGCCTGTTCCCACCTCAGCACCTTCATGTTGATCATTCCCTCTCCCTGAAACGCCCTTCTTCTGGATCAGTGGCTCTCCACGGGGTGACTCTGCCTCCCAGGGGACTCTTGGGGGTGTCTAGAGATGTTTTTGGTTTTCACAGCTTGGGGGGGTTGGTGCATGAGGAGATGCTACCGGCATCTAGTGAGTAGAGGCCAAGGAGGCTGCTCATTACCTCCACCCCACCCCGCACAAGGCAGCCCCCTACAGCAAAGAATTATCCCGCCCCAAATGCCCGCAGTGCCGAGATGGAGAAACCCGGCTCTAGATCTTTCCATAACCTAACCCTTCTTGTCTTTCAGGCTTCTGCTCAAATGCCACTTCCTCAAAGAGACCGTCCCCATCATCCTTTGTAAAGGGGGACCTCCCATCACCCCCCTTATACTTCACACGGTTTCACCTTCTTCACGGCCCACTGTCCTCATTTGAAACCATCTTGCTTGTTACTGTTTACGGATTGTCTGCCTCCTCCCGCCAGGATATCCCAGTGGATTTTGACAGCTGCCACAGATGGAAATTTTTACTGACTAGCCACCTCCCCACCTCTTCTCAGCCCTCAATCCCCAGGGAGTTGTTCATGGAAGGTTTGTTCTTTTCCATTTAGCCAACAGATAGTTTTTCCCCTCTCCTGGGTCTCTGTGTGGAGGTGAGCGCTGGCGCCTGGGCCCGTCTGAACAATTCATTGCTCCACGCGGTTTGGCACTTTCCAGTCCTGCCAAGGCTGTGAGGGTGGCTGTGAAGTCTGGCAGCCTCGCCTGCCGTGGAACGGGCCGCTCTCCCTGAACGGACCTCACTGACGGGGTGTCTCCTCCCGGTCCCGACACGCAGCCCTCGACCCAGGAGATGCAGGGGCCGAGGTCCCAGCACAGACCTTCACCTCCACTTGTTTCAGAAGAACAGGAAGGGAGCTGCCGTGGGCTGAACGGTGTCCTCCCCGCCCCCCAAATTCATGTGGGGGAATCCCCAAACCTACTACCTCAGAATGAGGCTGTTTGGGGAGATAGGGTCTTTACAGAGGTGGTTAAGTTAGAGAAGGTCGTATGTGCGGGTCCCAATCCATCATGATTCATGTCCTTATAAGAAGAGGGGATGAGAGGGGCCCCTGGGTGGCTCAGTCGGTTAAGCATCTGCCTTCGGCTCCGGTCATGATCCCAGGGTGTTGGGATCGAGCCCCGCATCGGGCTCCCTGCTCGGTGGGGAGCCTGCTTCTCCCTCTGCCTGCTCCCCCTGCTTATGCTCTCTCTCCCTCTCTCAAGTAAATAAATAAAATCTTTAAAAAAAGAAGAAGAAGAAGAAGAGGGGATGAGACACGCACAGAGGGAGGCCCACGCGAGGACACAGGAAGAAGACAGCATCTGCAAGTCGAGGACAGAGGCCTAGAAGGACCCAGAGCGGCTGACACCTTGATCTCTGACTTCTAACCCCCTGAACTCTGAGAAAATTCCCTTCTGCAGTGGCGGTGGCAACCTGAGCAACCCGGACTCCATCCCGTCGCCACTCCTGCCTTCCTAGGCGGGTGGCCTCACTTTCCAAAGCTTCTTTCCTCATCAGTAAAATGCAAGTAAGTCTGCATATGTGTTGCTGAACTGGCAGGAGGAGTAGATGAGACAGAGCCAACATTTCTCGAGCACTGAATGCGTGCCTAATGTTTGCTCGTGATTCATTGTGACTTTATGGTGTTTAATCCTCATACATCTCTCTGAAGTTGTTCTGTCGTACCCATGTTATGGTTCAGGAAACGGAGCCCCAGTGAGATCAAGTAACTTGCCCCAGACCACACTGCTGGAAACTATAGCGGTATGATTTGGACCCGCATTTGCCCACCTCCAGAGCCCGGGGACTTCACCGTAATGGATATGATGGGCCTGGTAACAAGGGTGTCCAGTGAGTGTGAGTTCAATAGGCTGAGCTTTGTCATGTCTCTGATAGCGGTTGTAACCTTAAGCACTGTTGAAGAATCGAAGATCACATCTGTAGCTTAGAGCATTCAGTGCAAGTCTATAAACATTTTCTGAGCACCTGCTGTGCTCTGAGCAGTATTTTAGGTGCTGTGGGGAGAGGCTCTGCCCTGAAAACTTACCATTAAAAAAAAAAAAAAAGATTTTATTTCTTTTAAGAGAGAGAGAGAGCAAGCAGGGGGAGGGGTAGTGGGAGAGGGAGAGAGAGAATCCCAAGCCGACCACACTGAGCATGGAGCCCAACGTGCGGCTTGATCTCACGACCCTGAGATCATGACCTGAACCAAAATCAAGAGTCAGATACTTAACCAACTGAGTCACCCAGGCGCCCCTGAAAGTTTATCATTTATTTCTGAAAAGGTACATGTTTTTTCCCCCAGGGTTTCCTGCAAGGCAGGAGAGCGCGTGGGTATTAGTTAGCTATTGCTGCGTTAACAAAATTACCTCAAAACTTAGATTTGGGGTTGATTTCTGTGGCTCAGGAATTTCAAGAGGGAAAAGTAGGGATGGCTTGTCTTTGTTTTCTGGACTTTCTTTTCTTTAATATTTTTTTTATTGTGGTAAAATACACATAAAGTAATGTTTATCATTTTAACCGTTTTAAGTATACCGTTCAGTGGCATCGAACACCTTCACAATGATGTGCGGCCATCACCGCTCTCCAATTCCAGAACTTTTTCACCATCCCAAACAGAAACTTTGTACCCGTAAACAGTAATTTCCTGTCCTCCCCTTACCCCGTTATCTTATCTTTACTTCTTAATGTCTGAGTCCTCAGCTAGAATTCTGGAAGGATGAAAGCCTGAGGCTGCAATCACATCATTCACTCACATGTGGGGCAGTTGACAGTGGCTGGAGCTCCTGAAATCTTAGCTAGAACACCTTCATGGGGCCTGGGCTTTCTCAAAAAATGGTGGCTGGTTTCCAAAGGCAAGCACTGAGAAAGAGAGAGAGAGAGAGAGAGAATGCACACGAGCAAGCCAGGAAGAAGCTGTATCTTTTTACGACCTCATCCCAGAGATCACATAGCATCGCTCTGGCTATGCTCCATTGACTGGAGCAGCTAGAAGGTCCAGATTCACGGGAGAGCACAGACGCCACTTCTCAGGGGGAGGCAAGTCAGTCAACTTTTTTAACAAGAGTACGTAGGATGGATAAATACATTGGTGAGGCCATCTTTGGAAAACACAATCTGCCGTGCATGAAGAGGCTGAATACAGAAGTGCTGAGAGATTTCCAAGTATAGATATGACCATGGAGGGAAGCTGCTGAGCGCACGGGAGGTGAGTTTTGGGCTTGACAGTAACAGGATTGTTCATGGTGGGGAAGGGATAGCAAAGACAGTCAACACGGGCTGGAGAAGAGCTGGAGGCTTGGCTCCTCCTGTCTGAAACTGCTGGCTTGTGCTGAATGCTTGAGCTTCCCTGGGACTCAACAAAAGGATGCCCAATAGCTCAAGGAGCTAGAAGGAGCCAGAGCAACGAGCCCACCAGAGAGCCAGGACGGAGATGAGTTTGGAATCTAATAAAGGGGGTCCAACGAGTCAGCGAGGAGATACTGGATGCCCTGATCGACGGTGCTGGGGCAGTTGGTGAGGTTATTGTGAATGAAAACAAAATGAGACTTCTTAGCTCTCACTTTGTGGTATCAAAATACATTCCGGATGGATTAAAGAATTGAATTAAAAATCGGGGGCCATAAAGGAACTAAACACACTTAGGAAAATGTTTATTTCATCCTGGGGGAGGGGAAGGCCTTCCTGGAACACACAAGCAAATGAATCATCCGTGGAGGAAGCAACTAATAAGGAATCTTCTGTGTGACATTGTTTATAAAAGGAAAAAAATCAGGAACTCCTCGAATCCAAAGGTGGAGAATTGGTTAAGTAAGTTATTGGATACGTTTGTATGTTGAAACATCATGTGATCGTTAAGGATCCTATTCTTAGATAATACTGAGGTTACACACACACACACACACACACATAATGGAGAATAGAAAATACATATTGGTCTCTGCCCCCCGATTCCTGGCACAGAGCTTCTAATTTCCTGAGAGCATCTCTGGTCCGTTATTTGTCTTTGACCATGTCCCTGACACAGGGCTCCTAAACCTCTTGTAAATTTCTGGTTTTTTATTTTTAAGATTTTATTATTTATTTATTTGAGAGAGACAGCAAGAGAGCACAAGCAGGGAAAGGGGCTGAGTGAGAGGTAGAGGCAGAGGGAGGAGTAGGCTTTCCGCGGAGCAGGGAGCCCGATGCGGGGCTCGATCCCAGAACCCCGGGATCATGACCTGAGCTGAAGGCAGACGCTTAACTGAATGAGCCACCCAGGTGTCCCCCTTGTAAATTTCTAAGTGATAAGAGCACAGGAGCGTTTTTGCTCTAATAAGGTGACCCTGGGTGGGGTCCTGGATGGGGGCTGGTCACCAGAAAAAACCAAGCCATTATTACAAGCTTGGAATTTTCAGCCCTCCCCCCCCACCTCTCCAGAGAGAGGAGAGGGGCAGGAAATGGAGTTAATAATTGATCATGCCTGGGGCACCTGGGTGGTGCAGTCGGTTGAGCATCCTACTCTTGATTTTGGCTCAGGTCATGAGATGGGTCAGGGTTGTGAGATTGTGCCCCATATGGGGCTCTGCCTCAGCACGGAGTCTGCTGCTTGAGATTCCCTCTCCCTCTCCTTCTGCGCCTCCCCCTGCTCTCTCTCTCTCTCTTTCTCTAAAATAAATAAATCTTTAAAAAAATAATTGATCACGCCTGCATAAGGAAACCTCCATAAAAATCCCGATAGTATGGGCTTTGGGATCTTCCAGGCCCCTGGGAGGGTGACACACCCCAACTCCACGGGGACAGAAGCTTCCAGACCTTGCCTTTAATAGCCTTTAATAATATAATAATACCCATATCCTTTAATAAACTGGTAAACATAAGTAAGTGTTTCCCTGAACTCTGAGCAAATTCATCAAACCCAAGGAGGGGGTCGTTGGATCCTCCAGTCGGTAGCCAGCTGGTCAGAAACACAAGGGACAGACAATCTGGACTTGAGACCAGCATCCGAAGTGGGGAGAGAGGGTGTCTTGTGCCTTTAACTTAAGGGTTGGGCCCTTAACCCTGGGGGATCTAACACCATCTCCAGGAAGGTGGTGCCAGGATTGAGTTAAATTGGAGGACACCCAGCTGGTGTCACAGAGAGTTGCTCGGTGTGGGAAAAACCTCCACACATCTGGTGACCAGAATCATCAGCAGTGCGGTGTTTTCTGTGAGCAGTAAAGGAGACTCACAGGTGAAAGACGGAGTAGAGAAGAATGGGTTTTTCCCCCACGTAGAAAGGAAAAAAACTGAGTTTTTCCTTTGAGTCAGGAAAATGTGTATGCTATGTTTAAGCGAGCAAAGTGGGTTGCAGAATATTGTAATTATACCGTGCGAAGCTCTGCTGTCATTTTCACTATGGCTGAGGATCTATTGCTTACTATGCATTCAGCACTGTGCTAGATGTTCTATCTGTAGGATATCATTGAAGATTTCCCAATGACTTTATGAAGTACAGTTAACATATTCCCATTTTACAGGTCAGAAGACTGAGACAGAGAGGAGTCCATTCATTTGCCTGAAGTGACAGGTAAGCCGAGGACCTGGGCTTGTAACCCGGGTCTACCTGTCTGAGCCTGGGAATTTCCAATTTTGTAAGAAACCAACCCCTCAAAAATGAATGGAGCAGAGCGATACTAGAAGGATAAAGCCCAAATGTTAGTTCTGGTTCTGTGTGGGTGGTGAGATGATTTTCCAAGCTTCCTACAAATTCATGTTACTTTTAGAGTAAAGCAAATTAAAAAAAATAAAAAGTATAGAAAAGAATGGATGTATGTTATCTAGAAGTCCACACTGGCACGTTTTAGGGGTCTTTAAGTAATTTGTAACCGCGAGCTCTGGGGGTCCCCATGAAGACACATACCTGTAAATGCCCAGAGCAACGCTGGTCACCCAAGACACCCTCCCAAACACTTGGTGGTTAATGGCTGCAGCCGAACTTTAATGAAAGACGTTTCTGAAATGAATTAACACTGCCCTAAGGGCAGCTACAAGGGACCCAGTGCAACAGGACAACGCTGGTCTTTATTTTTCAAGAGCGACCCTCAAGGCGGCCCCTCTGACTCACACCTGGAGACCCCTCGCGGAGCGCGCCACCAGAAAGACCACCAGGTGTCGCTCGGGAGCCCGGCTTGGAGCGTTGACCCTGGTTGCCATGGATACAGCTGGGCGGGGGCGGAGCCAAAGCGGATCCGCGAAGGAGGTGGCGGGTCTCACCTCTCTGCCACCCGCCAGTTTTCATTACCCACCCCATCGTCCCCAATCCTGTCACCCCACCTCACCCCAGGCCTCAGCTTAAATGGTGAGTCTGGGGAGGAGAGAAAAACAAAAAGGGAAACTTTCAACATTGCTTTTTTTTTTTTTTTTAAGATTTATCGATTTAGTGCGGGGAGGGGGGGTGGGAGGAGGGGCAGAGGGAGAGAGAGAGAATCTCAAGCAGACTCCCCGCTGAGCTCGGAGCCTGTCCTGGGGCTCAATCCCATGACCCTGAGATCATGACCTGAGCTGAAACCAAGAGTGGGACGCCTAACTGACTGCACCACCCAGGCGCCCCCTTTTTCCAATTTTTAAAAATTATGGAATGGCTCAAACTTACAGAAAACTATAAGGAGTAAAATAAACACCCGTGCACCCCCCTTCCCAGAATTAATGTGTTAACATTGTTGCTTTGCATGTTTCCAGTTCTTATTTTAAGAGATCCCTTTGCATCCCTCCTGGATCTTATTCTCTCTGGATGCAACCCTTACCCTGAAGTTGGCCTGTGTCCTCCCTGTCCATGCTCTCATACTTCCACTGCCTTGGGAAGTAGACGTGAACAATAAAGAGTATTGTTTTTGTGTTTTCAAATGTACATTTTCACACTGCAGAGTTTTTAAATTCCTTTTTTAACCCAACATGCTGTTGAGATTTGTTCTTGATAAATGTTCATTTTAACTGCCTTAAATAAGTCCTTTATCTTAATATTCCATTTTGGTTTTTAAAAAGTATGGTCATTTATATTGTTTCTAATTTTTTTTTGTTATTACAGACAATGCTGCAATGAACATCTTTGCACCTTGTTCCTGGCCCCCCATGCAACAGGCTCTCTCTGGAATATGTCTAGAAACACAAGTTCTGGGGTGTGAGGTGTGAGCATCCTCCAGCCCCTGGGGATTGCCAGTTGCTCTGGGACTGAATGAAGCAATTTCTACACCCCCCCAGTAGGGGGTGAGTCCCTGTTTCCCCACATCTTCACTGGTACTTAGTGATGTCACCCTTTCAGTTTTTCAGGATGATGTCTTCTTGTCTCCTCCTCCGGGCGGTGAGAGGTGATTCATTGCTCATGGTGGCTGATCTTTGAATTGAATCCCCAATGGACATTTTTAAATGTTTTGCAGTTTCTCCTTTCGCACAGACCAGTGCAGATAGGCTCTTGCCCTGGGTGCCATCGGTTTTCTGTAAGTGTTCACATGCCATTGTGCCATAGAACCAGTCATAGTTCAAGGAGGCTGGCTGGTCAAGAAATGCCCTTGACCAGCCAGCCTCCTTGTTGCCTCCCTCCCAACACAGTCTCCTTCCTCGCTGCATTCGTAAGCTGCCCATTCTAAGAAGAATCAACAGAGTAGGGTTGGCTTCGTGGGTGAGTGACTGTTGAGGAATGTCATCGAGAAAACATGACGGTTGATTGACCCATGAGCTGGCTGGACCGGGCACTCGGAGGAGGCTGCTCATCCCTCCCCCACCCTTGGAATGCGGGTTCCGCTTGCCTTTGCTTTTCCCAGAGGCTGCTCCGAGGTCATAGTCTTGAGAGAGTGATGTGCATTGAGAACACCTGCATGGTATATGTGACTGAAACAGTTAGAGCCTCTTTATAAACTTCTAAGATTTGGCAGGTGGTGCGAGGATCCATTTTGTCTTGCTGCTGCCTGGGAAAACCTCGTATATAAGTTCCCTTTGCTTATTAAAACTGTTACCCACCTGCCTGGAGTAGCCTGCCTCTTTCTTCAGGTTCCCCCTCCGAGTACAGGGGCTGATTTCAGATTATACACCGGGGAAGCTCCCAGGAGGGGTACAAACCAACCACGACCTGCGCAGTGGGCAGGGCCCCACGCTCAGAGGAGTCCCACATTTGGTTGAATGCTCAGCGCTCACCATTTCAAAACTCTTAATAATTTTCTCTTTGAAGTCGTGTGTGTTGGGTGAGGTTTCATGGGGCAACGGAACACGCATGCGAACAAAAGAGATACCTGAAATAAATATGTCTGTGATTGTTTGTCACCAGTTTGCTGAAGAACATTCCTGATGCTCTGATGGACCCATGGTGTGTGGCAGTTCAGTGAGTGTCAAAGCTAGGATCAGATAAGCATGTTATAGCTAATGCTTGATAGATAGGGATGCTGATAGCCCAGAGAGGCCACGCTTTCCATTCTGACCAGAACTTGCTTCAAATGCAGAAAGCAAGGCAAAGGTGGTTTAAGAACCATGAACATCCAAGGAACCCTGTCCCGTCTTTCGTACTGTGTGACCTCCCTGTCTTAGCCACGCACCTGCCTTGAAAATGATGGTGTGGAAGGAGAGGGAAAGATCAGGCCATCCATAGTCCTTTTCCTTTTAATTCTACCTTACTCATCAGGGAGTTGAAGGTAGATTTTTAAAAAAAGATTTATTTATTTGAGAGAGAAAGCACGAGTAGCAGGGGCAGAAAGAGAGAGAGAATCTCAGCCCCTGTCCCCAGCCCCTGGCACTCACCATCCTACTTTCTCTCTCTATGGATCTGATGGGCTGTTGTTTGATGGGGACAGAGTTTCAGTTTGGGAAGATGAAAAAGTTCTGTTGGATGGATGGTGGTGATGGTTGCCCAACAATGTGAACGTACTTAGTGCACTGACTTGTACTCAATAAATGGCTACAATGGAAAATTTCATGTTAGGCATATTTTACCATAATAAAACCCACCACCGTCTCTCATGCACACACACACACACACACATGCCACTTGTGTTGAAATTAGGGGGGACACGTATTACGCTGAGGGAAGCATGGGTCCAGATGTCAGCCGTGAGCTTCGGGGGACACGGGAGCACTTGGACGTGACCCTGCAAGGCGCCCAGCCTGCTCACGTTCAGAGCATTGCAGGAGCCACGAGGCCCCCTCCCCGACAGCCCTTCAGTGCACCCCATCTCTCTCCTTGGGAGGCTCTGAACTCATTCCCTCTATTGAATCAATTGCACCACCACCAACGAAGGACAGAACAAAGGAAAACCATCCCCACCAACTTCTGCTCTTTTCCATGATCCATCCAGTTCTGTTCACTTGCAGGCACATTTTTACCCAGTTCCAGGCGGCACAGATAAAGCTTTGGATTCTGCTTGTTTGACTTTAAATGTTGTGGGCATTTTTTTATATATTGCTGCAGTCCTCGTGGTGGTTATTTTTAAGAGATGCGTAACATCCCATCTGGTAGATGTACCATAATTTATTTTGCCATTCTCCTCCTTTTGGAAGTGTGGCCTGTTTTCAGTCATCCACAACTTTAAAGAGTGGCCTGGCCAGCTTAGCACTTTAATGCATCAAAATTTTAAGTCTCAAACCAGCAGGGGAGGGTGCACCCTGGCCATGTCCCAGAGGGTCTCCGAGAGCTCCATGAGATAGAGGAGGAGCTCAAATTGCTACAGTTGGGAAAGGACAGGAACCAGTAGTGGGCCCCCAAAGGCAGGCAGAACAGAGCAGACACAGGGGCCAATGTGGGCCACCAAAAGTTTGCAAGGAGAAGTTCAAGTTCAGGGTACCTTTAAGCTAACTTCAAGTTCACTGATTTGCCAGAATGACTCAGAGAACTCAGCAAAGCCATTACACTCATGATTATGGTTTATTACAGCAAAAGGATACATATTAAGGTCAGCCAAGGGCAGAGGCTCCTGGGGCAGAGTCCCAGAGAATTCCACACGCGGAGCTGCAGTTGTCCCCTTCCAGTGGAGTCAAGGACGGTGCTAACATCTCCTAGCAACGACAGGTGATAACATACAGGGAAGCCGCTCCAAGCCTTGGGGTCCAGAGGCTTTACTGGGGGCTCCGTCACATAGACATGGTGGACTCCCCATGTGGCTGACCTTTAGTCTCCAGCCTCTACGGAGGTTGAACTGACATCGTGTGGTCAAGCCTAAATCACATCGTTACACTTTCTGGCGTGGTCTAAGGCCCCCAGGTAAAGAAAAACATTCTAAGGCGGGACATTCCAAGGGCTTAGAGATCATCTCCTGGGAGCAAGAGCAAAGGTGAGGCTTCTTTTTGGGCAGAGTGGATCCTTTATTGCACATCAGGTCATGCTTTTGGGAAAAAAAAAAAAAAAAGATGAAGAAAATCCAAAGCATCAAGAGTACAGGAACCAGGCCCTCTCATGCTCTGTTGTGGGACCGTAAACGATTATAACCTAGGCAGTGTAATGCACTCATGCTTTCTTGGTGGAAATAAACTGAAACAGTCTTTGGAAGACTATTAGTATCCACCCAAAATGTAAATGGGCATACTCTTTGAACCAGTAATTCCACTTTTAGCTAAAGAGATCACCAGACAAGTGTGCCAAGCTGTATGAGTTATATGTTGGAGTTTTATTTTTTTTTTAAAAGATTTTATTTATTTATTTGACAGAGAGAGATACAGCGAGAGAGAGAGAGCACAAGCAGGGGGAGTGGGAGAGGGAGAAGCAGACTCCCCGTGGAGCAGGGAGCCCGATGCAGGGCTCGATCCCAGGGCCCTGGGATCATGACCTGAGCTAAAGGCAGATGCTTAATGACTGAGCCACCCAGGCGCCCCTGGAGTTTTATTTTTAAAACTTGAGCTATTGGAACAACAGGTAGGTTCACTAATAGGGGATAAATTAGAACAATTGTTGGCTGGGATTGCCCTGAATCGATAGATCCAGCAAATGGCTTTAAACCATGATCAACCTCACTCAGAAAGAGAAACACAGATTAAAAGTAGAAGGACACAGTATTTTCCACCTCTCAGATTGGCAAAGATAGAAGGTGGCACATTATTGCTTAGGGTGTAGGGAAAGTCTACATGGTTGGTGGTAATGCAGGGCGGCCAGGTCTGAGGACCCAGAGGGGGTCCCGCAGTACCAGCCAAGTGCACAGGAGAGAAATCAAACATGAGCTGAGAGGAAGTGAGAGCAGAGTTTATTGAAGATGTAGAGAGAGCACAGGGAGACCTGGAAAGGAAAGGCGAGAGTCTCATCTTTGCTTGGGATTAGGGGTTTTTACCGAGGACTGTCTTCCCAGGCATCCAGGAACTGGTCAAAACAAAGATGAGTATTTAGGTGTCCTCTCTAAGTCACTTATGCCCTGGAGGTAGGGGTCTTTGTGAATCAGTGGTCTTGGAAAACTTACATGAGGACCTTGCCCAGTCACACCTTAGATGTTATCTGTTGTGCTGGGAGACTCCAAAGAAATTAACTCCCTGACCTTTACAAGGAGGACATACATGATCTGTTCTATAAGGCATGTGTAGGTGCAGGTCCGAGCAAGAATAGAAGCAGGAAAAGGAGCAAAAAAGGCAGTCCTTCATGGGGTCCCTTCAGTTTCTCTATCTCACTGGGATGCTCAACCAAAGGCTGGTTGATGCCCTCTTTGGAGGGCCATCTCGCAATATCTATCAGGCCCAAACATGCACGTGCCCTTTGAGGCATCAGTTCCATTGGTGAGAATTTGTCCCATAGGCCTGCTCTACCATTTACTCGAGACCTAAATACAAGGGTATTCATCGCGGCATTGTTAACAGTAGTAAAAACTGGTTAAAGACATTATGTAGCACCCATAAACTGGAATACTTTGCAGCTCTTCATTGTCGCAACAAATACTACTTAAGCACCTACCATGACCAGGTGTTATTTTAGGGGCTGAGAACTAAAACAAAGTCCCTCCTCTCTCAATGTTAAGCTCCCAGTTGGAGGAGACAGAGGATTTAAAAAAAATTGTAATATTCAGATGGTGAAATGTGCTAAGAAGAAAATAAAGCAAGATAAGGAACAGAAAGTGATGGGGTTGTGTATCTGCTATTTTATTGGTTAAGGAAGGTGTCTCAAATGGCATTTGGGGAGAGAGCTGAAGGAAGTAGGAGTGGACAGTGCAGAGGGAAGAGCTCCATGTAGGGGTTATAGCATGTGCAAAGACCCTGAGGTGGAGGTGTCCTTGGTACACTGGAGGAATGGCTAAGTGGCCCAAGTGATTTGAGGGATAAGGGGAGAAAGTCAGATGGGCATTGGGGCCAGCAGATCGGCAAGGGCCTGGTCAGGTTAAGATGTCACCCCAAGAGGGCATTGATCCCAGGTAAGGTAATCCATTTGTTTAAAAAAACAGTTTTATTGAGATATAATTCATGTACCATACAATTCACTTATTTAAAGTATACAATTCAGGGCACCTGGGTGGCTCAGTCGTTAGGCGTCTGCCTTTGGCTAGGGTCATGATCCCAGGGTCCTGGGATCGAGCCCCACGTCGGGCTCCCTGCTCAGTGGGAAGCCTGCTTCTCCCTCTCCCAATCCCCCTGCTTGTGTTCCCTCTCTCACTGTCTCTCTGTGTCAAATAAATAAATAAAAATATTTTTAAAAAAAGACAAAACAAGTTTTAAGTATAAAGATATTGATAAAATGAGGGGCGCCTGAGTGGCTGAGTCGGTTAAGCGACTGCCTTCGGCTCAGGTCATGATCTCAGGGCCCTGGGATCGAGCCCCACATCGGGCTCCCTGCTCGGCGGGAAGCCTGCTTCTCCCTCTCCCACCCTCCCTGCTTGTGTTCCCTCTCTTGCTGTGTCTCTCTCTGTCAAATAAATAAAATCTTTAAAAAAAAAAAAAAAACCCAGCTCATTGCGGAGCCTGCTTCTCCCTCTGACCCTCTTCCCTCTCATGCTGTTTCTCTGTCTCTCTCTCAAATAAATAAATAAATCTTTAATAAATAAATAAATAAATAAATAAATAAATAAAGTATACAATTCAAAGAGTGTTGGTATGCTATGAATTTGGTTCACTATTAATTTTTTAAACGTGGTAAAAAAGATACAACATAAAATTTGCCACTTTAGGCATCTTTATGTATACAATTCAGTGACATTCATCATGTTCCAGGTATTATACAACTGTCATCAGTCTCCATTTCCTAAACTTTTCCATCACCCTAAACAGAAGCTTTGTACCCATTAGGCGACAAGTCCCCTATTCCTGTGTCCATCCCAGCCCCTGGTAACCTCTATTCTACTTCTGTCTGCAAATTCATCTATTCTGGCTATTCCACAGAAGTGGGATCGTATGCTGTTTGTCCTTCAGTGTCTGCCTTCTCTCACTCGACATAATGTTTTCAAGGCTCTCCCACAGTGTAGCGTGAATCAGAACTTTATTCCAAGACTTCCATTTTTAAAAGGACATCTGGCTGCCATGTGAGCTGCCGTGTGACAGAGCTTGGGGGGACAGAGGCAGGGAAGGGGTTGAAGGCGCGGGGACCGGTTAGGAAGTGACCGCTGTCGTCCAGGAGGGAGGGGACAGAGACCACCGCCCAGAGCGTGCAGGGATGGAGGGGGTGAGAAGTGGCAGGTGCAGCCTGGATTTTAAAGGTGGAGCCTGCACCTGGCTGGCTCAGTTAGTAGAGCGTGCTTCTCTTGGTCTCAGGGTGCTGAGTTCAAGCCCCACCTTGGGCATGGAGCCTACTTTTTTTTTTTTTTTAAGAGGGAAAGGGCTGGGGGAGGGGCAGAGGGAGAAGCAGGGAAGCAGAATCCCAAGCAGGCTCCACACCCAGCCTGGAGCCCAACCTGGGGCTCTATCTCACCACCCTGAGATCAAGACCTGAGCTGAGATCAAGAGTTGGACACTTAAGCCACTGAGCCACACAGGCTCCCCTGTGGAGCCTACTTTTAAAAAAAGGAAAAATTTGCCTTGAAGGTGGAACCAGCAGGATGAGCGGGTCATTAGATGTGGGCTGAGAGAGAAGGGGCAGAGATGAAGAAGCCTCAGTCACCTTATACGGTGGGGACTGGGAGCGCTGACTCTGGAGCCGAATGGGCTGGGTTCAAATCCAGCTCTGTCGTTCACTAGCTGTGTGTCCATGGGCCAGTTCCTCGACTTCTCTGTGCCTCATTACCCTCATCTGAGAAAGTTAGATAACATCAGTTCCTACTTCATGAGGCTAAAGGATTCAATGAGTTAACATTTTTAAATTTGAAATTTCATTAATCTTTTATTGAGATATAATTGACATATAATGAGTTAACATTTTAAAAACACGTAGACTTGGGGCGCCTGAGTGGCTCAGTTGGTTGAGCGACTGCCTTCAGCTCAGGTCATGATCCTGGAGTCCCAGGATCGAGTCCCACATCGGGCTCCCTGCTCAGCGGGGAGTCTGCTTCTCCCTCTGAGATCCTCCTCCCTCTCATGCTCTCTATCTCTCATTCTTTCTATCTCAAATAAATAAATAAAATCTTTAAAAAAATTAAAAAAATAAAAACATGTAGACTAGCATTTGGGTCATACAAAACACTGTGTACATATTTGTTAAGTAAAAATAAATTAGAAAATAAATCCTTGTCGAAGGTGGCTTGGCACTTTGATTAGCAGAGGCTAATCAGTCCTCAGCATTGGAGGGAGTGTCTTGGGAATGCCTGGAAAAAGTCAGGGGGGGCTCTGGGTGGAGTGAAAGGGTGGGACCTTTCAGCTGGGTGAGCCAGCTCGGAGTCCATCAGAAACGGTCAAAAGTATGGCGAAGTGGTAAGCAGGGCCTTGTTAGCCACATATTGAACCCGTGGGTTCTGGCCTAGAACCCCTGCTAAAGCATGAACAAAGTGAGGACAAATATAATGCACTACTTTCTACAGGGCAGGACATGTGAACAGCACCCCAAACAAAGGTGCTTTTAATATGAACTTCTTCCAAATGAGCCCAGGAGAATGTCAACAAGGAGATGCTCATAGCTTCCTGGCTCTCAAACTTTAACCCCTGGGAGAGAGTGGACCATGGGAAGGTTCCAATCGAGAGTGGTGTGGCAGATGGAGATGAGCTTATAGGACATTCATTAGGGGTGTCCTCAGGGCCATCACCAGAGAAGGATGGGCTGGAAAGGAGGCAGGGTTGGACTGTAGGGGAAACTGAGCAACACTGCTGGCCGTGGGGACAATGACCCCTTCGCTCTTGGAGGAGGTTTGGAGGGCCCATCACAGCGGTCACCATGCGTGGCAATGAGGCAAGTCCTCGGGAGTGTGGGTCATCTGAGTAATCATCCTGGGACACCGCGTGATCAGGCAGACTCTCTTCCTCCTGCCATCTTCCCTTGCTTGGCAGTGCAACTGGGAGATCTGGGGGCTGGGGCCGAAGATGGACTCAGAGAACTGGGAGTGAAGAGCCACCAGCCTTGCTCTTCCCTGGACCCAGGCGAGGGATCCTTTGTACATGGCCCAGACACTCTCATGCCCACTTTCCCTCTCTCTCTGTTCCTCCACTGCCCCAAAACCAGACCCACTCAGAGAGCGCTGTGGCTCAGGAGCCAGCAGCCATACTCTTCAGCGGCCAGGTAGCCTTGGGCAAAGCACCTGCTTTTGCCTTTGACTTGCTCAGTTTCTGCAGCATCCAATATGGATAAAGGTTCCTGTCTCAGCAGCTCACTGTCGCTAGAGCCCAGTGCCCGGCATGAAGGAGGCCCTCATCCGTGAGAGCGTTACTGTCATCATTGTGCCCAGGGGCACATCCCTGATCTGTGGGGTTGATGACCATGGTGTGGTCGTAGGACAGCTTGGCATTACTCCAAGAGATGGGTTCGAGCCAATGGGGAATTTCATAAGGGAAATAGATGCTTCTTATGGGGTTGTGGGTTGAACTGTATCCCCCCAAAGATATGCTAATGTCCTCACCCCATACCTGTTCACGTGACCTTATTTGGAAGTAGGGTCTTTTCATTAAGATGAAAGTTAAGGTGAGGTCGCATTGGAGCAGGGTGGGCCCTAATCCAATCCTGGTACCCTTAGAAGAGAGGAGAAAACAGAGACACACACACACAGGGGAGCTGGTCTTGGGAAGACAGAGGCAAAGCCTGGATTGATGCAGCCACCAGCAAAGGAACACCGAGAATTGCCAGCAACCACCAGAAGTTAAGAAGGACTCTTCCCTAGAGACTTCAGAGGAAGCAAGGCCCTGCCAGCGCTCCGGTATCAGACTTCCAGCCTCCAGCGTCACGACAGGAAGAATGTTTGTTTGTAAGTCATCCAGTTTGTGGAAATTTGTTATCGCAGCCCGAGAAAGCGAACGGACTGTCCAACCAGGAGCACACTTCCCGAGACGGTGGTGGGCAGGGCTCAACGTATTCGCCAGGCACATTGAGAAGGGAAGAGTGTCCCCGGGGGGACAGTGCTCTTTGGGGGCCAGTGTCCATAGGAGTCTGGATTGCTTCAGTCCAATGTTGTCTCTCCAAGACTTGAAAGGTCATCCCCAAATGCCAGGCTGACCACACTCCTTCATTGGCATCTCTTCCTGTCTGCCTAAACAAGATCCCTGTCCATCTAATAACAATGGGTGCGGGGCACCTGGGTGGCTCAGTCGGTTGGGTGTCCGACTCTTGGTTTCGGCTCAGGTCATGATCTCAGGGTTGTGAGATTGAGCCCCGCGTCAGGCTCCACGCTCAGCGCAGAGTCTGCTGGACATTCCTTCTCTCCCTCTCCCTCTCCCCCCACCCATTCACTCGTGTAATCTCTTTCTCTCTAAAATAAATAAAAGACAATGGCTGAGACTGGGAACACAATCACAGAAACAACCTTCAAGATAGGCTCCATTCTAAGTGATTCCATCACAAAATATAAAATTAGAAAGTGCCCTCAAGAGATAAATGGTTTCAATATTACTTAAACTGTTCCAGAGCATTAAGAAGGACAATTTGCCAAATTCTTTGTTACAATGACAGACCAGCCCTAAAATCTAATGAACATAGCTCCCCAAATAGAAGTCTGCAGAACAATCTCACTTTTGAATATCAAGGCAAACTTTAAAAATAGACTTTTAAGAACTTAGCACTCCACTCAAGAGCTGCATCCCCACAATGCAAGGCTGGTTCAATGTCTGGAAAACCATCAAGCATCCTTTTGAAAGATCAAAATGAGAATTTGCATACTTATCTGAATAAATGGTTAATTGGCTAATTGGAAAGAAAACAAAATTAGATTTCTACTTTACTCCTTACAATACGAAATTCAGATTAGGGGCACCTGGGTGGCTCAGTTGGTTGAACGTCTGACTCTTGATTTTGGCTCAGGTCATGATCTCAGGATTGTGAGATTGAGCCCCATTGAGGGTGCCACACTTGAGATTCTCTCCCTCTATCCCTGCTCTGCCCCTTCCCTCACCCCCACCCCCATTTGCATTCACGCTCTTTCTCTCCAAAAAAAGAGAATGTCTTAAAAAAAAAATACAAATTAGGTACCTTTTATCTATAGGGGGGCACAATTTTTTGAGGTTGGGAAGAGACTCAAAGCTGATGGCGTGGGCAAGGAGTAGGCCAGGGGCTTCAGAATCCAGCCATCGAGCTTTCTGCTCCTCTTCCTGCCTCTCCATCTGCAATGTCAGGATCACGTACAAGGACGTATCTATCTGTCTGTCCATTCATCTGTCCATCTAGGTGCACACCGGACACTGGGGACACAGCTTCCTGATCAGGCTCTGGTGCTCTCTCAAACTCTTTGTGCCATGAACTGGTCGCTGGGATCTTCATGAAGTTTCCGGTCTCTTGGTGGAGACAGATGTTGATCACATAATCCCATAAATGCATGGAAAACTGTGAGAAAAATGCCATACAGTGGTTTTCCTGAGAGAGTCAGTGTTGTGTTGAAGTCTGTCAGAGGGGAATTAACCAAGCATGTGTGTATATAATGCATATACATGTGTGCACATTTCTCTGTGTATTTGCACACGTACTTGTGTGTGTCTGTGAGGAGGGTTTCAGGAGAGAGGTCAGCCTGTGTCAAGGTCCTGCAGCAGCAAGTTCTCTGATGGAGATGAAAAGTCAAAGTGGGTGAAATGAAGAGAGGAAGGGGGCACGGTGTGTGGTGGGATCCAGGCTGAAGGGTTAGACCGGGTGGGATTAGGCAGGGCTTAACAGGCCATGTTTGCGATCTTGGTGATGGTGGAGGATGGGGGCGGGGCAAGAGGTGGAGGTGTCGGGAGTGGAGAAGGCCAGAGGAGAGATGGCGCTGGGCAGTGGTGATGGAGAGGAGGGATAGAAACTCACCAAGACCTGGGAAGGACTGACTACGGGGTGCTGGGGACAGGGAGGTGTCAGCGATGACACTTGGTGACATGCTGGATGGTGGCTCCATTCACTCAGGAAGGGACAGGACTGGAACCAGACCCAGTTTGGGGGGGGGTGGTGGTACAAGCTCAAAAGGACAACTTGACAGTTCAATGTGCAATTCCACCAAGACATCCAATGCCAGCCATGCAGCGAACAGCCAGCTCTGAGAAGGAAGACCCTCAGCCTGAGACTCATCAGCCCCTAGGAGCCCAGTCCATCCTCACTGTTCGCGGATCCCCTACTTGTGAACTTGCCTGCTTGCTACATTTGATTTGTCACCCCCAAATCAATACTCGCAGCATCTTGCAGTCATTCGCAGACGTTCCAAGAGCAGTGAAAAATTTAAGCCTCCTGACGTCCGCCTTCCAACTGCGGTGGGACGCCGTGGTGCTCTGCCTTTTTGCTTCAGCTGACACTGTAAACCAGAACCCTTTCGAGGTCTAGGTAATGCCAAAGTTTTTGTATTTCTGTGCTTTTTGTTGGCGACTAGGCTGGTTAAAACGGCCCCAAGTACAGTGCCAAAGTATTCCTAACTGCAAGAAGTCCGTGATGTACATCATGGAGAAAACACATGCGTTAGGTAAGCTTCATTCAGGCATGAACTACAGTGCTGTCCATCGTGAATTCACTGTTAATGAACCAACAGCATATATTAAATATGGCGTCTTTAAACAGAAACACACATAAAATGCGGTTACGTATGGATCGGTTGATGGAAATGTGATCGGAGGCTGGAAGGAACCCAACCCCATATTTTCCCTGGGAGCAATGATTTGGTATTTGCTTGTTCAGTGCTTGCAGCCACTTTGGGGAACATAACGACCACAAATACTGGGGAGTGGTTGTAACGGATGTCATGGGTGGGACCAGAATATCAAAGAAGACAGCGTTCAGCCTGGTGCAGGAGGAGAGCCTGCGAAGGAGATGCGGAGATGCAGCTTTAATGAGGCAGGGGGCCGCTTCACCAGCTGAGCAAAAAGAACCTTCCAGCATCTCTGGCTAGGAGGACAGCTGAGAAAGGACTGAGATGCCCCTGGCTCTAGGTTGTCATCTGTGACCTCAGTGAAGTTGGGGACAGAAAGAGGGTCTCCTAAGAGAATGGGAGATGGGAGGGAGTAAGTTTAGGTACATCTTTGGGGGAGTTTGGCTGCAAAAAGAAGGGAGAAAGCTGGCATTAGCTAGAAGGGGTGAGGGGCCCTGGGAGGGCTTTGTGTGTTTTGTTTCATCGGAGAGGATCTCATGGACCGGGAGAGATGGTGGTGTCAGGGGAGGGGAGGGGTCCAAGTCTTGGGTGGGGAGTAGGCTCAGACAGCGGAGCAGATAAAGGGGAGGGTGATGCAGACGAGGGCAGTCTGCGGGTTTGGAAGAGGGGCTTTGGGAGTTTCTGGCTGAAGGTTCTAAGGACCTTTGTGAAGTGGGAGGTGAAGCCACTGGCTGAGTGGGAGGGGACAGGAATCAGAGGTTGGGGGAGAGAAGGCAGAGTTTTAAATAGTTATTGCAGAGTGTGGGGGGAGTGACGAGACTTCAGGGTTGTCCCAAAGTGCGGAGAGCCCTTGAGGATGGCCATGGTGGATGACTCTCCAGCTCCCTCCACCCTGCCCCCCTCCCCAGCTGCACAGGGCCTGACCCAGGAGAGAGTACATTGTCTTTGCTCCTGAAACCCCTACTCCCACCCCACCCCCAGCCCCAAATCAGCCGGCCACTTACCAGCATCACGAAGTGGTACTGATTTAGCAGAGAGGGCACGTGTATTGAAATCCCAATTTAAAGAGATCCAGTCTACAAACGACCAAAATCTCAGCCCAGGGAAACAGAAAGCAACTGTGGGATGTGTTTTCAAGGCCCAGGGCTACCGGCAAGTGGCTTTAAAAGGAACTTTGCGGTCAGCTCTTTCTGCTTTGGAAGGATGGCCGGGAAGTTGGCTTTGGTCCCACGGTGCAGGTGGAAGGGAACCAGGGCGCTCTCGTCTCTGCTGTGGGCTCCATCTGTGCTTGAGAGCAGCTCTCCCCACGTGGCTGGCTCTGCTCCTGAGAATGAGCCAGGGGATGAAGCATCTCTGATGTGGAGCCCACAGGAGCCCCACATATATGAAGCCAACAGACGAAAAAAGGCAGTTCAAAATAGATTCTGTCTACGGCGGAAAATGATTAAATGCCAGAATGGAAAAGATTGGCCAAAATGAGCCATTTTCAAGGCTCCCCCTCCCCCCCCCCAGAGAGAATATGCATGTAGAGAACCGTGAGCCCAGAATCAAGAGCCAGCAGAAGAGGATCAAGAGGCCTTTTCTGGAGCTTTCTCTGCCTTGGTTGGGGTGATATTGGGGGTTCTGAACGTCTGTCCTGGGCTGGTCTTAGTGCGAAGCCCATCTCCCAGGCCTCCGTGCCTGAGCACAGTCCAAGAGCCATGGTCCTAGGAACAGACTGCCTTTTTCCAACAGGCCCTACCCCAGAACAGTGATGAACTGGGAAATTTCAGGATCGATGTGGGCCACGGGGTGGGGTGCAGGCGAGCTGCCACCTTAGTGGGGAAGCTTGTGTATGCACCGGCCCCTTCCGTGCAGGCCACCAACTCGGTCTCCCAGGATGGACGGAAGGCAGACCCATGGGAATCCCTCAAAAGGAAGACTTTCCTAGGAGAACACAGTGACATGCATGTCAGAACGTCCCAAAGCACCCTAGGGGAAAAACTGTGGTGGTTTCCAAGAAAGTGGCTTTTTAAAAACTAAGGCAACGAAGGGAAAAATAGATAAATTGGACCGCCTCAAAATTAAAAACTGTTGTGCACCAAACAGAGTGAAAAAGCAACCCATGAAACGGAGGGAAATATTTGCAAATCATATGTCTGATAAGGGGTTAATATCCAGAATATATAAAGAACTACCACGATTCAGTAACAATAAGGACCAAACCCCAAATGATCTGATTTAAAAAAGGACAAAGGACTTGAACAGAGGCTTCTCCAAAGAAGACATACAGGATGGCTCAGTTGGTTAAGCATCTACCTTTGGCTCAGGTCACAGTCCCAGAGTCCTGGGATCGAGTCCCTCATCAGGCTCCCTGCTCAGCAGGGAGTCTGCTTCTCCCTCTCCCTCTCCCTCTGCCCCTCTCCCCTGCTTGTGCTCTCTCCTCTCTCAAATAAATAAATAAAATATTTTTTAAAAAAGAAAAAGAAAAATGCTCAAAATGGTAAAATTTATGGTTTGTGTATTTTAATGCAATTTAAAAATAAGAAAAAAATTTAAATAAAAAAAAGCCAAAAAGCTATCAACCTAAAAAAAAAAAAAATAAGCACAAGATTCCCTTCATTAATTTGGAGGAAATCTCCCAAGGCAAAAGTCAGTGAGTAGCTTTGGGGGCAGACATGGGGGGTGGTAACTCCGAGTGCTCAGGAGACAGGAGCCCGTCTACTGACAAGAAAGGAACAAACCAGGGAATCCCATCCTCTTTTCCTGTGTCAAACATGTTAGTCGACAGTGTTCCTGTTTGTTTGCCCTAAAACAGACCACGAGCTGCATGGTGCAGGAATAATGTCTTTCCCAGACGCCGGCCAGGTGGGCCTTGACCCTGGCTCTGTTTGCACACAGCAGGGACAGGTTAGCACATTTCAGTGACTCCCCACTCCCTTCTGCCGCCCGCTTGTCAGCTTGGCTCACCCTGCGTCCTAGGGCGCAGCCCAGCACTTGTCTTTGCCCTTGGCTCTGGGCTCGTGAAGTTTACACTTTCTGCTTAAATCGTAGGAAATTCGATCTGGCCGAGCACCTCCCCGAGACGGAGCCATTTATCTTGTTTTGTTTGCAAATATCATATGCATTTTTTTTTCTCAAGATAAAAATAGCAAGAGGTGCTTATTCGGAGGGTCCATCTGATGCCGGCCCCATTTGGACGCCAGGCCTGGGGTCTGTACTGTGGGGACTCAGCTTAGGGTGTATACATGGGGGAAACCCCGCAGGAGGCAGCACCCCGCTTCCCGGACACCCCTGGGGCCCCAGCCAGGAGTAGCCAGGAGCACCTCCGAGGGGCCCTTTCCTGGGGGGCTCACAAGCCTCTTTCAGACCAGACCCCGGGGTTGAGCAGATAGGAAGGGGCACCCGTAGATGCCGTACACACGGGTGCAACTGCTTCTCTCCACTCCTTAGCACCACGTGCCCACCGGGCACTCAAGAAACCCACCTTGAAAGAACACTAAGCTCCCAGATCTGTCTTTAGGACCAGCAAGCTTGTTCTTGTGACAGCGTGGCTGGTGGTGAAGAGCCAGATTCCGGAGTCTGTGACTGAGTTTAACTACTGGCCCCGTGACCTTGTGTCCTCATCTGTAAGATGGGGGACAGCGAGGGAATATTCCTTCCTGGGGTCTGTGTGATGTTTCCGTGGTTTAATTTACATACCAAGCACTTAAAAGGCTGCCTGGCGCAGGGTCATTTCTATAGGATGCGATTATGGTTGCATCCTAATAAATGGAGACGGACTTCCCCCCAAAAGGAAACCAACACGTGAGATAATTTCAAGGACATGATGTCTATGAAGAAAAGCAAACAGAGAAGGAAGACCTTAATTTGAGAACACAATAACATGCAAATCAGGACGTTTCCAAACGCTGCAGGAGAAAAACCATGGTGATTTCCATTTGAGGGGCTTTTTAAAAATTAAAATTTGATTACCCAAGTAATATATAGAATACCTTCCCCCATATAAAAATTGGAAATATCGCACATAAGGCTTATCTGGAGCAGTTCCAGAGAGGGGGTGGGACACACGCAAGACCCCCCACCTTTCATCCCAGGCACCTATTTTGAATCTGTTCCTGCCTACATCATTCTGCCTCCCTGGGAAAGGTGTTAGTTCATGGTAGAAGAGAAAGCTTGTCCTGGCCAAACACAAGGGATTTATAAGTTCTCTGACCTGTTATTTAGATGGGTTCTTTTGAGTTCCTCCAAAAGACCACATTGAGACCTTCTCCCTGGGGGACCCCTGCCATTCCCAGACAGAACCCTCAGGCCAGCATGGCTATTTCTGGCTTCCTTTGGAAAGAGTCATAATGACAAGGCAAAAAGGCTTTTCCTTACCATCCTCCATGACTGCAAACCTAACACCTACTTCCAAAGCATTAGCTCAGCATGGTGGCGGCAAGGTCCAGGGATCCACTTTCCTTGATTAAAAAGAGAACACATTTGCCAACCAGAAGTTATGGATTCCAGACTTGGGGTTGGGCTAGATTCAGAGTCTGTGGGGCCCCCAGTGCAAGCCAGCCTCTGGGATGGTGACCAAGAGTGCATTTCCAGTCCCCAGACCATGTGTGGATTGGCCAGCACAGAGACCCAGAACAAGGGACCCCCCTCCTCCCCCTCCTTCCTATGCCCATTTCTGAGGGCACGTCCTTCATCACCAGACCCCAAACTCTTAGGCTTGGCTTTGGTTTCAAGCATTAGCAGAGGGAGAGTGGGCGCTCCAGGACAGAGACTCACTCTTGCGTGTTACTTCTTACTACTTCACAGCCATGACCATGACAGATACTATCTCGCCAAAGAACATCGAGGTTGTTCTATCTAGCTGCAGAGGTGACCGATTCTGCTCTCTTCCCCAAATGGGAAGAGTCCTAGGGTGTCAGAGCACATCACTCAGTCCACTCCTCTTGCTTTCACGTGAGGAAATTGAGCCTCAGAGGGGGATGGGTTTATCCAGGGCCATTGCCAGGCTTCCAGAATCCCAACTCCTCCTCCTGGCATGGATACCATGGCTCTCTCTTCCTGTACCATCTGGGATGTAAGGGAGCAGAATACCTCAGGAAACTGCACAGGGTCATGGTTAAGGGCACAGGCCCTGGGCTCAGACTGCCCAGGCTCAGCTTCTGCTGGGCTACTTACCAACTTGGGACACCAAACCATCATTTAATTCCCATTTAATAGCCATTTAGTTTCAGGGAGTTCATTTATAAAATGAAGATAGAAATAGAAGCTGTTTCATACAATAGATGCCCAGTAGCTGACATGTGGTCAGGCAGTCAATAAATTCTAGATATTATTGTTATTAATTTTGACATCTTTCATTGAGGCCTCTTGGTGAATTAGAGAAAGTTTATAATCAGGGGAAGGAAATGAGGGCATTCTTTTGCTATCTGTGGCCAGGTCTGTAAATCAGAAGTATTGCTTTGGGTTGCCACTAACATCCAATCATGCCTAGAGACCATATATAAATTTAAAAAGTCTAGGGGTGCCTGGGTGGCTCAGTCGGTTAAGCATCTGACTCTTGATTTCAGCTCAGGTCATGATCTCAAGGTCTTGAGATCAAGCCCCTCTTTGCACTCCATGCTGAACGTGGAGCCTGCTTAAGAATCTCTCTCTCCCTCTCCCTCAGCCCCTCCCCCCTCACTCTCTCTCAAAAAATGTAAATTTAGAAAGTCTATTTGTAATAACCGCTTCTAGCCGTAGATACTTTGAATCCTCTAGAAGAGGCTATTTGATTTCCTTAATTAAAATATGCCAAATATATCCCATAAAAGCCCCAAATCCTGGGGCACCTGGCTGGCTCAGTCGGTAGCACCTGTGTCTCTTGATCCCAAGGTCATGAGTTTGAGCCCCACATGTGGTATAGAGTTTACTTAAAATAAAAAATAATTAAAAAAAAAAAAAACCCTCAAATCCCTTCACACCCACTAGGATGGCTGTAACTTAAAAAAGATAACAGGTGTTGGCAAGGATATGGACATAGGACCGCCTCCCCATGCACTTCTCAGGGGAACATAAAATGGTGCGGCCACTGTGCAAAACAGTATGGCGGCGCCTCAGAAAGTTAAACATAGAATTGCCATATGAGGGGTGCCTGGATGGCTCAGTCGTTAAGCGTCTGCCTTCGGCTCAGGTCATGATCCCGGGGTCCTGGGATCAAGTCCCGCGTCGGGCTCCCTGCTCCACGGGAAGCCTGTTTCTCCCTC
>NC_138373.1:4692575-4790496 GCF_054177405.1 Leptonychotes weddellii | reverse complement strand
GGGGAACATAAAATGGTGCGGCCACTGTGCAAAACAGTATGGCGGCGCCTCAGAAAGTTAAACATAGAATTGCCATATGAGGGGTGCCTGGATGGCTCAGTCGTTAAGCGTCTGCCTTCGGCTCAGGTCATGATCCCGGGGTCCTGGGATCAAGTCCCGCGTCGGGCTCCCTGCTCCACGGGAAGCCTGTTTCTCCCTCTCCCCCTGCTTGTGATCCTGCTATCACTGTGTATCTCTCTGTCAAATAAATAAATAAAATCTTTAAAAAAAAAAAAAAAAAGAATTGCCATATGACCCAACAACTCCACTTCTAGGTATATGACCAAAAGAACTGAGAACAGGTCCTCAAACACTTGTACGCAAATGCTCAGAGCAGAATTGTTCACAAGAACTCAAAGGTAGAAACAACTCAAATGCCCACTATTGGACAAACGAATTCACAAAATGTGGCATACACAGACCGTGGAATATCATGCGGCCATGGTAAGGAGTGATGTGCAGATACACGTTACAACGGATGAACCTTGATGATATCATGCTCGGTGAAATAAGCCAGACACAAAAGGACAAATATTGTATAATCCCATTTGCATAAAATATTCGTAGTAGGGAAATCCATAGAGAGAGAAAGTAGGTTGGTGGTTGACAGAAGAGAGAGGAGGGGGTTACGAGTAGCAATAGCTTACCAGTATGGGGTTTCCTTGGGGGGTGATGAACATGTTTTGGAGCTAGACAGAGGTGGTGGTTGTACAATATTGTGAATGTGCTTGATGTCACAGAATTGTTCGCTTTAAAATGGTTCATGTCAGGGGTGCCTGGGTGTCCAACTCTTGGTTTTGGCTCAGGTCATGGTCTCATGGTTGTGAGATCGAGCCCCAAGTCAGGCTCCACACTCAGCGCAGAGTCCGCTTGAGATTCTTTCTCTCTCCCTCTTCTTCTCCCTCTACTCCTCCCCCCTGCTCTCGCTCTCTCTCTAAAATAAATAAATAAATAAAATGATTCGTGTTATGTTAAGTAAATTTCACCTCCACAAACGCATACACGCGTGCACACACCCCCATAACCTAGCCATAAGGAACTTTCATGGAGATGGCAAATCAGGGCCCTAATCACTGATTTAGGCTGGACCACACAGCAAGTTAAAAACAAAAGAAAAAATGACCTTTAAGGGTCTCTGTGTCCCCCAGAACGTGGCAGCTTCAACCACAAAGACTTCTCCTCCCGGGTGGGCTTATCCAGAAAGAACCCCGATGGTGTCAGGAAAGCGTTTACAAGCCTAGACCAGGATAGGCGTGGCCTCATTGAAGAGGAGCTTAGGTAAGAATTCTCCAATATGCTAGTTTGCGGTGGGAGCTGAAAGGATGAACCCAGAATTCATCCTTGTCTTTCCAAGCCCCCCTCAGCACCTCTGGGCCTCCCTCCTGGCCCCCAAACCGTGCCATGTTCTTACGGGCTCTTCCTGCAGAACTTTTTCCATTCTTCCCGGGGCCTGACCCACAAGGAGACAAAGAGCTTCCTCAAAGGGGTTGATCAGATGGACACAGCAGTGTGGGAGTGGGCAGCAAGTGGGCTGTGACTCCCTCCTCCTGGAGCCCATGTACCCATCCGCACCTGCCCTCGGGTGCTTCTCACACCCACCTGCCCTGTCTACCCAGACCCCCCTCCTGGCTCCCCGCAGTGGCAGGCAACAGTCCCTGCCAAACCCAGCCCCTCCTTTATTATTATTACTTATCATCATAGAAGCCTCAGTCTGATTTATTTAAAGATCTTTAATTTCTGGGGCGGCTGGGTGGCTCAGTCGGTTAAGCATCTGCCTTCAGCTCAAGTTGGGATCCCAGGGTCCTGGGATCGAGCCCAGCATTGGGCTCCCTGCTCAGCAGGGAGCCTGCTTCTCCTTCTGCTTCTCCCCCCTGCTCATGCTTTCTCTCTCTCTCTCAAATAAATAAAATCTTTAAAAAAAAAAAAAGATCTTTAACTTCTCCAGAACTAAGTCTGCCTAAGCAGGGCTGTGATTCTCAGCCAGAGGCCATGGTGGCCCCATTTGTACGCGTCACAACAAGGGGGAGACGGTGCTGTGGGCATCTGGCGGGCAGAGGCCAGGTACCCTGTTAGACCTCCCACAACAGCCCCCCCACAATAAAGAACGATCCTGCCCCAAATGTCAGCGGTGCTGAGGTGCTGAGCCCTGTACCGGGCTGGTGACCCATGTGTGTTGGGAGAGAAGATCCAGGCCTGGGGTTCTCCAACCCTGACTAACCTTCAAACCATTTTGAAGGGAGAGTCTTGGCTGGGACCCCTGGGAAGATACTCACAGAGTCTGAAGGCTCCGCAGATCTCTGTTGGAGAAGGAATGACTTGACAACCTAAACTCTTATTCAACGAAGGTCTATCCATTGCGAAGTATTGTTAGATTCAAGGCTGGATGTTGAAACTGCTAAAATAACTGTTTAAAAGACTGGAAAGGGGCCCCAGGGAAGTTTCTGGGGTGATGGAAGTGTTCTATAGCTCAGTCTGGGTAGTATATGCATGAAAAAAATATTCCTCAAGATTTATGCATCTCAACTAAAAACCAACAGCTGAGGAAATTATAGTAGCAGAATGGGATGTGAACCGAATAAGCTTTCTCAAGTAAAAACTGTGGAGAATTCTTGGGATCTCCAGGACACTCTGAAATTCCAAGGATTTCTACTGTTTGGAAAAAGTGGCCGTGGGCTCCACGCCCTGCTACTCCCCCAGCCCTCCAGGACTTGGTGTGTTCATCTGTAGCTGGGGTGAGTGGTCCCTACTTGCTGAATCGCTGTGAGGACTGAACTGTGATGGGGATGTGGGAGGCAGTAGATCACGGTTTAGGGGAGGAACAGGGACGGGGATCCGGCTGCCAGGGTTGATCCCAGCTCCGTGACCGGGGCCCACGACTCTCTGAGCTTTGCTTTCCGTCCAGGTGAAACAGTCAGCAGTACTCCCTACCTTGGGGGAATGAATAATTTGACAATCAACCTAATCAATGAACAACCTCGACTGGCTGTCTTGAGCCACCGTCCTCGGGGAGCCACGTGCCCCGGAGGGACCTGCATCTACCCTTCCTGTCAGCGGCTTCTACCTTCCGTGTGGAGCCCAGAGGCAGAGGCAACAGTCTGGACTGACAGGCAGAGGATGGACAGAGAGAACGTGAATCAGACGAGGACAGGGACATGCTACCAGGGTGACGCTCTAGATGCAGAAATGTGGAGATGTAGTAATACATCACGAACGCAGGAGCCATCGAAGAACCGAGTATGGAACTTGATGTCTGAAACCCTGGGTTCCCGTCCCCCTTCTGCCTTTTTCAACCGTGATAACTCCACACAGGCCATTCCGTGTCTCTGAGCCGGACTCGATGTACCTGTCTGTAAAATGGGCGGCACAGTAGCACCTCTCTTGAAAGGTGGTCTTGAGCATTCCACCTTGCAGCCTACATCTCGTTTTTATCAGAAAGATTTTGTGTGCAGCTCGGGATGAGATACAGAGCTGTGAGCCCAGGAGTCTGAAAGATGAAGCTGGGGAGGCTCTTCTCCCTCCAGCGACCAGAACATCCGTTTCTCACCCCAGACTGGAGCTAGCCGGGCACCTGCTCAGAGACACGATTGTATCCCGGCTGGGAGGAACAGTAACTTTTTTCCTAGTCGGCGGCCCCACAACATGGAGATGATTATACTGATGTTTCTGCAGGTACTTTGTTTCTCTCTCTCTCTCTCTCGAGCTTGAACACTGTGTCCTTATGTCATAGAGTTTGGGGGTTTGGGCACAGGGGCAGAAATGAGATGTTGAGACGGTAGGCGTCGCACACGGGCTCCTCCACACCCCCACTCCCCGCCCGCCCTTTGTGCCCTGGAGGCTGGCAAATATGCTTGTCTTTATGGGATTTTCAGGGACAGACTTCCCAGGGGACAACGCGCTCGAGGGGCAATGCTACACCCGTAATCCACGTGCCCAAATAGGACGTCAGCTTATGTGAAACAGATTATAAAACCCACCCCCCTCTGCCCCCTGCCCCCTGCGTCCCCCACCAGAGCTCGAGCTATAGCGGGGGACACAGCGCCGCAGTCCCTCTGGAGGTGGCTCAGGGCCCAAAGACAAACAGCCCGGATCTCAGTCCCATCTATGGGGCGTCACTCACAAGGGAGAGCCTCCTAAACTGCACCCCATCCTTACCATTCTGAGCTCCGTGATTTGACACCAGGCAAAGACCCTCCAGCTGCCCATGCCTTTGCCAGGCAATCCCCCAGAAGCGCTCGGCTTAGAGGAATCTGTCTTACAGGAGGCGGGAAAGTGCCCAGGCCTAGGGAGCCGGCAGCTGCGGCTGGGGGTCCCCATCGGAGCGAGAGCACAGAAGCCCGGTGGTTGCTGCTTTCCCCTGGGCGCATTAGTCACCTGATCTACCCCCGGGTCTTGCCTGGCTTCCCGGTAATGACCTCCTCCCACAGGTATTTTTTTTTTTTTTTTTTTTTTAAAGATTTTATTTATTTATTTGAGAGACAGAATGAGATAGAGAGAGCATGAGAGGGGGTAGGGTCAGAGGGAGAAGCAGACTCCCCGCTGAGCAGGGAGCCCGATGCGGGACTCGATCCCGGGACTCCAGGATCATGACCTGAGCCGAAGGCAGTTGCTTAACCAACTGAGCCACCCAGGCACCCTCCCACAGGTATTTTTAATGGACCACTGCTTCTCTCCCTAGAACTCTAAACGCTGCTAAAGGCTTGACAGGCTTCCCACGCAAAGCACGACCTCAGCATCAGCCCTGCGCCCCTCACGCTTCTGGGCACAGCTGTCCACTCCTTGCTGTCGCTATCATGCATCGGTCAAAAGTCTGGATACTCTCCCACTCCCCCTGCTTGTGTTCCCTCTCTCGCTGTGTCTCTTTCTGTCAAATAAATAAATAAAATCTTTTAAAAAATAAAAAATGAAATAAATTTTAAAAAATGGGAAACTTCATGGTTTGTTTGTTTTTTTTTTAAGATTTTATTTATTTATTTGTCAGAGGGAGAGAGAGGAAGAGAGAGAGGGCACAAGCGGGGGAGTGGCAGGCAGAGGGAGAAGCAGGCTCCCTGCTGAGGAGGGATCCCGATGCGGGGCTCGATCCCAGGACCCTGGGATCATCACCTGAGTCGAAGGCAGACACTCAACCGACTGAGTCACCCAGGCGCCCCTGGGATAAAACTCTTAAATTTAAAAAATACACATATTTTTTGGTCTGTGAACATGTGTATACAGAAAAACACAGAAAAAGAATACAAACATTTTTAGTGGGTTTTCTTTGTTGTTGTTAGTGTTGTTTGCAATGAGAAGTTTCAAGAATTACTCCCTTAGCAACTGTCCAAAATACAATACATTATTATTAACTATGGTCACCACGCTGTACGTTATATCCCCATGACTTACTGATTTCATAACTGGAAGGTTGTTATAAGCTTTATAAACTATGAAAGTTACTTTATAACTGAAAGTTTGTTATAAAATTTTATAACTGGAAGTTTGTCACTCATTTCATGGGCGTCCCCACCCCCTGCCTCTGGCAACCAGCAGCCTGTTCTCTATACCTATGAGCTTGGTTTTTGTCTTCGCTTCTTAGATTCCACATATAACGGAGATCATACGGTATTTGTCTTTCTCTGTCACTTCTTTCACTCTTCACTCTCTTTCACTACTTCACTAAGCATAATGCCCTCAAAGTGCATCCATGTTGTCACAAATGGCAAGATTTCGTTCTTTTTTTTATGGCAGAATAATATTTCGTTTTATACACACACACACACCGCATCTTCTTCATCCTTTCATTTGTCGATGGACACTTACGTTGTTTCCGTGTCTTGGTTGTTGTGAATGATGCTGTGGTGAGCATGGGTGTGCACATATCTTTTTGAGTTAGCGTTTTCAGTCTTTGGATAAGTCCCCAGCAATGGAGTTGCTGGATCATAGGGTCATCCTTTTTTTGAGAAACCTTCATACTGTTTTCCACAGTGGCTACACAAACTTATATTCCCACCAGCAGTGCATGAGGGCTCCACCTTCTCCACATCCTCACCAACACCTGTTGTTTCTTATCTTTTTGATGATAGCCGTCCTGACAGGTGTGAGGAGATATCTCATTGTGTTTTGATTTGCATTTTTGGTGAGGAGCGACGTTGAGCCTCTTTTCCTGTACCTGTTGGCCATCTGGATGTCTTCTTTGGAAAAATGTCTATTCAGATCCTCTGCCCAATTTAATTGTTTTATTTTATTTTATTTTATTTTATTTTACTGTTGAGTTGCATGAGTTCTTTATATATTTTGGATATTAACCCCCTGTCAGATATATGATTTGCAAATATATTCTCCCACTCCATAGGTTGCCATTTCATTTTGTGGATGGTTTCCTTTGCCATACAGAAGCTTTTTAGTTTGATGTAGTCCCACTTGTTTATTGCCATCTCTAATGTCCAAGAGCTCACCACCTAAGTTTTGTTCTAGGGGTATTATCATTTCAGGTGTTTACATTCAACTCTTTAATCATTCTGAATTAATTTTTGTGTGTGGTATAAGACAGCAGTCCAGTTTCATTCTTTTGCATGTGTCTGTTCAGGTTTCCCAATACCATTTATTGAAGAGACTGTCCTTTCCCCACTGTATACTCTTGGGTCTTTGTCATAAATTAATTGACTATATATGTGCATCTTTATTTTTGGGCTCTCTATTCTGTTCCATTGATCTATGTGTCTGTTTTTATGCCAATACCATACTGTTTTGATTATTATAGCTTTGCAATATAGTTTGAAACCAGGGCGCATGATGTCTCCAGCTTTATTCTTCTTTCTCAAGATTGCTTTAGCTATTTGGGGTCTTTTGCGAGTCCATGCAAATTTTAGGATTGTTTGTTCTATTTCTGTAAAGAAAACACCACTGGAATTTTGATAGGGATTGCACTGAATCTGTAGATTGCTTTGGGTAGTGTGGATATTTTAAAGATTTTATTTATTTATTTATTTATTTATTTACTTACTTATTTATTTGAGAGAGAGAGAAAGCAAGCAGGGAGAGGAGCAGAAGGGAAGGGAGAGGGAGAAGGAAAGAATCCCAGGCACACTCCATGCTGAGCACCGAGCCCATCGTGGGGCTTGATCTCATAACCCTGAGATCATGATCTAAGTGGAAACCAAGAGTCAGAGGCTTAACTGACTGAGCCATCGAGGCACCAAGAGTAGTGTGGATATTTTAACAATATAAATTCTTCCACTCTATGAGCATCTTTCCATTCATTTGTGTCTTCTTTAATTTCTTTCATCAATGTCTTGTAGTTTTCATTGTACAGGTCTTTCATCTCTTTGGTTGAACTGATTTCTAGGTGTTTTATTCTTTTTGATGCAATTGCATATAGTGGTTTTTTCTAGTCAGAAGAATTATGATAATTATTTTTCTATTTGTTTTCCTATAATTCCCCCCACCATGCACCTACATTTCCTCAGTAACCAGAAAAAAGATATTTTTTTTTTAAAGATTTTATTTATTTATTTGACAGAGAGAGAGATAGCAAGAGCAGGAACACAAGCAGGGGGAGTGGGAGAGGGAGAAGCAGGCCTCCCGCCGAGCAGGGAGCCCGATGCGGGACTCGATCCCAGGACCCTGGGATCATGACCTGAGCCAAAGGCAGACGCTTAACGACTGAGCCACCCAGGCGCCCGAAAAAAGATATTTTTTAAAGGAAGGGAAAAGAAAGGAACGACTAGACCCATGTAGGCATGCATAGACACACCTCCGTTTGCACACTCAAACCAGAGCCATGGGGAAACAGGGAGAGCTGAGGATGAAGAGTCCCAAGCAATATTCCCCCAAACACAAAGACTTTCGACAACTTTGAGAGCTAGTTCTGTGACTCCAGGCAAGTTATTTAATCCCTTGGAGACTTGGTTTCTTTATCTGTAAAATGGGTGAATAATACCAGTGCTTATTAGCCTGCAGTGAGGATCTGAAGCTGTGATGCCCAATGTGATAGCCGCTAGCCCCATGTGGCTGTTTAAAGGTAAAGGTATTAAAATTAAACTCAGTCCTTCAGTTGCACTGGGTACATTTCAAGGGCTCAATAGCCACGTGTGGCTAGTGGCCAGAGCCGATCAGGACACGTCCATCGTGGCAGAGGTTCTATTGGACGTGCCGGCCTGAACCACGTACAGTGCCCAGCCCATGGTCAGGAGCCAAGAAGGCCAGCTGTGATTATGACTATGATTCTTTGTGAACTCTCACAGCTAGGCCCACTGTAGCGGGGAGGGAAATGAGAAGAGAGCCTCTTGCTGAGAACTTAGAAAAAAGAAAAGGAGAAACAAGGTTGGAGTTTTTGCTGGTGAGGACAAAGATCACTACTTCAGCTCCCCTTGGGAACTGACGCCGCTCAGATCCCCGCCTCGCATCAGCAAAAAGAGACCTCGGGGACCAACTGTGAGCTTCTCCCTTCCCCGGACCCACAGGTTCCTTGCCACGAGGAGGCGGCGTGGGCAGGAACTCTGTGGTTAGCTTCACCTCTCTGGAGTGGTGAGGCGAATAGCCTTCTCCTGATTGGATATCAAATTTCTGAATCATGGAGAATGTTCCTGTGATGAACCTCAGCTGTTTCAAGCAGTTGTGTGTGTGTGTGTGCGGTCAGTTCTTTGGGGAGCTATTGAAAGAGAGAGAGAGAGGGAGAGAGAGAGAACCAGAATTATTTTGCCCTTGGCTGCATCATCTTTGCTAAAATTTGACTTTGTCACATTCCATAAAAGTTAAGCCTGGGCCAGGGGGTGTGGAATAGCTGCATTCAGCATCCGGCCCTTTAACTTTTCCCAAATTAGGGAAATGGGTCACCTCCTGTGGCGCTTGATCCAGCTGCCTGTTTTGGGGTCAGACAAAAAAACTGGGCCCCCCACAAGAAGTCTCGTCCCCTGGATGCACGTGGTGGGGGGAGCAGAGCTTCTGGCTTCTCCTTGCATACAGATATCAGCCCGCCGTGTGAAATTTCATTTCAGCACCTTAAGAGGCCCTCTGCCAAGCACATCTATTTCGATCCCGCAGCCGTGATCACACTCACTGAGTGGGTGTGAAGAGCTGAGCATCAGGACTTTCCAACTGAACCTACAGGGCCACTCTTTCCTCCCAGCCCTAGCCTCTGGCTCCCATGGTTGGGGCTGCAAGGACAAGCCCTCCTTCCCTCCATTCAGAAGGACCATTCATGCTACCCATGGGCGTCATGGGGTTGACCTTTCTTGGGATGGTTGGGCCATTTCTGTGTAATTAGCAGTTGATGTTTCCTGGGGGGTTTAGGAGTGCCTTCCTTGTGCATACCCAGAAATGCTATCCTCATGACAGAGAGGGGACTGTGATGCTCCTTGTTTGTAAGAGCCTGGTGCGGATGCTCTGATTGGGTTATCAAGTGTCTCTCGGAAGAAGGAAGTGAAGCTGGACAGCTCAGCGGAACAGGGCTTCTCGAATCTCTAGGTCACTGGTTTGGCTTGGGTCCTGGGGAAGAAGGCCAAAGGGCACTCCTGTCCACCTCCCTGTAGGAGAAGCCAGGAGTCCCGGTTCATCCCTGACCAGTGAGCACCAAACAGCCCCTGGACAGCTTAAAACCCAGGTCATCCCCCTGGTCAGTGGCATGGACCATCATGGGATTCACTGACCACTGTCTCCAACAGGACTCCATCAGAGGCTGCAAAATGGCTCCCACAGAGGCCAAGACCAGCCTGCAGAGTGTTTTTACTGGCCCACTCCGAGTTTGAGAAAAAAAATTATAACTAACTGCCAATATTGGGAATTTGGGAGATTTCGTGTAGAAAAAAAAAAAAAAGATGGGCCGCCAAGAGACCCTGGGCTGACCTTCAGGAGCGGTTGGCTGCCATCCTACGGTGAGCCAAGGTGCCCACTGGCCTCTCACCAGGCCACCTCTGCTCAGGCCCCGAGAACCCTTCAAGGCGCCACACCTGCTCAGAAACTGCAATTATTCCAGAAGGTTGCTCTGACCAGGGAGGACTCTTCGGGGCCCCAGGCCCGAAACTCACTTCAGCTGTCCCAAATGTTTATGATGTACTTTCCCTACGCATGACCTCACCTGACCCTCCTAAAGCGGGACATGGTAATTACCTGCAGCCAGAGATCATTGGGGCCTGATAAATATGCCCGCGTGCTGGCCTGAAATGTATGCAGAAGGGAGCGTCCCCCCGCTGGGGGGTGGGGGGGGGTGGGCACAGGTGATCTGGCCTGGATAACTGGGGAACTCCTGCTCTGTTAGGAAGACACAAGGAACTGTAGAGTAGAGACGACTGGGTGAAGGGAGCGAGCCGGAGGGCGGCGTGGTCCAGCCACGGACCCGACACCGTGGACAGTGGCGACCCCTGGTGGACGTGCCGAGGAGTGCGCCCCCTTCTCTGAATTTTACCAACAACATGATTGACAGCTGGGTAGGCCGCAGGCTGCAGTCAGTACACAAAATTTGTGATTTTTACTCTTACGACTATAGTTATCCCTTTTCAGAGTTGAGGAAATCCTTGTCCGGAGAAGTAAAGTAACTTTTTTTTTTTTTTTAAGTAGGCTCCCTGCCCAACGCGGGGGCTTGAACTGAGCTGCAATTAAGAGCCAGCTGCTTCACCAACTGAGCCACCCAGGCGCCCCTAAAGTGACTTCTTATCACATCCCAGCCCTCAGCCGGGATTAGAGCTGAGACAGCCTGGCCCCCCGCACACCATGGACCCGCCTCAAAAACAAAAGGACATCTAGCCGCTCCACCTCTGGGGAGACGCCCCAAAGAATGAAAATCAAAACTCGGGGCGCCCGGGTGGCTCAGTCATTAAACGTCTGCCTTCGGCTCAGGTCATGATCCCGGGGTCCTGGGATCGAGCCCCGCATCAGGCTCCCTGCTCCGTGGGAAGCCTGCTTCTCCCTCTCCCACTCCCCCTGCTTGTGTTCCCTCTCTCGCTGTGTCTCTCTGTGTCAAATAAATAAAATCTTAAAAAAAAAAAAAGAAAAGAAAACCAAAACTCAAACAGGTATTTGTACATCTGTGTTTATAGAGCATTATTCACGGGAGCCAAAAGGTGGAAGCAACCCAAGTGTCCGTCAATGGATGAACTGATAAAATATGGCCCATGCATACAATGGGAGATGATCCAGCCTTAAAAAGGAAGGAATTCTGACACCTGCCACAACGTGGATGAACCTTGAGGACATGATGCTGAATGAAATAAGCCAGTTACAAAAAGGAAATTCTGTATGATTGCACTTATATGAGGTCCCCAGAGCTGTTAAACTCGTACAGACCGAGAGTAGAAGGTGGTTGCAGGGCTGGGGGAGGGGAAAGGGGGTGAGTGTTTAACAGGGACATAGTCTCAGTGTGGGAGGATGAAAATGTTCTGGAGAAGGATGGTGGGGACGACTGCACAGCAGTGGGAATGTGCTTAATGCCCCTGAACTGTTTGCTTAAAAATGGTGAAGATGCTCAATTTCACATTATGTGTATTTGCCACAATTTCTAAAAAAATTTAAAAAAATTAGGGTCACCTCTCTGCCGGGCCTCTGTCCCTGGCCTGGCCCCACAGGGGAGGAAGGTGGTTCTCTCTGAGGAGAGAACCGGCCCGAGCCCGCCCTAGGCCGCCCTCCCTGTACCCGCTTGTCTCTCTGAAACCCCCACCCGGATCCCCCGTGCCTCAGCCTCACCTCCTCGGGCAGCGGACACACGCTGACCAGGACTCGGACCGTGTCACGCTCCCTCTCTTGGCTCTGGCCCCTGGACCCTCTGGGTCACCCCACCTCCCTCTTCTCTGAGTGACTGGTTTTTTGGCCAAAATTGTTTGTTTTCTCTCTCACTTTACTGAGCAAGTATCGGATGTCCAGCCTCTCTTTTCTCTCTCCTCTCAACCTTCCTTGCCCCATGACACACATAGAGGGAAAGACTTCTGCTGCTGGGCCTTGTGTTACAGTGCAGGTTTTATAATCGGTCAGGTGTGGTGAGCAGCCAGCAGATCGGGAGATGACTGCCATTGAAAAGATAGTTTGGGGGCGCCTGGGTGGCACAGTTGGTTAAGCGTCTGCCTTCGGCTCGGGTCATGATCCCAGGGTCCTGGGGTCGAGCCCCGTGTCGGGCTCCGGGCTCAGCCAGGAGCAGTCTTCTCCTTCTGTCCCTCCCCCTGCTTGTGCTCTCTCTCTCTCAAATAAGTAAGTAAAATCTTAAAAAAAAAAAAAAAAAAAGCATCAGGAAAAAAATAAAATAAAAACATCATTAATAGAGGCTCAAGTCAAAGTTCACGCTCTAGGCAAGCCTGGGAGGCTGCCAACGTCAGGCACCCCTTTCTCCAGCATAGACCCTACTCTGCTGTCATTCCAGGCTCAGGCGCAAGGAAGCTCAGGCTTGGAAGCCTCCTCCCCGGCTTGCTGGTCAGCCTCTGACCGGCGTCACAGCAATGAAGCAACGTCTCCATACTTACCACCTTCCCTTCATCCCCCTCTCCCGAGAGCGGTGGGACCCTTCCAGCCCTGAGAGGGCTCAGTGTGGACCTGGGGCGAGGTCTCCTCTGAGCAGGGAGAGCATGACTGAAGGGTTCTCCAGGGCAGCAGGGCGTCGGGCCCTGGTCCCAGATGCATTCACGACTGAAGAGAGGAGACTCTTCACAGCTTCTCAAATATCCAGCCACCGACCTGATAGCTTGATCCAAGAATTCCCTGCAAAGTCTATAAAAATACCTCCTCGGTCTTGCCTGCTCCGATGACGGTCTTTCGTATTTTTGCCTTCACGTGCTTCTCTCCACCTGATTTGCAAAAACACTGGCAACTTCTAACACGTCCGACAGCCAAAGCTCCCGTCGCCCAGACAAAACTTTTCCCACGAGAATCGCGCACGCCCCCACACCAGCCGACTGAGAACAGCATGCAAAGGGCAGCTACACTGACTTCAGAAAATAATGACGATTTATTGAAACTCCAATTCCTGTCTTGTTCCTGCTGCTGGAGCCAAAAGAGTGAGCCAGGTCCCGTTTCCTTTCCATCCCTCACACCTGCCTGGAGGCAGGCAGCCTCCGGGGGTTCTGAGCCCCCTTGTCCCCAGAGGGTAAAGATAAGTATGCTAGGGTCAGAAGGCTGCAGATCAAGCTCCAAGTCTATCATGTACTAACTTTGTTGTTTTTTTTTTTTTTTAAGATTTTATTTATTTATTTGAGAGAGAGAGAGGATGAGAGAGAGCACATGAGAGGGGGGAGGGTCAGAGGGAGAAGTAGACTCCCTGCCGAACAGGGAGTCCGATGCGGGACTCGATCCAGGGACTCCAGGATCATGACCTGAGCTGAAGGCAGTTGCTTAACCAACTGAGCCACCCAGGCGCTCTATCATGTACTAACTTTGAGTCAATCCCCCTGGCCTCAGTTTCCCCATCTGCAAAACAATGGTGTGATGGTGTTAATGATGGTGATTCTCTCCCTCTCCCTTTGCCTCTCCCCCTTGGCTCTCTCTCTCTAAGATAAATAAATAAATCTTACCAAAAAAAAAAAAAAAAGACAACAGGACAAAGGTCGAGACTATGAAGGGATATCGAGTGAAAAGACTCGGCAGATGGGACCACACCGACTCCTCTCTCTGTTCTGTTGACACTCCCCCTATTCTTTGCTGATGCTTGAAAGGCTTGAGTTTGGGCCACACTGAAGCCACACTGTTTTGACTCTGTTCCTGGCTCCACTGCTTCCTGCTAAGTCACCTGCCTTGGTTTCCTCATGTGAAAAACAGGGACAAAGCCAGCACCAGCTTTGACGGAGGGTTACAGACGTTCATGCCGGTGAAGTGCTCAGAACGGTGCCGGTCAGTGTAAGAAGCAGCCGATTAAAGTTAGCTGTTGTGACTGTAGTTTGAGATACGGACGGCTACTCTGGGCCTTAGTGTGATCATCTGTAAAATGGGAATATTCAGGGGCGCCTGGGTGGCTCAGCCGTTAAGCGTCTGCCTTCGGCTCAGATCATGATCCTGGAGTCCCAGGATCGAGTCCCGCATCGGGCTCCCTGCTCGGCAGGAAGCCTGCTTCTCCCTCTCCCACTTCCCCTGCTTGTGTTCCCTCTCTCGCTGTCTCTCTGTCAAATAAATAAATAAAGTCTAAAAAAAAAAAAATGGGAATATTCAGTGGCCTGGCAAGGGACAGAGAGTCGGTCTAGGGTCTTAGCGCTGCCGGATTTGCTGAGCAGCTGACTTATTTATGGCTCAACTGTGTTCAGCAGTGGATTCCCCATGTCTTGTAGCCTACAGCAAGATCACGTGAACTGGAAGTGAATAGGAAAACGGAAAACAAAGGCATAAAACGGGCCCAAGAATGAGGATAAAAGAGAACTCGCTGTAACGTCATCTCTACCCCCCGGAGTTCAGCTCCAGGTAGAATTTCCCACAGATGGACTCATTCTGCTATTCAGAATCACCGGGCTCCGAATATGAGCAAGACTGCCCCAAACCTCTCCTTTGAATAACGCGTCTGTCTTTTCAAGTGAGGGCTACAAGGAAGACGTTCTCCTGTTCCTCGTTTTCCAGCCATGTCCTTGTCACCGTTCCTGGTATTGAAGAGTCACCTGTGTTCTAAGAAAATCAGCTCTTTCGTGGAGAACCAACCAACTGTGGGAGGCTTCCAGCAAATCGCCCCACCGCTCTGGACCTCCGCTGAGAGCAGGAATCTGCCCGCTCTCTCCGGGGGACCTTTCCAGCCCCTACTGTGCTGAGCAGATTAACCACTGGTCACAGCTCTTTGGCCGCTCTGCTCGAGATAGAGTGACCATTACCGCCACCTAAGGGGCAAAGGAGAGGGTGGGGGAAAATATTCTCTCGGTTGAAGTTACAGTGGTCAGAATACTACTACTTAATCCAAGGGGAACACAGTGGCCCTTGGGCAGCAATGTCGACCCTCACCCCTATAGAAAGAACATCTTATTAATCTTTAAAAAAATAAAAGAGAACATTTATTTATTTGAGAGAGAGAAAGAGAGAGCGAGAGCATGAGCAAGGGGAGGGGCTCTATCCCAGGACCCTGAGATCTTGACCCGAGCCAAAGGCAGACACTCACCCGCTCAACCGACTGAGCCACCCAGTCTCCCCCTTACTGTACTAACTCTTAAAGGCTCTTCCCCAGTTGTCTTTCAATGACCCACAGCAGGTACATCCCATTCCTTGCTCATCACGTCTCCCCTGGAATGCCTTCACTTCCTCCCTGAGGCTAATCGAGAGGCAGTGTAGTGATGAAAGGCTCAGCAAACTCTGGGTGCACCACTTACTAGCATATGGTCCAAGGCAGGGTACCGGACCGTGTGCCTGGCCTCCGTGTCCTGATCTGTAAAATGGGATGATACTAACTCACAGCACTGTCCTCGGAGGGTTGTCGTAAACACTGATGATTTCCTACACGCAAGTGGTTTCCGAGCAGTCCCTGTCACGGGGATGTACTCACTCGCTGGGCTGCCGTAACAAAACACCTCATCCCCCCGCACCCCTCCCTCCCCCGGTGGCTGAAACAACAGAAAAGTATTGTTTCACAGTTCTGGAAGCCGGAAACCCTAGATCAAGGTGGGGCAAGGTGTGTTCTTTCTGAGGCTGAGGGAGAATCTGCTCCAGGCTTCCCCCCAGCCCACCCTCGGCTTCTAGGGCTTGCCATCGATCTTTGGCTTGTAGATGCATCACCCCCACCCCGATCTCTGCCTTCCTCTGCACGTGGCCTCCTCCCTGCGGTGTGTGTATGTCTAAACTTCCCCTTTCTAGAAGGACACCGCTCATATTGGGTTAGGGCCCACCCTGACGACCTTCTTGTAACTTGATGACCTCTGCAAAGGTCTATTTCCAAATAAGGTCATATTCTAAGGTACTGAGGGTTAAGACTTCAACATACGTTTTTGGTTTTTTTGTTTTTTTTTTTTGAGGAAGAACATAATTCAACCCACACCATGTGGTAGGAATTACATATTCACTAGGATGAGGGGGAGGATAAATACAAATAAATAACGCAGACTATTGATACCTCCCTCTGCCTTTGCCAATGTTATTTGCACCTGTTGACGAGAGCCGGTAAGTTATGTTTTCTTCATAAACGGTTCTATTTCTTGGGGTGCCTGGGTGGCTCAGTCATTTGGGCATCCGACTCTTGATTTCAGCTCAGTCCGTGATCTCAGAGTCATTAGATCGTGCCCCGCGTTGGACTCTGCACTCAGCGTGGAGTCTGCTTGAAATTCTCTCTCCCCCTCGGCCCCTCTCCCTGCTCGTGAGCTCTGTCTCTTTCTCTCTCTAAATAAAAAAATAAGTAAATCTTTTGAAAAAATGGTAATTTTTTTAATGGAAACCCTTACCATTATATTTTAAGCAGCTCGGGGACAGGAACCGCGTCTTCTAGTTCTTGGGGTTCCCTCCACAGAACTCACACTTAGGACCTTCCAGGAAGTCGGTTCTTAACAGCCTCGGTGCGAACCAAGTCCTTGAGGAACCCTTCATGGTGCCCTCGCTTTTCCAGCCATTTCTGCTCCTGAGCTTCATGGAAGCTTCTTTGGGGTTTGGGGGGGTACTTGTTGAAGCTTCAGTTTCGAGAAACACGTGTTTGTGTACTACTTTCATGGCAGTTAATTGCCACCACCCAACTTCAGGAGATTTTTTTTTTTTTAAAGATTTTATTTATTTATTTGACAGAGAGATAGAGAGAGACCACAAGTAGGCAGAGAGGCAGGCAGAGGGAGAGGGAGAAGCAGGCTCCTCGCTGAGCAAGGAGCCTGATGTGGGACTCGATCCCAGGACCCTGAGACCATGACCTGAGCCGAACCAGGCTCCCCGGGAGATTATTAATATTTAAAACCAGACGTAGCATTTTATAAATCTTTTACGATTCACAGATGGCGGATGCATACACGTGACTGATCACTGTCCTGAGGATCACGTGAAGTGGGCAGTGCCCTCAACACCCCCCGCCCCCCACCAAACACGTGCTTCAGAACGATCTTTCTCTCCTCAGATCCCAAGTGACTGGTTTCTGTGCGCATGGGTGCCGATTCTCAGTTGTTCACACTTATGTATTCTTGTCCTTTTCTGAATGATTCTGAGACATTTGAACATTTGTTCGGTGGATATGACAATGAATAAGGAAAGAAAATACTTGACTCTTCCTGTGGAATTAATTTTTAAAGCGGGGGGAGGAAAATGCAGAATGTCCCTAAAGTCTGGCAATACGGATAATATTTTTTAACAGATTGATGTTCTCGATGACATTATGTAGACTTGCCTATGTTGTCAGATGTCACGGACAAAAAAAGGCATCATCTGAAGGAAAGAGTATGTGGTTGTTTTTTTTTTAAATCGCGTGAATTCTTGGAATCCTACATCTTATCCTTGTGAACTTCTTTTTAGCATGGACTTGGCTCCCAACACTATGACATTTAGCCCCAGATTGGGGTTTCAGTCCAGCTCTACCGATCAGAAACTGAATGCGGTGGGAGAAGTAAATAAAAAGTAGAGAACACGGGGTGGTGGGCGAGAGGCTGCTGAACCAGTGGAACTGTCTAGAAGCTGATCAGCCCCACGTGAAGAGGAAGGCTTTTGCCCCCACAGACTGGCCTAGGCTTGGAGCACCCAGGCCTTTCTGTATGGGCATCCCCGAATCTGTTTCCTTGGGAGAAGCCGGCATGAGTGAGATAGAGAAGAGCAGAACGGATGACCCCCAAATCCCCTCTGCAATATTCACAGACAGCGGCAGCCAGGAGCAGGCCTTGCTTGTGGTTGCCTCAAATTCTGAAATAGCACATGCATCCAGAGTGGCCAGGTGGTCACCAGGCCCCAGCCTAAGGACCCCGTAGTGGTGACGGTGCTCCCAGCCCCACGCCCTGCCAGGACATTCTGCCTTCACCCCTGCCATCCATACTGCATGGCCCCCAGCACCCAGGAAGATAGGGCGCTGGCCCTCAGGACACCAGGAGCTTGGCCCACGACAGAGTCATGGTCCCCAGGGCCCACCCTCACTTCTGACACCCATTACAAGTTTGAGAGGCTCCCCCCAAACCCCCTCGGGTTTGATGTCTCTAGAAGGACTCACAAGACTCACCGGGAGCAAAGGAGGTAGACTAAAGTCCCCCAAGGGAGCCTTCCTTGTCGGAGCTTCCACCGTCCCCTGGAGGCAGGCTCCTCGGAGCCCCCCACGCCACCAGGCCTCAGCCTTGGCCTGTGGGAACTGCAAACTTCCCGCACAATCGATTCTGTCTGCCTCCCGCATGAAGAGACTTGAGCAAACACCAGCCTGATTTCTAACAGCTCCGGGTCACGTCCTTGGGATGCCAGAGCCCTCCTTCCAGTTCCTGCTTGGAAAAGCTCCCAACTGACAAGGGATTTGCTGCTTGGGACACACCCTGGACTGACCCCCGCCTTGCCCCACTGTCATAAAACAGCCCCCACCCACCCTGGTGGTCTTGCGCTCCCCAACTCTGCTGAGGCGCCGAGCACTCCGTCCTTCCTCCACCTCCTCATCCTCCCTCTGAAAGGCCCAGTGGCCTCTGCACAGATCAGAGCTGCCCTCACTTTATACGGAAGCCCCTCCTGCAGTAGCCTGAACATTGTCTGTCTTGCCACCTGTAACAAATGTCCGGCTCTGTTTCTCTCTGGCATAAATAAACATCAATCACGTGGTTAGACTGTCCGGTGGCCAAAGGCCCGGCAAACAGACACTCCCATCAAGGGGGGCATTCCAGGAGCCTAGAGATCACCCCCTAGGAGCCAAGGGCAAAGGTCGGGCCTCTCCCACGTAGGGTTACTTCTTCACTGCCCCTGAGGGTGGTGCTCGGGGCTCTGGGAGACCGCGGGGAGAGGAGCTTGGGGTCAGGAGAAGCCACTGAGGGGGCAGCAGGGAGTGGCGCTCCCAAGTCAGCCAGGAAAGAGTGAAGTCTCCCACTGGGGACCAGGAGGGTCTGGGATGCCACAATTACAACCAGATACCACCGGCTGGGTTGATGTCTGGTGCTTCTGGGGTAAAAACACCTTATTACTATTATTATTATTATTCTTGTGGTAAGAACGCTTATCACGAGATCTACGTGACAGCATGCAACACGATATTGTTAACTACAGACCCCGGATTGTACAGCAGCCTTCTAGAACTTAGGGAAACACTCCTTCTTTTTTAAAATTTTTTAAAGATTTTATTTATTTATTTGAGAGAGAGAGAGAAGACAGAGAGACAGAAAGCTGCAGGGAGGAGCAGAGGGAGAGGGAGAGGGAGAGGGAGAAGCAGACTCCACACTGAGCGCAGAGCCCGATGTGGGGCTCCATCTCATGACCCTGAGATCACGACTTGAGCTGAAGTCAAGAGTCAGAGGCTCAATGGACTGAGCCACCCAGGCGCCCCAGGGAAACACTTCTTAGGACCCCCTTCAAAGAGGAGAAAACAGGTTTGGAGCGGGTACTTCGTCTGCTCACGACAGGAAAGTAAAAGAAAAGAGTAAAACTCTGTCCTACAAGCCCCGCGATGTAGAGTTAATCCAACTGGATTGGTGTTCCAGCTGGATACCCAACTGGAAAGAACAAGTGCTTTCAGAATAGGCCAACTTGAGCTGGGTAGTCCCAAGCCCTGTAACCCTATGACCTCACTGCTCTGCATCTCTCTGCTCTAATGAAATTTCAACACCCTTAAAAAAGAAAAAAAAAGTAAATCAATGGTTACAGAGATAAACAGGTAGGTGTGCGTGAAGTTGCATGGCGAGCGTTACTTTGTGTGCTCCTTATGAATATCTTGTGGGGCTCTGAGGGGCAAGATCTTGTCACGACCTCCAACCCCCATAGCTGAGGAAACCCAGGCTCAGAGAGGCAGCGGGGCTCATCCAAGATCACACAGCTTGTCAACAGCTGAGCGGGATGGACCCCAGGTCTCCCTGGGGGTGGCCTGGCGCTGCCTGAGTGAAGCAACTGTGCCCACTCCAAAGTACATCACAGAGGATGAGGCTGGAACCACGGACCCCACCTGGCAAGTCGTCATTCCCGCACAAACACGGGGTTGCTGTGATCACCACATCTCCCTTTGCATTTGTTGGTTGGCTTTTAGGTTGGAAAGAAACTCATTCTCTTTCGCTCTCTCCTTTTTTTAAATATTTTATTTATTTATTTGAGAGAGAGAGAGACAGATAGTGACAGAGATAGTGAGAGAGCACAAGTAGCAGGGAGGAGAGAGAGAAGCAGGCTCCCGCTGGGGAGGGAGCCCGATGTGGGGCTCGATCCCAGGACCTCGGGATCATGATCCAAGCCAAAGGCAGACACCTAACTGACTGAGCCAACCAGATGCCCCTTACTCTCTTTTTCTTAATTTATTTAATTAAGAAATTTATTTAATTTTAATTTATTTAATCTTATTTATTTTAAGCAATCTCTGTGCCCAGCGTTGGGCTCGAACTCATGACCCCGAGATCAAGAGTCACATGCTCTACCTACTGAGCCAGCCAGGCGCTCCAAGAAACTCATTCTCTTCAACAAGAAACATGTCAAACTGCTTTGCCAAAAGAGATTCAGACACTTATATTATTAAATCTCCAAACTGCTTCCCTAGTGATGAGCATGTGATGTCGTGAGAACGCGAGCTCTTAAGGCAGGAACAGTGAGCCCCTCCACTCGCTGTCTTATTTTCATGTTAGTGTTTACTCTTGCTTATGTGTTTGTTTATTGTCCCTCCTCACGGCAGTGGGGATCTTGTGTCTTGATCAACACTGTATCCTCAGCATCTTGAATAATGGAGCTGTGATAAAGTAATGATATCCCACTCACCAGAACAGATACACAAAGGACCCTCTACTAGACACATGCGCTTAAGCTCCAGCCCGAGGCCCAGCTTTTGAAAAAAATTTGATAAAATTTGACCTCGATTGAACTGGTCCAAATCAGAATGCCTGGGTGGCTCAGTTGGTTAAGTGTCTGCATTCAGCTCAGGTCATGATCCCAGGGTCCTGGAATCGAGTCCCGCTTCGGGCTCCCTGCTCCGCAGGGAGTCTGCTTCTCCCTCTGCCTGCCGTTCCCCCTGCTTGTGCTCTCTCTCTCTCTGACAAATAAGTAAATAAAACCTTAAAAAAAATAAACTTGTCCAAATCTCCGAACATAACCAAATCTTTCCTCATTTGCTCTTCACTTGGACAATATTTTATTTGGTTGCTGATAATATTTGTTTTAATAAGGATTTCACTATATCCTTGTTAACAAATTTTGGTTTTGTGGACTGAATTTCCTGATTTAAAACACAACTCTCTTCCCTGTTTGACATGGAAGCTTCCTGTTCATTATTTGCCCTCTGCTGTAGCAGGTAAGGTTTTCTCTCTGGGACTTTGTCCCCCCTGACTTGCCTTCCTTTACATCTATAGGCAGCTACAAAGTGTATGCCTGTTACCAGAGAAGGGGTCTGGAGAACTCAGAGTTCCTCTGGAAATAAATATTCTGGTGCCTGCACAACACACACATAATGTTTTTAAGATTTATTTATTCAGGGGCGCCTGGGTGGCTCAGTCAGTTAAATGTCTGCCTTCGGCTCAGGTCATGATCTCAGGGTCCTGGGATCGAGCCCCGCATCGGGCTCCCTGCTCTGCGGGAAGCCTGCTTCTCCCTCTCCCACTTCCCCTGCTTGTGTTCCCTCTCTCGCTGTGTCTCTCTCTGTCAAATAAATAAATAAAATCTTTTTTAAAAAGATTTATTTATTCATTAAAGAGAGAGAGCAGGAGGAGGGGCAGAGGGAGAGAGAGAATCCTTAAGTTGACTCCCCGCTATTACCAGTGAACGGTACATTTAAAAATGGTTACGAAGGTAAATTTTATGTTTTGTGTATTTTAGCACAATAGAAAAGGAGTAAAAACCAAGATGAAGACAAAAATCAAAATATCCCACTTGACTAGCAGAATGAATGGCCAATGTTCTAATAACCTAAGACTTGTACTCTTTTTCAAGATATTTAGCGTTCATTCATTCATAAGTATCTTTTGAGTGCCAACTACACGCAACACACTTCTTTCTCAGTAGTGGGGATGTGGCTGATTGGGGAGACATATATTCACAGTCTGCTTGTCCCTCTCCCTTTGTCCCTCCCGCCACTTGTGTGCGTGCTCTCTCTCTCTCTCAAATAAAATCTTTAACAATAAAGAAGTAGAGAGAATAATATAACTGCTGTGCATCCATCAACCACAAATATGTTTCTAGTCATGTTCTATTCTTGCTACCCATCCTCTTTTTTGCTGGACAATAAAGTAAAATCCAAGACAAAATGTCATTTCGCCTGTAAACGCTTTGGTATGCATACAATGTTCTTTTAATAATACCCAATATCCTTAGAAGTTCTTGAGTACAAATCAGAAAAGCCCAGTGTTAGAACATTTTAGCCCTGGAATTTTGCACAAATACATATAATATTCAGGAATAGCCTTTAAATTGCCCTGTAGTTTGGGAATGCTTTAAAATGTTTCTCTACATGGAGAGAAAAAATAGATAACTATGCCATTATTAAAAGATCGGCACATCTAGATGTGTGTATTAATTTTGTTTTCCAAAAATGAATAACAGAACTAAAGACCTCAGGATTGTCATTACCTACTTATTTGCATTTATAGCTAGACTCGCTTTCTCTAAATGCACAGGGTATGTGCTGCCCAAGTGCCAAATTGTTCTCACGGGCTCCCAGGGCACTGCCGAGTATGTTTTGTTTCCTGAATTTAATTTTCTTCTGTTAGCATCACCATCTTTCATCTGGGGAGACACTGTGACTCATCAGTAAAGTCTCGACTCCCTTAAGAAGGAAAACGGGCAAGAAAATTCACTGTGTCCCGGTTTTCTAGACACATGCTGCAAGATCACACCTGAGTGCTTAATAATTTAGCCTTTTGGGCAAAAGTTCTCGTTAGAATAGGTCAAAAACATGAATAATTCAGGCGTTTCCCAATCAAACTGCTCAGTTGTGCTGACACTGGCCAAAATACACCGTAAGCACTCACAGAGAGGCTCCAGGTGACCAGATCAGGTGACTGGGTCACGATGACACCAAATTTGGTTAATGGGAATCCCAGGTCAGATCCAGTTGGTATCAAACTACAGACAGAGCCTGTCACATTCTGTAGGTCCTCGAAGTCTGCCGTGTGTCCTGCAAGTGACAATTCCTGTCGGGAAACCATGCTCTACACCTCTCTCCCTCCTTCTCCAACACACACCCAGATCACCCCGACACTCCTCAAACCTCTTCATTCTCCGCAGATGGCCTTGCTTCCTTCTTAACTGAGAAAACAGAAACCATCAGAAGAGAGCTTTTTGCCCTCCACCAGACCCCAGCATCTGCAACCCACACACCTGCCTTTGTACCTCACCTGTAAGACGAACTAGCTACATCCTCTCTAAGCCAGTCTGTCCAGGTGCACCTCGGACCCCATCCCCTCTTGCCCACGCAAGGACATCTCTCCGCTCCCTGCCCCCTCGCCTCTCCTCCATCACTGATTTTTTTCACACAAACATGCTGTCATTGATCCTATCTTTAAAACCAGTTCTCAATAGGGATGGCAAATAAGCTGTCCTGTTCAGATTGCTGTAACAGAATACCACAGACCGGGGGGCTTAAACAACAGAAACTTATTTCTCATAGTTCTGGAGGCTGGAAGTCCAAGATCAAGGAACTGGCAGATCCGATGTCTGGTGAGAGCCCTCTTCCTGGGTCACATCCAGTCCCTTGTCGCTGCGTCCCCACAGGGCAGAACGGGGCAAGAGAGCTCTCTGGGGTCTCTTTTATAATGGCATGGCACTAATCCCGATCACGGGGGTTCCACTCTCGTGACCTAAGGAATCACCCCTCAACAGCCCTGCCTCCAAATACCATCACATTTGGGGATTCGTTTTCAACATTTGAATTCGGGGGAAGATACAAACATTCAGTCCACAGCATAAGCACATGAAAAGATGCTTACCATCATTAGTTACTAGGGAAATGCAAATTAAAACCGCAACAAAGATGCCACCGCACACCAATGAGAATGCCCCAAATTAAGAAGACCGGCCATGCCAAGCAGTGGTGAGAGCATGGAGGGACTAGGACTTCCTGCTGAACTCTTTCTCTGAGTGAATAGGAATGTGTTGCCCAAGTGATAATAGGTTCTCTTGGGCTCTTAGGTTCCTTTTCTATATGTTTTCTCTCCTGAATTTAATATTCTTGAAAAACAGGCTGGTGACGGCTATCTTATGACCCAGCTATTCCATTCCAGCCTCCTCCACTGAAGAACTGGGGTTCCCGAAGCACAGCCTGCCTCCCATCCTGTTAAACACCAGCAACAACCAGGACAAGCACCCCCACCTCCTCAGTATGTTTCCTGACAGCGCTGGGGACCAGGCCCAGGGCTCCCACATCTGGGGACTTCTCACCAAGAAGTTCCTGAGCGTTTTTCACTAAAAACCTGTCCTTGGAGTTTTTGCCATCCAACCAACTCTGTGGATTATTTGATCAGTTTATTGATTTTTGACCAAGAGCAAAATATTATATATATATAAAATATTATTTATATATATATATATATATATATATATTAGGAGAGCCCCAAACTGCTCAGGCGTGTATGAAATGTTAGAGGAGAAGAGAAACAAAATGCTTTCGAAGGCTGATTTTTTCATGAACAAGAAATGTGAGCATCTCCGTCTCCACTTACCGCTGGGCTGGAGGTAAGGTTTAATGAAGACTAAGTGAGTTAATTAAGGAGAAATCGCAACCAAACCCAACATAATGAGAGAGGGGCCGTGTCCCTTGCCCTAGGGCACACGCTCTTCCTGCCGTGATGCAGGTGTTCTGGGGAGCTTCCTTGAATTGGTCTGACATCCCTCCCAAGAATCAGATCCCCAGGAAAACAATCCAATAAGACACACTTGAGGGAGACGGAATTGTCATCCGAAGGTGCTAAAGACCTCAGAGGTCAGAGGCGGATTCCAATATAGGAGATGGTTCTAAAGCCTCAAGAGCCTCCTCCTGTCCTTATCGAGACATGGTCTTGAATAGAACGATGATCAGAGGATGCAGGAGCCCATCCTCACCCTGATTTCTCCAGCTGTCTGACCTTGGGGTGTTCACCTAAGTTCTTAGAACGTCAGCTTACTTGTTTACTTGATAAATTTTTAGGGAGTGCCTATTAGGAATTAAAGTTATTAGTTAATTGATTGGCTAATCAATTAAATGGCTATCCGTGTAGTGTAGAAATAAGAACTATAAATATAAAATGCGTATGTGCATCACAGAGGCCCTAAGGTCTCACCAGGTAGATCTTAGAAAATACATACCAGTCTCTGCCTCCAATTCCAGGGACAGACCTAAAATCCTTGTAAATTCCTAAGTGACAAGAGCCCTAGAAGCATCCTCTGTTCTAATATTTGTCTTTGACCCTGGTTCCTGACACTGAGCTCCTAAATCCCTTGGAATTTCCTGGGTGATAAGAATATCTTTTGTTCTAACTGAGGTGACTGCGACTGGGCTCCTGGATGGGGCTTGCTCAGCAGAAAGACCAAGCCATTGTTAGAAGCTTGGAATTTGCAGCACCCCACCCCTCCACCCCAATTCTCCGGAGAAGGGAGAGGGGCTGGAAATGGGTTAATGATGGATCATGCCCACATGAGGAAACCTCCATAAGATCCCAATAGTGTGGGGTTCAGAGAGCTTCTGGGTCAGCAAACGCTCGGAGATTTGGGGACAGGGGCGCACCTGGAGAGGGCACGGAAGCTCTGTGCCCCTCCCCCAAACGCTGTCCTGTGCATCTCTTCCATCTGGCTGTTCCTGAGCTATATCTTTTCATAATCAACTGGCCATCTAGGAAGTAAAAAGTTTCTCTGAGTTCTGTGAGCCGCTCTAGCAAATTAGTCAAACCCAAGGAGGGGGTCGTGGGAAACTCTGATTTAAGCCAGTGGGTCGGAAGCAAGGTGACAACTTGTGACTGGCACCCGAAGCGGGGGTGGGGTGGGGAGGTGGGGCAGCCTTGGGGACGGAGCCCTTAACCCGTGGGATCTGACGCTACATCCAGGTAGACAGTGTCAAAATTGCGTTGAATTACAGGGCGCCCAGCTGGTGCTGCCCAGAATTGTTTGGGGCCGGGAACCTCCCCCCACCACCACCAACGCCGTTGTCAGAAGTATTGTGTACCCTGGTGGGACAGCAAGGGCCACACGGGGGAACTGAGCCTGTTGAAGCCAAGAGCAGAAGGCGCTGATCCAACAGAAGGCTTCCCCACATCTTCGCGTCAGCCCTGCAGCCCGCCAAGGCACAGTCAGCTAAAGGTTTATGTCCTAACACACTCATATGCATTTGCCATCAACTCCACTGAGTAATTAAAGCAAATTTCTGAGAGGAAGAAAAAGACACAGATGCTCTAATCTCGCGGATGCCTTTCAGGCATTAGAAGGGAAGGCAGAGAGAAAGAACTGTCCTCTCTCCAGCAACATTTGCCTAAGAAATGGTATGGCTAATGATTTGCTCTGAGTGCCCATGGGAAGGCTGGGGTTTGGGGTGGGGGGGTACAGGGTGGGGTGAGACCTGAAGCCCATTAGGAATCCAGAGATACCCAGAAGGCCTGCGGGGCCATTCCTGGAGCCAGGAGTGACTGATCCAAGTTCCAAACAGTTGGCAGATCTTGGACCGTTAGCATTCAGACTCTCTGGTCCTTAGAGAAAGCTGGAGGAAGAACAGAGAGGAACTAAAAAACCCAGGGAGCATTAATGTTCCCGCAAGTGGGGTGCTGGGCCCTCTCAGATCCTCTCCTGAACCCTCGCTTCCTGCAAGGTCACAGGCAGCTGGGGTCTCCCCAGATCCTTGCAGCTCCGCATCCCACATCCCTCCCACTGCTCACCACGGTCACCCCCCGCCCACCGCCCCCACCTGCCTTATCCGGAAACACACTTGGCATCCCCAACTGCTAAACCTCTCAGATAGCCTCAGGTCTCGTCTACACCCCTCGGATGCAGTCGACCCTGCCGATCTACCCTTCCTTCTCTAAATACTCTTACCTTTGCCCCTGACGTTTGCTGGCCCAGGGTAAGAGCACTCACAACATACATGTAAAGGGCCAGCAAGGCTAAGGAGCTGTGGAAAAGTACTTTGGTGCTATCGTCCCACCTTGACAGATGCGTTCTCATAGACCAAAACCATACCTACAGCTTCTTTGTTTCTTAGTATTTTTGGCAGGCTGATGTTTGCAGAATTCCTTACATACTCTAATGATAGTCTCTCCATTGGCAGAGACCAGGACGGGCTGAGCACATAAGACTTAACACTGGTTTGTAAGTGTATAGGCTATTGGGTGGCTTTTTTTTTTTCTTTTTAGAGAGAGAGAGATTGAGAGAGAGAGAGCATGTGTGCAGGGAAGGCAGGGGCAGAGGGAGAGGGAGAGAGAGAATCTTAAGCAGACTCCACACCCAGTGCAGAGCCCGAGGTGACCTGAGCCCAAATCAAAAGTGGGATGGTTAACCGACTGAGCCACTCAGGCACCCCAGGATGGCTTCTTTGCATGAGTGAAATAGGCAGAATATCAAAGATGACTAAACTTTATTATTTTACATGTCTGGTATTGTGTTGCTGGGTCAGCAACGTTTGAATTAATAAAACAAAGACAGATATAATCCATACATTGTTATATGTCATATCCACACAATTTTTCTTCCCTTAATGTTAGCAAAACCAAATTTACGTAATATGATAATAAAATCATCACGTAATTAATGTTCTACTGTCAAGAATGATCTCAAAGACTAAAAAAGAGAATACGGTATATTCAAAGTATATGACATTCGAATATATTTTCATCAAAAATGTGTATGAAAGGTAAGAAAATTTAAAAATCAAAATTATCCTTATGCTTTCACAAGATTGTTTTTCTTCCAAAAATTCAAAATCGGCTACCAAAATTAAAAGGTAAAATATGAGTTATACTTAGGGAATACCAAACGTTTTGACCAAAATTATTTAAATAAAACTAAAATGTTTAATGTTTTAAAATGCCTATGTAGGGGTGCCTGGGTGGCTCAGTCGTTAAGCGTCTGCCTTCAGCTCAGGTCATGATCCCAGGGTCCTGGGATGGAGCCCCGCATTGGGCTCCCTGCTCAGCGGGAAGCCTGCTTCTCCCTCTCCCACTCCCCCTGCTTGTGTTTCCTCTCTCGCTGTGTCTCTCTCTGTCAAATAAATAAATAAAATCTTTTTTAAAAATTTTAAAAATTTAAAAAATAAAATGCCTATGTAATTTTATTAAACTTTTATTTTTCTAAAACTAAGATGATTCATAATCCTAATATTCAATGTTCAACTGCCAATGTAAAAAAATCAATACTGTGCTTCTTCCCCGTTACATTATGTACATGCCTACCTGTAAACAAAATTAGAATAACATGAGTCTTTTGATCTTGCAGATTTTCCTAAGCCACATGTGCAACTGTTATAACTAAGCTAATATGTGAATACCTCTGGAACTGCACATTAAAACACCAAGAGAAGGGAAAAAACATATTGAGCACGACGGGGAAACAATACTTTGTTATAGGAGAATCTGTCATATTCAATGTGTCTGAGAGAAAGGATTTGATGACTTAGATTTGATGTCTTCCCCTCCCCCGCCCAAGGTTCCGTCACTTAAATTTTCTCCTGCTTCCCTGTCTCTGAGGTCAGGAGAGCACAGCCTCCACATCCTCACACGCTGTCATCTTTCATTCCGAGGACATGGAGCACGAGATGTTAAGAAGCATTTCCCTGGGGCCTGAGCAATGTCAGCGTGACCACGGATGCTCACTCACGGGCTGCACGGGGTCTCAAGGGACAGGAGGGCCCTCTTGTCCTTCAGTACGTTTCAGTGTGTGCTTATGATATTGGCGTGCAAGGGTCTCCCTCCCTGCCTACCCGGAGGGCACGCAGCTCCCTGGGCGTGTCAGCCTGCTCCAGGCACCATCACAAAACACCCCACGCTGGGCGGCTTGAACAATGGACATTTATTCTCTCACCGTCTGGAGGCTCAAGTTCAAGGTCAAGGTGTCAGCAGGGTTGCTTTCTCCAGAGGCCTCCTCGGTGGCTTGCCATGGCCACCTTCTCTCTGTGTCCTGGTGTGGTCTTCCTTCTGTGCACACCAATTCCTGGTGTCCCTCTGTATGTCCCAACCTCCTTTTTTTTTTAAGATTTTATTTATTTATTTGACAGAGAGAGAGAGAGAGATCATGAGCTGGGGGAGGGGCAGAGGGAGCGGGGCAGCGGACTCCCCGCTGGAGCCAGACATGGGGCTCGATCCCAGGACCCCGGGATCATGACCTGAGCAGAAGGCAGACGTTTAACTGACTGAGCCACCCAGGCGCCCCCCAATCTCCTCTTCTTATAAGGACACCAGTCAGATTGGATTGGGGCCCATCCTAATGGCTTCATTTTGACGTAATTACCTCTTTAAAGGCCCCATCTCCAAATACACACTCTGAGGTTCTGGGGGTTAGAGTTTCAACATATGAATTGGGGGAGGGGCTTGCTCTGCCCATAATACCTGTTCTGCTTATTACAGCCCTCTCCCTCCTTCTCTCTCTCTCTCTTTCTCTCTCTCTCTCTGGCGGCTGCTCTTTGTCTTTTGTTCAGGTTCACTGTCCTCTTCCAAGACGTCCTCAAGATTCAGGCCTGAGCCGCCCAACATCCCCGCTTCCATCCCGGTGGGCGGAGCCATTCCCGTGGTTTCAATTGCCAGCTATTCAACGATGACTTAAAAATGTGCGCACCGTGCCTACACGTCTCCTCCGAGCTCCAGATGCACACATGCACGTGGCTGTCTCCCTTCAACCTGGCCAAACCCTGGGTGCCCCGTCTCTGTGAGGGGCAAGGCCTGTCCTCCCGGACCTGTCCCTGACACCTCTCTCCCTCCCTGCCCTGAGCCATGACCAAATTCAGTCCACTTACCCTCCTGATGCCTCTCAACTCCACCTACTCCTCTTCACCTAGCTCTCTCTCTAAAATAAATAAAATAAATATTAAAAAAAAAAAAAAAGAGGAAATACAAATCTAATTCAGTCCCTCCCTCCTCAGAATCTTTCAATGGATCCCTTTTGCTTTGAATGCCAAGCCCTTAAGGAGGCCAACAAGGTCTTGTGAATAATTCCTCATTTTGTAAGTATACATTCATTAGTGATCAGTGTGATTATGTTTTTCCTCTTTTTTTTTTTTTTTTTTTTTAACAGTCCCATGCCCGGGCATTAGGGTATGTGGGCTCTTGAGGGCCATCCCTGGAAATTCTGCCAACCACACCAACCCCTGATCGTGACATTAAATGAACCTAACCGGGCAATCGCTCAGTCGCTCAATTGCTCGTTGTTTAAAACCCAGCATCTAGCACAATGCTTGGCCTGTAGAAGGCACTTAACAAATATTGGCTGAATAAATGAGTATCATAAGACATTTCTGGGAATGTAAAAGAAAAACAACTAAGGATGGACTCACAGATTTTGCTACGGGGATGTTCATCCCTGCACTTCTTGTAATAGTAAAGATGTGAAAAAACCTAGAGGCCTAGTAAGCGGGGGTTGATGATATTAGAGCCCTCCCACCCCCTTACAGGAGAATTATACATAGCTGCTAAAAATCATGGTATATAGATTTATACTTACTGATGGGGAAAATGTTCACAATATGTTAAGTGAAAAAGCAGGTTACTGAGGTCATGGCTCCATTTCAATGTTTAAAATATTTTTCAAAATCAATATATGTTAAAGAATCAGTGAAATATTAGCATTGTTGTTTCTAGTGGTGAGTTACATCCATTTCTCTTCTCTTTACTCTTTTTCCTTCTCTTTTTTTTTTTTTGCTTCTCTGTATTTTCTACAAAAAGCAGGTATTATATTTTTAATAATACTTTCAAAATTACTTAACCTTCACACACACACACACACACACACACACACACACACGGAGAGAGAGAGAGAGAGAGAAATACTGCATATAAACCAGGCTAGAAGCTTGTTCACTCATTTGCTGAATATGTCCCAGCCTCGCCACGTGCTGTGTTAACACTTGCAATCATAACTGTACATGGTAGTCTAAATACACGTTATGCTTAAGTCTAGCTATCCTATTGTTAAAGTACGGTACCCTATCTTGCCCTTACACATTCCCCCTGAGGAAACAGGTCCAGCACATGCATGATCCTGGATCTGAAGTGAATCATCAAGGGGAACAGGTGGGTTTATGCCCAACTTTCCAAACAACCACCAGCTCCCTAGCTGGAAATGATGCTTCAGGACCACCCTCCCCCAGGGCAGCAGGAGTTAGGGGGGTGGATTGAGGTGATGCTTCACCCACGCCAGAGAGCCCATTGTGCTTTGTCTAGTGGCTTGAAAACAAACTCGAGCCTTTTTTTTTTTTCCTAAGGGGAAGAAGGGCTAGTGGAAATCCAGAAGCCTGGGTGTCTTGGGAATTTTTCAGTTGACACCAGGGAAAATCCTGAAGATGAGTTCAGGCCCTGCCCCTTAAGCAGCTAATGGGCCTGGAGTATCTCTTAACCTCCCTTTTCCTCATAGGGATAATAATACTTCACAGAGGGCGCCTGGGTGGCTCAGTTGGTTGAGCGACTGCCTTCGGCTCAGGTCATGATCCTGGAGTCCCAGGATCGAGTCCCGCATTGGGCTCCCTGCTCGGTGGGGAGCCTGCTTCTCCCTCTAACCCTCCCCCCTCTCATGTACTTTCTCGCTCTCTCAAATAAATAAATAAATCTTTAAAAAAAAAAAAAAAAAAGAATTGTACGGATAGGGGCGCCTGGGTGGCTCAGTCGTTAGGCGTCTGCCTTCGGCTCGGGTCATGATCCTGGAGTCCCGGGATCGAGTCCCGCATCGGGCTCCCTGCTCGGCGGGGAGCCTGCTTCTCCCTCTGCCCCTCCCCCTCTCATGTGCGCTCTCTCTCTCTCTCTCATTCTCTCTGTCTCAAATAAATAAAATCTTAAAAAAATAATAATAATAATAATACTTCACAGATTGTTGCAGTGATTCATGGCACATCATGTTGGTAAACCAGGCGGTGTTGAACAAACATTAAGTCATGAGCCAGGCCGGCTTTGTGTGTACGACCTGTACTTGGAATCAAGCCCCATGCTTGATTTAAAGCTCTGCTGCCGCCATATTGAAATCCTTAATTTGTGAACAAGGGAACTTGCATTTTAACTTTCCACTGGGTCCCACAGATTATGTAGTGGGTGTTGGTTATGAACCTTATTTCATGGCCATACCCACAGGAGGTCACAAGGGATGTATCCTATCCAAGGTTTTGTAAAAACTCTAAATCCGGTGGAGGTCAATCCTTGTAGACACAGACTGTGTCCTGCCATACCTTTGTTACTCATGTTGTTGTGAAACCTGCAAGCTGTCCTTTTCATTCAGCCCTAAGGCGCTGTGTAGATTTTAGTTAGCAAACGGCATTATCTTCTCACTAAGGAGCTTGTTCTAAGCTCCCATGTGAAACCTTATTTAACAAATTTTTGCCAAGTCTCTTTGAGTGGGAAAGGAAATCCTTCACTAGAGAAACATCTCATTTATAAGTAAACATACTCCAGTAACTCTAGATGTCTCCCCATATCAACGTACAGATGCATCAGCTAGATGTTAAAATTCAGATTTTGGGGGGTTTCCTACCTTGTCAGTCAGGAGTTGCTTTACCATGCTCCTTGCTTTTTCATCACTGACATTTAAGAATCTGTGCTCTTAATGTTCTCAAATAATTTGCTATAGTCCTGTAAGACATTTGAGAATCTTTTGCAATTTAAAAAAAATTTTTTTTAAGATTTTATTTTTAAGCAATCTCTCTTCCCAACGTGGGGCTTGAACTCACAACCCTAAGATCAGGAGTCACACGCTCTTCCAACTGAGCCAACCAGGCACCCCTGAGACTCTTTCAGAATAGATGGGGAACAACAAAGCATGGGGAATGGTTTTAATTGTACTAGTCATTGTTTCCGTAAGATTTCAGACTCCCACCAGGTCCACGTTATGACTAGTCATTGCCTCTCAGGTGAGGCCAGGCCCTCTCATCTCCACTGCTGGAGCCTCTGGTGCTAGTAAATGACAAGCCTTGGGGACTGAGGGTGAACATGACACACACAGTCCTTACTTTCCAGGAGCTTCCAGCTGGGTGGAAGGAGACAGACAATAAGCAAGCAAGCAAACAAACAAACAAAAAACCCAGATCATTTCACATCGTGGTAAGTGCTCTGGAGAAAAAATTACAGAGGGATGAGATTGATGGGGCAGACAGGGAGGTCTCTCTGTGATGGAGCTGTAGGGGAGGAAGAAACTTTTCCTTTAATCTCTTGGGTTCTGTTACTGGGACCTGCTAATTAAACCAACAAAAAAGATAGAGTAACAGGAGAAAAGGTACAATTTTATTTTATTTGCATAGAGTTCACAGGAAAGAAGTGAAACTCAAAAGAGCAACTAGACTGGGGCGCCTGGGTGGCTCAGTTGGTTAAGTGACTGCCTTCGGCTCAGGTCATGGTCCTGGAGTCCCGGGATCGAGTCCCGCATCGGGCTCTCTGCTCGGCAGGGAGTCTGCTTCTCCCTCTGACCCTCCCCCTCTCATGCTCTCTCTCTCTCTCTCATTCTCTCTCTCAAATAAATAAAATCTTAAAAAAAAAAAAAAAAAAAAGAGCAACTAGACTTAGGGGTTAATATACCATTTTAACAAAGAGCAGTAAATTGTGGAGAAGTGGCTAGACCAAGGAAAGGGGATTTGGGCTCTTAGGGGGGTAAGCCATGGGGAAGTGACTAGGAAATATATGGGGGACTAATGGAAGATAAGGGGTATTTTAGAAAGGTCTGTTTACGCAGACTCCTCCCGGCATCAACCCTCCATCCTCCATCCCCAGAGATGGGTTGGTCTCCCCTCCTGGTACAGGGAAGGCACTTTCCTCTCGGGAAATTTATGCCCTACTTCTAGGAAGATAAGAAGAGAGCAGAGAACTCCTCTTGCATTTTTTTGTTTCTCAGTGTGGCTCAAAATAGTCCAAGTGGCAAATTTTGGGGTGGCAGAGTGTGATCCCCCTCAGGGCCAGAGTGGCTTCTCCTTCTGAGCTGTGAGGTCACTTCCCTCAGTCACGGGCACAGCCACCTAATGGCTCCTGTGAAGCATCTCTTCCTCAGCCCTGCTGTGAATGCCAGCGGCACCACGGCTACGTGTCTGGGTCTCACCTGCTGGAAGTTCTGACAGCCCTGTGATAATTCGGCCCGGAGGACAGAGAAAGAGGCTGCAGCTGGCCAGTGCCTGGTCCCATGGCCTCCACTCCCCCACACCACAGAGTAGGACCCTCCCATCTTTCTGTGCTCAACCATTTTTTTAAAGTCAACTTTCTAGAGAAGTAAAACACCCATCCAGAAAAGCACCCACTAAAGCTTCATAAAAATGTAAGCAGCGGGCACCTGGGTGGCTCAGTTGGTTAAGCGACTGCCTTCGGCTCAGGTCATGATCCTGGAGTCCCTGGATCGAGTCCCGCATCGGGCTCCCTGCTCGGCAGGGAGCCTGCTTCTCCCTCTGACCCTCCCGACCCTCCCCCCTCTCATGTGCTCTTTCAGTCTCTCCCTCTCAAATAAATAAATAAAAAAAAAATCTTAAAAAAAAAAAATGTAAGCAGCACCCAGATCAAGAAATAAAACATTACCAATACAGCAGGACACCCCCAGTCGCCACCCTCCCGTCAAGGGTAACCGCTATGCCCTTCGATCACTTTAGATGAGCTTTACCTGGAATATGTTTGTTTTTAAAAGGCTGTATGGCCAACAGCAACAACAGTGGCCACCATTTCTTGCTTGCTCACCGTGAGCTTGGCTCAATGCCAGTTGCTTCCCCGGGATTAGCCGTCAACAATCCTATGGAACAGGTTGTATTATTATCTCCGGTGTGAAAGGGGAAAGGTGGGGCTCGGGAGAAGAGACCTGTTCAAGATCACCTGTTCTACAAGTGCAGCTACTGAACTTACAATGTAACAAGGAAAGTGGTAGTGAGAGGCTGAATATAAAAATGGACAATCAGGGGCGCGCCTGGGTGGCTCCGTCAGTTAAGCATCTGACTCTCAGTCTCGGCTCAGGTCGTGATCTCAGAGTCCTGAGATTGAACCCCGAGTCAGGCTCCACGCTCAGTGCAGAGTCTGCTGGAGATTCTCTCTCCCTCTGCCCCGCCCACTCATGCTCGCTCGCTCTCTCTAAAATAAACAAGTTGGGTGCCTGGGTGGCTCAGTTGGTTAAGCGACTGCCTTCGGCTCAGGTCATGATCCTGGAGTCCCGGGATCGAGTCCCGCATCGGGCTCCCTGCTCGGCAGGGAGTCTGCTTCTCCCTCTGACCCTCCCCCCTCTCATGTGCTCTTTCTCTCTCTCATTCAGTCTCTCAGATAAATAAATAAAATCTTTAAAAAAAAATAAAAAATAAAATAAAATAAACAAGTAAATCTTAAAACAAACCAAAAAATGGATAAAGGTCAGACCGTATGTAAAAACCGAGCTCTGACCCGCTCTCTGCACAACCAGCCCCAGAAGCCAGCCTGCTGTATATAAGTCAGGCTTGTAGGGAGTCGGACCACTGTCCCTAGCAGAAGAAGCCAAACACCAATTTCTGTAATGACTGGCCCAAAACAGGCAGGGACTTAAATCGTAACTGACAGCTCCCTTCATTTTTATTCCTGCTTTCAACGCAGGACCAAACAGAGGAAGACGAATATGCTCCCTTGCTCAATCACAGAGCATGTTCAGCTTCTATTAGCCTGCCTCCAGCTTTCCCGGGTGGACAGCCCCCTATCAGGGCATATGTGAACCCTCCCTTCTTTCCACTCTAAAGCTTTCCCGCTCCTCTGCCTGCCTTTGAGTCTCTGCCAAACACAGGTGACAGTGGCTCACCCCCTTGCCTGAGTTAATAGCCTTTGCCTGTTCTCATTTAGTTGGTCTTCATTCATGTCCACACTGGGGGTACAGAGTTGTGAAAACACAGACCTCAGCCTGCCCTCATGGGTCTCACTGTCCAGTGAGCAGAGAGACACACTATTCAAGCAATCACAGCAAGTGGGCCCATGCAGCTGTGATTTTGCTGTAAGGGAGAAGCATAGGGTTCAAACGCCATTGTTCATCCAGTGAAGTGGGGGTCTGACTAGTCTGGGAGTCAGGGAAGTCTTCCTGGAAAAAGTGACACCTGAGCAGAGATGCAGAGCCTATGTATGAGACACCGAAGTCAAGAGGAAGGAGAATATTCCAGGCAAAGGAAACAGTACAAGGAGACATGGCTGGAGAAAGGGTGGGTAAATCAAGGGGCTGACGGACTTTCCGGGTGGGAGGATGGAGTGAGATGAGGCTGGAGGAGTCCACAGGGGACAGATCACACAGGGCCTTTAAGACCATGGGAAGGACTTTTCTCTTTACTGTAAGAACAAGTGGAAGCCAGTGACGGACTTGTAGGATGGCAGTGGGAGGAGACTGGAGCCATATGCTTGGTGTTATGGGTTGATGACATCTAGGACAGGCCAGTGGGTGAGGAGAGGGGTCGGGCCCTCATGGCTGGAGAGACGTCACGGGGCTGGGCAGCAAGTGATCAGTGTGGGGGCTCAGTGTAGAGGAAGTCTGCGGGATTAAGAGGCACACTGGGGATGTGGATTGAAACAGGTGATTGACTGGGGACAGCATTAGATATCTGAAACAGAAGGGTCATCTGAGCGTCCAGGGCCACTCACTGGCAGTAGCAAAGTCCAAATACACAGCCCAGCCAGGTTCGCCAAGTTCTTAGCTTCAGCCTGCCAGCCTTCCTCCCTGCAGACATCGCTAGCTGATCCCAGCATCCACTCCTTCCTCTCCTGGAAGTCCCAACCAATCGAGTGGACTGGATACACAAGATGAAATTCTCTTGCAATCCCAGGACATGGGTGGGATTCAACGGGGGATTCCGAGACTCCTCCAGAGGTCTGCAGATCTGCACTTGGTCCCCTGATCCCCAAAAGAAGCCCGGGAAGCTGACAGAGCCGTAGCCTGGGTTATTCCTATTTGCTACAAGGGGAAACTGAGGCCTGGAGTCTTGAGGCTAATGAAGGACCAAACGGGGCTCCAGTTAAGGTCGTCTACTTTGAAATCTTCTTTCTACTCTTTCCTGGGAGCAGTTGTGAATTGGTGGCCAAAATAATGTAGACCACTGAATCAACATCTTTTGTGTGTGTGTGGTCACTATCACTATCATTTTAACCATTTTTAAGAGTCCAGCTCTGTGGCTTTAAGTGCATTCACACTGTTGCGCAACCATCACCATCATCCAGAACATTTCTCACCTTCTCAAACCGAAACTCTGCCCCTGTTGAACGCTAATGGAAAGGACGGACTCAACAGAGTTTCTATGGCAACTTAATGTCAGCAACCTACATTCTTGCGCCTGGTTTTCAGAAACTGCTTTTTAAGGGCTGGGCAAGTTGGTGAGGGTTGGTAATTCTGTTTTCAAGCTCTTGTTGCTGTTTTTATTTATCCATTCATCAAATAATTACTGAGCACCTGTCTAGGTTGGGGGCTATGCCAGGCATTGGGGCATATCATGTGGGCAAGACAGGAATGGTGCGGGTCTGACATTTGGTAACCAAGCATGCTGTAGCTGTTCCCGAGAGAAACTTCTCATTGAGGACACCAGCAAAAGTACACTGCTGGGGTGGGGTGGAGGGAGGTAGGGGAATATATTTGGGGACAAACTGAAGATGACCATCCCAATGATATTACCCAGGGAGGAGTCTAAAGCTCCTGAATTGTCTATTTCGAAGCCACTGACTATTTCTGATTGCAACATGGGATTGGTTTTTGACTTTTAAAAAAACGTGAATGCAGCCTTAAAACATAAGGAAATCCTGTCACACACCACCACATGGATGATCCTTGAGGATATTATGCTAAGTGAAATAAGTCAGTCACAAAAAGACAAATACTGCAAGATTCCACTTATAAGAGGTGTCTAAAGTTGTCTAACCACCAGAGACAGAAAGGAGAATAGTGGCTGCCAGGGGGTTGGGAGGGGGGTGGGGGGTTCTTGTTCAATGGGCATAGAGTTCAGTTTTGCAAGATGAAAAAGTTCTGGAGATTTCTTGCACAACAATGTGCATATAGGTAACATTACTGTATGTATACTTTAAAATGGTTGAAATGGTAAATTTTATGTTACATGGTTTTGTTTTTTGCTTTTTTAAAGATTTTATTTATTTATTTGACAGAGACACAGCGAGAGAGGGAACACAAGCAGGGGGAGTGGGAGAGGGAGAAGCAGGCTTCCCGCCGAGCAGGGAGCCCGATGCGGGGCTCGATCCCAGGACCCTGAGACCATGACCTGAGCCGAAGGCAGACGCTTAACGACTGAGCCACCCAGGCCTCCCTATGTTACTTGGTTTTTTAACCACAATTTAAAAAAAAAAAAAAAGAGTCTAGCACAGTGCTGGCTACATAAGGACTCAACAAATATTTGCTGAAAGCCAAAAACAGACAAACAAAAAGCAAAAAACCTTGAGGTCTCAAATCCTGGCCTCACGTTTTTCCTGCACATTTGAGATATGGGCTTTGGGAATGGTTGATTGCTTGCCTCCTTTTCACCTTTTTAGTGCGTGCGATTTAAGAAATCACTGGGAAAATCCAAGCCAAGACTTTTTTGGAAAGTCATCCGACCAGCGCCACCCCTTTGATGGACGAGTCTATGTGTCTATCTGACACTGACTTTGAGTCTGTCAGCTCTGGACCAAGGTCGGCCTCACACTCCCACAGCTTCAGGGGGTAACAGCAAGCCTGCTGCAAACAGCCGCTAACACCTGGGGGGCCCTTTTCAGTTTACAGAATGCCCCCATTTGTGTCCACCCCATTTTGGCCACCGTCTCCTCTTAACCAGCTTTCTGGTCTTCTCCACACCACTTGTGGGCTTCGTTCACAGAGCTGAACCCTTAGTTAAGGTTTGTTGAGGTTTGTTCTAAAAAATTGGCTGTTCCCACCCACATTCCCTTGTGATATAAATAGAAAAAAAAAAAAGAGGTTTAATTAGAAGGCAAGACATTCGAGCTACGTCTACTTGATCCTTGAAAAGGAAATCTAAGAGGTTCTTACTATCACTTTTTCAATCCTATATAAGGTAGGTCAGTAAGGTAACAAAGGCACATCTGCTTTGTGCTCCTTCAACTCTTTTTCCTGATTCTTCCTGGGGGAAAATCTAAAACAGTAAGTAGCTGGTGGACCTACAAGACCCCAGACTCTTCTTTCCTACATGCATTCATACTAGGTTGGTGCATGCTGTGTTCAGATTTCTCTTTCCCCATGGACTTGACACCTGAAAGGAGTCTGTTTGATCTCTGGTAGATGGCCTTTCCATGTCTCTGATCCCCATCCTTCAGGATAGGGAGCATCTCTTCCATAGAAGGTCTCCAAGTAGCCCAAGCTGTATCCTTTCCCACATGGAATTGACAACATTGCATTTCCAGTGTATGAAAATACCATTGCATTTGTAACATAGTTTACTTCTGGATGTTTGGTAGATGTCTATGTAAGTGATCGATTGTGCAAATATCATTTTTATAAGAAAATGGAATCAAGCCATTCTTTAGGCCGTAGTTTTAAATTTTGTCTTTGAAGAATATTCAGGAGAAAGGCACTGAGACAAAGGGGACTGGAATCTTTTCAATTTATGGTTTGTATGTGGCTCTTCTGTCCCATCACTTAATACAATATCACGCTTATCACATTTAAAAATTCCCCACAAATAATATATGTTAAGAAAAAAAAAAAGAAGAAGAAGAAGGTAGCGGGAGGGGAAGAATGAAGCGGGGGAAATCGGAGGGGTAGACGAACCATGAGAGACGATGGACTCTGAAAAACAAACTGAGGGTTCTAGAGGGGAGGGGGTGGGAGGATGGGTTAGCCTGGTGGTGGGTATTGAGGAGGGCACGTTCTGCATGGAGCACTGGGTGTTGTGCACGAACAATGAATCATGGAACACTTCATCTAAAACTAATGATGTAATGTATGGGGATTAACATAAGAATAAAAAAAAATAAATATATAAAAATTCCCCACAAATACACAGTTTCAGTGGGCCTGGGAGAGCGCAGTGCCCCTAGATGTGCATCTTCCTGTTGCCATTGACCACATCTCATTTATTCTGTGTGACTAGGTGGAAATGAGCATCACAGATGTCCTTAGCGCTGATGACATTGCAGCAGCCCTACAGGAGTGCCAAGGTAAAGGGCAGTGGGGGGTGGGGGCAGCATTTCCCAGCTATTCACACCTCCAGCAAAGCCTCAAAGATTAAAATGCGGACTTTGCTGAAAATTCGTGGGACCAGAGAGTAAAACTGTTATCAACGAAATAACTACAGTGATAGAGCATAGGATTCCATTGCTGTAAGGGGAAAGAAACTTACTAAACGTGAAAAAAGATACGTGTGGATACCACGTAGCCTGTTTGAATGCAATGACTGCATTTCCCCCGCGCCCCCACCCCCAGCCGGTTAGACCAGCACTACTGGGGTCTCGGACACACAGCCTGTAAAAAGGGTAGGGGAAGGCATAGAGGAGAAAGAGGGGGATAGACAAAAGCAAGTGGACAGGGAAGGTGGGGAGGGAGACAAGAGATGCTATCACAAAGTCGCCCAGTCTTGGCTGCCTCGAAAGCTTGCACTAGTCACAGCCCTCTTTTTTTTTCTTTTCTTTTCTTTTTAAGAGAGAGAGAGAAAGGGAAGGAGGGACAGGGAGAGAGAGAATCTTAAGCAGAGACCAATGCAGGAATCGATCTCACGACCCTGAGATCACGACCTGAGCTGAAATCAAGGGTCAGATGCTTAACCGACTGAGCCACCCAGGTGCCCCGTCTTTTTTTAAAAACTGAGAACAGAGCATCCCTGTAGCTCGATATCATGAGGAGGGGTTTTGATAACCTATGCTTACAGCATCTTGGCCCAAATACAGAATGTGACCCAATGAGCCTCAGAATAATCCTCTCTCTGTCCTTCAGACCCAGATACTTTCGAACCCCAAAAATTCTTCCAGACATCAGGCCTCTCCAAGATGTCGGCCAGCCAGGTGAAGGATGTTTTTCGGTTCATAGACAATGACCAGAGTGGATATCTGGATGAAGAAGAGCTTAAGTGAGTTTTGTCCTGAGCTTGTGTGGCACCCTTGACATTGCTAGGTGGCTTGGAAGCAGCGGAAGCCAGTTGGGTCAGTATTTCTTCAATGGCCAGGATTGATACTGGTTGTTCTGCAGAGCCTCATGAAAGGGAAGACCATGAGTCAGCGGGCCACGTGTCTATCCTTGTGAAGCTCTAGACACAGGCACTGAAGACTGTAGGTGCAAAAATGCATTCGTTGTAGGTTTTTTTCTTTGGCAAATGGACTTACCAACAAAATCTGAAATTTTTTTTTTTTATTTTTTAAAATGTATTTATTTTATTCATTTGAGAGACAGAGAGCACGAGCAGGAGGAGGCTCAGAGGCAGAGGGAGAAGCAGACTCCCCACTGAGCCAGGAGCCCAACACGGGGCTCGATCCCAGGACCCCAGGATCATGACCTGAGCTAAAAGCAGATGCTTAACCAACTGAGCCACCCAGGCGTCCCCCTGAAAAAAAAAAAACTAAAAAAACCCACAACTTTCTTTTTTTTTTTTTTTTAAAGATTTTTTTTTATTTATTTGAGAGAGAGAGCACATGAGAGGGGGGAGGGTCAGAGGGAGAAGCAGACCCCCCGCCGAGCAGGGAGCCCGATGCGGGACTCGATCCCGGGACTCCAGGATCATGACCCGAGCCGAAGGCAGTCGCTCAACCAACTGAGCCACCCAGGCGCCCCAAAAACCCACAACTTTCTAAAAACAAAATGCCCACCCGTAGTTTCTACAGAGAAGGCAAGTTTGGCTTGTGAAGACCTGTGACAGAATATTGCAATGGGGGGAACAGGTGGTTTGCTTCACGAGAAAAAGGGTAAGCACAGAGACACGTGGTCTTTCAGAAAATTCCCATCAATCTTGATTGTCCTGCAGGTTTTTCCTCCAGAAGTTCGAGAGCGGTGCTAGAGAGCTGACAGAGTCAGAAACCAAGTCCTTGATGGCGGCTGCAGACAATGATGGTGATGGGAAAATTGGAGCCGATGGTATGTTCCCACCTGTACCCAGCACAAAAGAATTTAGCTCTGGAAGCAATCCAGGGGACTTGGGCCCTGAGAGATCAGGCAGACGTGGTTAGTGAAAATCCCCCTTTCTTAACCTTGCTGAGCTTCAGCCTTCTCATCTGTAAAATGGACCCACTGTGAGGATACCAACGATATACCGTAGAATCTGGTCCCATGAGTCACTGTCTATGACCCAGAAAATACCCTTCACCTGACCGGGGGACTGGCTATGGCCCGGCTAATGATTTGCAAGACACCCTAATGCATCATGGCAATAATGTATGGAATTTCTACCACTGGGATCTAAGCCCTTCTGAATAAGGGAAGGATTGACATTCTCAAGTATGTCTCCTACCAAAATGTCTACTGACTTGAGGAGGAAAGCCTCTTAGCTTTCAAGGGTTTAAACAAACACGTTTGATTGGACATTAGCCCACTGAGTGGACAATATTAGAGTAGATCAAACACCATGTATGGAGTCTTTTGTGTCCAGAGCCCTATATTCAAATTTAGTATAGCTGCATGGCTGTAGGATTATTTTCATCCCAGTTATGTGGCTTACATGCTTTTTAGCTACACTGTGCATGCCAACTCAGAAGAATTTATGCATGGTCTTTATGGCGGTACTAACTGGAAATTTAGAATGCCTGTTTAGATCCTTTTAAAAACCTACCCAAAATTATACCACTATAACTTGCTACACAGGAGTTAATGTAGCTTCTGTAGATAGCTCAGAGAAATAGTTGAGGTAAGAGAAGACTGATTTATTTAAATCTAACCACACACACACAAAAAATCCAGATAGGCAAAGTGTACCAATAAATACAAAGCAAAACCCCAGTTTTCCATTTCAATCAGTCACACCCACTCATTTTTATCATTACCATTATCACCATCGTCTTTTAATAATACAAACTCTTGGGGGTAAGTTTAGAGTTCATCAGAGAAAAGTGAGTTCCAAGGCCCACCCTGTGAATTATTTCCTACATCTGCACAACGTAGCTTCCGAAAAGAGGAAGAAAACCCCCCCATCTCGGTCTTAAAGTAGCCAGAGAGCTGAGCGATCCCAGATTGCAATAGGCTATTACACCAAATCCATGCACTGTCAGAGACAAATTGCTGGGCTCACAAGTTCTAATGCAAGGGGCTCTATTGCAAAGCGGAAGATGTCTGTTAGATTATGCAGGAAGATGGGACCCTATAGACCATCTCCATCTGCGGTCAGTGACACATTTTTTTTCTCTCCTTTTGTGTCCTTAGAGGTGGCCAAGCCCATCATCTGACAATCTGCTTCCTTTCCTCTTCAGAATCCCCCCTGGCCACCACACGTCTGTAAAAATACCCAGCCATCCCCACTGATGCTTTCTCGCCTCTTCTGTTCTAGAATTCCAGGAAATGGTGCATTCTTAAAAGCCCCAGGCTGTGGAGATAGAGACAATCAGCCAGAAGGCCTCCAAAGCCCTGGGAATGGGAAACCCCCCTTTCTCCCCCTAATTTATTTATTCATTCCCACACACACCCCCGCCCCGAAGTGCTTCTGCAGTTTGCTCCCTGTTTTTGTGAGGTAATAAGACAGTCATTCATGAATTTTTGGTGGTCAGTATGCCCTGATGACTCCTGTAAGGCCCTCGGCAGATAATGCCTTTAAAATTCATCCAATAAAGATACATTTCTCATCATCTGCTGATGTGTGGGTGTGTTGTTGTTGCTGCTGTTGTTTTTCTCAGCAAGGTACAGGGATGAAAGCAATTTGGGGGCTGAAGGCTTTTAGAAAGACTTCTGGTCCTATTAAGCACTAGGCCAGCCACGGTGGGGTGTGCCAGAAAACAGGTTGGGGGAGAAAAAACCTCACAAACAAATGGCACCGTCAGACTAGGATTTTCTCAGGGAATTTTCAGAGTCTGAAAGTAATATGAAGAGATTTATAAAGAGCATAAAATCACCTTTGCTTATGCGTTAGATGACCATAAGAGAGATTTAAAAGCCAACAGTACAGAACAGAACAAAGTGGGAGTCTGCAGTGGTCCCAGAGCTAAGGAGACTTGCTCTGCCAGATGGGCACAAACAGCCACTTTCAAGCTTGCCTTTTTTTCTTTTCCTTAGAAAAACAAGCTATCTGAGACTTGCCTGCTCTGACCCAACCTCCTGCCACCTCCCCGCTTCTCTTTCTGTCTTCACTTTCCTGGCTCTCCTTGAAATACCAACCTGAGCCAATTACACAGAGAATTGCCTTCACTTGGGAGGTGAGCCTCTGGGTCCTATTACAGAGTTTTCACGAGGGTAGGGCAATCTCAAGCCAGGAAACTCTCGCAAGGCTCATGTCCAGGTGGCAGGTTCAAGGTGTTGTCTCTGGCTGACCCCAAGAGTTGAGGACTCCGGGGAGGAACTGAGGCATTTTCCTGGGAGCCTGCTGCAAGGCTCACACTTTTCACTCCACACCCAGGCTGCTAAGGCCCTGGGCTCTCCTGGCTTGCTTCCTTCACACTTAAGCAGCTCGGTGACTTTCAAACCCCTGTTTTCCGGAGGGGCCATGTTAGGGCAGCTCTTCAAAGTGTGGGGTGTATACGACAAGGGGACCTCCAGAGATCAACATTTTTATTTTAATAACCATGTATGTATTTTAATATGCATTCGGAAGAAATTCAACTAGCACAAACACACGATTGCAATATCGTTGCGTTAGAATGAGGCTGAGGGGAACATCAGACATTTCAAAGTGCATCCATTTGAAGAACAATGTCAAGTAATATTCGAGATGGTATTTGAAGGCTCAAATTCCATAAAGGGCACTCCCATTCCCCCTCCTCGTGCCTCAGTCTTCCTGGCAGGAATCGGGCGAGGTCCTCCCCACCTCAGCTTCCCTCCCTTGGTGTGTGCAAATGTCTCCCAGGTGCATCTGTGAATCGCTCAAAATAAAGTCAGCAAGAGCGCCTTTCTGACCAACACTGGCAAGCTTAGAGCCTTGATTCTTCAGACAATCCACATGTTGTCATCACCTCCACGCCACACACGGATACTCTGATCCTTCTGTTATTTCACATCTCCCCATTAGCTTTACCCAACCAATGGTTCTTTATCCCTGCTACACTCTACATACCTCAAAGCGAGCCTGCGCCACTCTTTCCGGGGGGATCTGGCCACCACGCACCTCGGAGAAGCCAGGTGGATGATGACGTTTTAAAATAAGGGTCATGGGAACACTACATCTAAAACTAATGATGTAATGTATGGGGATTAACATAAGAATAAAAAAATTTTTAAAAAAATAAAAATAAAATAAGGGTCATGAGCTTTTAATTGACGAAGCAATCCATCAACCGTTGAAGCTGCAAAGGCAACATCGTCCTGATCTAGGTGAAGATCGTCAGTTTCTCTTATTTCTTTTCTGTCACTTAGGAGGGCATCTGTCTAGGGATAATGACTGGAGGGGTTATATGGAGCACCCAGGGTGCTGATGTCCAGGTCATACTGATGTCCTGTCTTGGGGAAGATGCTTGGAAGAAGATGGATGTCTACAAAAGGACAGATTGCCACAAATTTTCCACAGATAGGATTATGGTCAGTTATTCATGAAGTTTATTCATTCTACTGTTTCAAAATGACAATCATATTTGCCCATGTCAGGTACATTGCTTTTATATTGTTCCAACCCAGTTTTAGGAACTTAATTTCAATTGAGTCGCTCTCAAAAGACAATAAGTAGCAATCAAAAGGAGCCATCTCTCTGTATTTACCACCCAAGAATTGTCAGGTGTTATGCTTACATGAAACAATCTTGTCTTTACTCATAGAAAATTTAAATTACGTTGTTTGGATGTTTGAGTGTGCTGGTGAGGGGGTGGGCAACACATAACTCCATCCCTGAACGCAGTAACAACAACTCTGGGCATTTGAATATACTTGTTAATTAGCACCTTTTATTTTTCTGGTTATTTTTCTAAGTTTACATTTTGCAGAGACATTAGCATTTCCAAATCTTTGGTAAGTATAATTTGAAAACAAAAAAATGTTTTCAAAAATTACCCGAATTTAGTCATTATACAAACTTTGTACAAAGTAATTCATTTTTCAATGCATCTTATTCAGTATGTACCTCACCAAAGAGAAAGGGTTCATAACAAAATGTTAACACCGGTTATCTCCAGCTGGAAGGATTACAGAACAGTGCGATAAGACTGAGGCCTTTGAAGAAACGGAGCATAGTAACTAGGGAAATGAAAAACAGATGTAGAATTTACCCAGTTTTTGTCACTAAGCCAAAGTAACAATTTTGATTTAAAAAAAACTTTCATGCCAAAGATGTATCCCACACTCAAATGAATGAAAGCCCTGCATACTATTCTGTTCCTGAAATTTCTACTCATTTCTTTGGACTCATTTATATTTTTACATACTGAGGAAAAATTTTAAATATAACATATCCAGAGTCAAATCAAAACTGGAAACAAAATCCTGAAATTGTAACAATCTGGAAAAGGGATTGACAAGCACGCAAACAACTTTACTTTTGTGCTTGCTTTCTCGATTTTTAGCTAATTTGCCGATGACCACCATCCTACCTCAAGAAGGGGATGTTCTCAGCAGTGGAATGATGTATTTTGGCTTTGACAAGAGGGCCTAGAGTGCATGATAGGTTACAGAAGTCTGTTTTTCCTACTTGCTTATAAAATAGGGCTGCGACAGTGGTTTTAATTTGAACTCTTTTTACTTAATTGTAATTTTGACTTACAGTTCGGTAGTTTATAATTTAATGGAATGTGATCTGAAAGCCAGTTTCCTGAATGTGCTTCATTGCTGAAGCTAATAATAAGAATTATTAAAATACTTCAAACATTACTGGGTATTTTTTAAAAAGATTTTATCTATTTACTTGACAGAGAGAGAGAGCATAAGCAGGTGGAGCACAAGCAGAGCGAGAAGCAAGCTCCCCGCTGAGCAGGGAGCCTGATGCAGGGCTCGATCCCAGGACCCTGGAATCATGACCTGGGCCGAAGGCAGATGCTTAACTGACTGAGCCACCTAAGCGCCCCTAATTATTGGGTATTTTGCTTCAGCATTCGCACATTACCAAATATTGACATTAATTTTTAAATATATAGGTTTTCACCTAAGTTATTCCCAGCTCAAAAACAAAGCATAGGAAAAACAGCAAAGTTGGGAAGTTCTGTTTGTTCATGTTGACAAACCGCATAGTTAATTCTGTGGGACGATGCAGTTTAATTTTGTGTAATGAGTACTCAAGAATCCAATTTCAAGCAAAAACCTATCTTATATCGCTCCTGCTAACGTGAAGGTATGGTATTACTTTGCAAACACTTAAGACGACAGATGAAATTGGAATCACGAGGCTCGTTTCCACCTGGCCTGTTAACTTATTCACTGGGAAGACTACTCGTTTACACGAGGTTCTAACTGGTTTCAAAACGTCAACGCTTTCGGGTAAGGAGCAGATTTTTGACATTGTTTTCCTAGGAGTTCTACAATGAAGGGAAACGGATTCACATCCTTGAATTATTTTTGAATGATAAAATATATTTCAACAACATAAAACACCTGCGTCCCTACCTCCTCACTTTATCAAACCTTGACACCGCTGGTGTGGTGGCTTTGTAATAGGTCACCTTGCTTCGGCTGTAGGTCCCCAGTCTTAGGTGGGCCTGAGATTTGGGGGTGGGGAGGCGGGAGTGAAGCAATAGCCATTGTATGTATGCTCCAGAACTCAGCATGGGGCGGTCACTTATCTGCTGGGTCCCCTCCTTGGTGTGGGGTCCTCCGTTAGCCCCCAGGTCCAGGTGTGTCTTTCCTGCTCTGAAAAAGTACACCAGCTTTTCCTGGAGGAACCCCCCCCGCCCCGCCCCATCATCAGGGCTGGAGGCAGGAAGAGACTCAGGTACGTTCCAGTCTGTCCTCAGTCTCCCCCGTTCTTCCTGTCCCGCTTCCCTTCCCAACAGCAGACCTCAAACTTCAGCAGCGATGAAGCCTGTAGCCTTACAGAGACTGTTCAGGTCTCTCACTAGCCCCTAATACCTGTAGAAGAGACAGATATATCCAGGTATCTCCTGCTTTTCAAAAGTTCAAGTTACATCACTTCACTTTTACAAAAAACCTACATTAGTACCTGTTCACTAAATGAAAGGAATCGAAGTCGATTTCACTTTTACGAAAAAGGGGGAAAAACAGAAAAGAGCATTCAGCGTTGGTTTTGTGGCCAGAGCGGTAAGAGTAAGAAGCAGGACAGACCTTATTTATCTCATAGCTGAAAGTGTATATCCTTTTACCAGCCTCTCTCTGTTTCCCCCACCCCCTAACCCCTGGCAACCACCGTTCTACTCTGTTTCTATGAGGTTTGGTTTTGTCTTCTAAGATTCCATCTATAAGTGCTACCACACAGTATTTGTCTGTCTTATTTCACTTAGCATAATGCCCGGCAGGTTCATCCAGTGTTGTCTTGAATGGCAGGATTTCCTTTTTTCTCACCGTTGAATAATATTCTATCCTGCACATATAAGCCACATTTTGTTTATTCATTCCTCCATCGACAGACACTCAGGTTGTTTCCATACCTTGGCTATTGAGAATAATGCTACAATGAAGACAGAGGGCAGAAATCTCTTCTAGATAATGCTTTCGTTTCCCTTGGATACATTGCCAGAAGTGGGATTGCTGGATCATATGGTAGTTCTATTTTTAATTTTTCTGAGTACCCTCCATACTATTTTCCATAGTGGCTGCTCCAATTTACATTCCCATCAGTGCACAACGGTTCCCTCTTCACATTCTGGCCAGCACTTTTCTTTCGTCCTTTCCTAAAATAGACCTAACAGGTGTAAGGTGATACCTCATTGTGGTTTTGATTTGCATTTCCCTGATGATTGATGTCGAGTGTCTTTTCATGTACCTATTGACCTTTTTCTTCAGACAAATGTCTATTAGGGTCCTTTGTCCATTTTTAAATTGGGTTATTTGGGGTTTTTTTTCTTCTACTGAGTTGTAGGAGTTCCTTGATATTTTTTATATTAGCCCTTATCAGATGTGTGTTTTGCAAATATTTTCTCCCATTCCAGAGGTGGACTTTCCATTTCATTGATGGTTTCCTTTGCTGTGCAGAAGCTTTTTATTTTATTTTTTTAAAAGATTTTATTTATTTATTTGAGATAGAGCAAGAGTGACAGAGAGAGAGAGAACACAAGCAGGGGGAGCACAGGCAGAGGGAGAAGCAGGCTCCCCACTGAGCAGGGAGCCTGACGCGGGGCTCAATCCCAGCACTCTGGGATCATGACCTGAGCTGAAGGCAGACGCTTAACTAACTGAGCCACTCAGGCGACCCTGTGCAGAAGCCTTTTAGTTTGATTTACTTCCAATTGCTTATTTTTGCTTTTGTTGCCTTTGCTTTTTGGTATCAAATCTAAAAAATCATTGCTGAGACCAATGTCAGGGAGCTTACCCAGGTTTTCTTCTAGGAGTTTTACTGTTTCAGTCTTTACATTCAAGTAAAGTTTTAATTTTGCATTCAAGTCTTTAATCCGTATTGAGTTGATTTTTGTGTATGGTGTAAAATAGAGATCTAGTTTAATTCTTTTGCATGGTATCCTGCTTCCCCAATACCTCTTGCATATTCCTGACTCCTTTATTGTAAGTTAATTGACCATATATGCATGGGTTTGTGTCTGGGCTCTCAATTCTGTTCCATTTGATCTATGTGTCTGTTTTTAGGTCAGTACGATAGTGTTTTGATTATTATTGCTTAGTAGCATCACTTGAAACAAACTTTGAAATACATTTTAAATTCTTTAATTGGTCTATTCAGATTTTCTATTTCTTCATTATTCAGTCTTGGTAAGTTATACAATTCTAGCAACGTCTCCATTTCTCCTATGTTATCTAATTGGTTGGTGTGTAATTATTCACAGTAGTTTATGATCCTTACTATTTCTGTATTATCAGTTGTCATGTCTCCTCTGATTTTGCATCTTCTTTTTTCTCACTCTAGCTATAGGTTTGTCAATCTTGTTTGTCTTTTCAAAAACCCACCTCCTCGTTTCATTGATCTGTTCTATTGTCTTTTTAGTCTCTATTTCACTTATTTCCATTCTGATTCTTGTTTTTTCCCCCCTTTTCCTACTAAATTTGGGCTTAGTTTGTTCTTCTTTCATTAATTCCTTGAGGTGTAAAGTTAGGTTGTTTGGGATCTTTCTTTTTTTATTATAGATTTTATCTATTTGAGAGCTCACAAGTGAGCACATGAGCAGGGGAGAGGGATAAAGGGAGAGAAAAAAGCAGACTCCCTGCTGGATGCGGGGCTCAATCCCAGGACCCTGAGATCATGACCTGAGCTGAAGGCAGATGCTTAACCAACTGAGCCACCCTGCCACCACTCTTTTTTTTTTTTTTCTTAATAGAGGCATATATCTCTATACACTTCCCTCTTGGGACTACTTTTGCTGCACCCAGTAGTTTTTGCTATGTTGTTTTCATTTCCATTTGTCTCAAGATATTTTTTTATTTCTATCTTTTAAAGATCTATTTATTTTAGAGAGACAGAGAGAGTGAGCGCACATACACACGTGCGAGCAGGGAGCGGGCGAGAGGGAGAGAGAATCGTCAGACTCCCCGCTGAACACAGAGCCCAACACGAAGATTGATCTCACGACCCTGAGATCGTGACCTGAGCAGAAATGAAGAGTCAGACACTCAACCAACTGAGCCACCCAGGCGCCCCTCATTTCCATTTTTATTTCTCCTTTGACCCATAGGTTCCTCAGGAGAATGATGTTTAATCTCCACATATTTGTGAATTTCCCAGTTTTCTTCTGGTCGCTGATATGTAATTTCATGTCATTTTGGTCAGAAAAGATGCTTGATAGGATTTCAATCTTATTAAATTTTGTTAAGACTTGTTTTGTGTTCTAACATGATCTGTCATGGAAAATGTTTTGTGTGTGCTTGAGAAGAGTGGGAATTCTGCTGCTATTGGGTGGCATGTTCTGCAAATGTTTGTTGGGGCCATTTGGTCTAACTTGTGCTTTAAGTCAGATGTTTCCTTCTTGATATTCTGGTGGGAGGAGAGCTCTCTCTGCGCTAAGCCCAGGTGTATAGCCACTGGAGGGCGCTCCTCTCCTATTTAAAACCTGCTTTTTGCAGCAGTGCTGTGGGGCTCATTAAGTGCCTGCTGGCTATCAGAGCCAGGTAATTTTGGGGTCCATCCCTTGGTTGGTGACTGTAAATGTTGGCACACTGCATGTGTGGACAAGCTTCTTCCAGGGAGATACTGGCGACTTGGTTTTATTCTTCAAGTGAACCAGAGGGGAAAATCAGGTATGGTGCCAACCAGCTATTTTGGGCTCATGGAAGGACTACAGCCAGCCCCTAAATGTGTGATAAATTAGAAGCCAGACCCTCAGGCAGCAGCTTGTAAAGTACACAGTCAAATTCTTTCCCGGGGAAGACTGACTGGCATTTTGCCTGTTTCCTCTGTACTGAGCCTTGAGGGGATCGCCATGGTGAGCGCTCACGTGCCCGTTAAGAACTACTTCTTTGCTATAGTCTTGTGGGTCTAATAAATGCAAGTCCCATTGACATTCAATGTTAGGTGTTTTGGAGATAGGGCTGTGGGTTGGAGTCTTAAAAGCTGGGGTGCTAGATGTATAACCCAAAGCCAGAGAGAGGCTAGGAGTCGAGGGTTCCCTCCTCATTGTATGATGCTGTGCTCGGGTGGGGGTTGGGGCGAGGCGGTGTCTCCGCCCTTCCTATCCACTTCGATTGGGGTATTTCCTCATTCGACTGATGTGCAGGATCAGGAGGCTCCTCTGTCACCAGCCCCAGCTTCGCAGGGAAGCAACTACACATCCTCTCTACTCTGAAGTCTCCAAAAACATCTAAGTGTCTATCATCATCTCTCCTCCCACATCGCATCCATGCACACCCTCACACTATGAGAGAGGGAGATGCATCAACATCTAAGCTTTCTTGCTTCCTTGGCTTTTGAAACTTAAAAAGCACTTGGATTTCTGGGTTTTTGTTTCATTTTGGTTTTGTATCCTCTCTTTCCTGGGTGCAGAGGAGGCAAAGTATACAAGGAAGTAGAAGTGTGCGGGGGAGAAAACTTGACTAATACTATTAAGTGCTCTTGTACCACCTTTGTATAGTACTTTGTACTTTACAAAGTGTTTTCATTTGGATCATCTAGTGTAATTCTGCAATAACGCTGTGAGGCAGGTACTAACCTCATTCTGCCAAGGAGGAAACAGAGATTAAAGAAGTGATTAGTCAAAGGTCATTCAACTGATAAATGGCAAAACCAGAACTAAAAATTCAGGTGTTCCAACTTCAGCCCTGGGCTCTTTCTTCTACTTTTCCGAGAAGTATTTACTCAGAGACAAAGGAGAGACTTCTTTAACCTGGAGTTTTCAAACTATGTCACAAGGTCCCGGGCAGGTGCCTTAGGGTCCCCAAGGGAGATGGGAATGGTGGGTAGCACCTGGGAAAAGCCAAAAGAAGGTACTCTTAGACCTCAGTAGATCACAGATGGTAGCTCTGCATCTATTTTATGTATTTAGAACTCCCCACAGACTTTTTGGGGATAAAAGGAACAAGAGAGGAGAGGGGATTCTGCTATCTTAAAATATTTTTAAATTATTGCTTTTATACCAAAACACTCTATCTAGTGGAGAATTTCATGCACCAGAGCAAGTTAGTTGGAAAAGTCTTTCAAGAGCAAGTAATGATAACCATTTGTTGAATAGTGATGAAGTTCTGGACACTATATGTACAATGCATAGTCTCATTTAATTCTTAAAGCACAATTCCTACTAGGTAAGCATTTACTATTAGCCATTTTACAAATACGAACCAGAGACGGGAGAAAGGCTAGGTAATCGGTCCAAGGTTTGACACCTTGTGAGTGATAGGGCAAGGATAAGTACCCAGATCCGTCTCACGTCCAAATTCCAATGCATCTCCTCCCTAAACATGAAGGTCTATTCTGCCAGTTTGAATAAGAGGTCCTGTTCCTAAACTTCGTCTGTGACAAATGAGTCAACCTAAGCCAAGGTCGTCTTTAGTTTGGCCAAGCGGTCGGCTGCAAGGGTTTGAACTCCCAATACGAGAAGCCAGAAGTAGCGAGCTGTTCCAACCATGTCACAATCCACAGAGCTCAAAAGCAAGTGACTCCACAAAACTAAGAAAGGGCGATGCCCTGCTCGCCGAGGTCCGGGACTGGGCACGCCGCGGGGAACGCCACACTCTGGTCGGGCTTTGACCACACACGCCTCGCCGAGCCCAGCGCCTTCGCATCTGCGCGCAATCTCCCTCCCCGGAGCCACTGGGGTAGGGGTAAGCACAAACCCCATCCGTTTGGTTTGATCCAGCGGTCACCTGAAGTCTCTCAAACAGGGATCAAGAAAACCCATACACGCCAGGAGGGACCCTGTAGATGATGGAAGGGGGCAAATCGCCCAGCTGAACGCACATCCCGCAGAGCCTTCCTTTGCGCCTCCACTCTCCCTTCCAAAGAAAAGAAAGAAACTATGCCCGTTCTATTTTTCTTTAAATACGCAGCCCTTGCTTCAGCCAGGACAGATATCTGGGAGCAACCAAACAAAGAGTTTCACTTTCACCTTCACTCTCAAATAAGAAACACCTGCCAGGGAAACAAACGGGAAGGAACCCTCACGGGGCGCTCGCCAGAAGCGGACGCTGGGCTGCGGGTTCTTTTTCCGGGCCGGCGGCGACCACTTCCGGGGCGACCGCGAGTGAGGCGGAAGTGCGGTCTCCTCAGGGCAGCTGGCTCTGGGCCGGCAGAGGGAGGCTCCCGAGGCGGGGGCCGGCCGGGATGGCGGCAGCGGCGGCCGGGGCTGGGCCCGGGGCGGCCCAGGAGAAGCAGTTCCCGCCGGCGCTGCTGAGCTTCTTCATCTACAACCCGCGCTTCGGGCCGCGCGAGGGCGAGGTACGCGGAAAGGGGCCGCGCGCCGTTGTCAGCCGGCCGTCGGAGGAGGGCCCGAGGGCGGGGGGCGGCCGGGCCGGCCGGCGACGGGCCTGCGGAGCCGTGGGGACGCGCCCGGGAGGGGACACCGCGCAGCACCTGTCACTCCCCTCCTCGGGCGGCATCGACCGAGGCTTTGTGCCGGGCGTGCTCCCGGGCCAGGGAATAAGTGGGGGCCAGACAACGCCGGCAGGGTCTCTCTCGGGTCCTGGATCAAAGCCTGGGTATTGAATGAAGGCTCGGCAGGCTAATTATCACTCCACACGGGTTGAGTCTTTTTGCGCCAATCCCGGGTGACTAAAATTGAGCTTACGTTTTTTGTTCCTGGAAGTCCCCGACCAGATGCGTGGATCGAAAGTGGTGGACTGTAACCCTAAAATAACGCAGGCTTGGAGGACCCTAGGAAAGTTTTTTTCCGAACTGATAGATAAATTCCAGGGATGGGTTTTTGTTTCATAGGTGAGGACGGTGACTGCCTAAAAGGATGTCCGGTTCTGTTGGCAGCAAATCACGGTCCTTTTAAAAGCTGTCAGTCCAAATGCGCGTGAACCTGCTGAGCTTTACTCGCCGGGAGGCGTACGTGTCCGCACGTGCGCACACGCTTATTTCTTACAAATGTTGGTCTTTCGCAAATGAGCATGAAGAAAGAAACCCTAAGATCGAGTTTTCAGAATAATTGTCTAGTGAGCCTCCAGATGACACGTGACTTACGGAGTATCACAATTGCCTTCCAGGCTGGTGAGCGTTGTTTACAGACTTAGGGGAAGATAACTCTTGATTTTCTGAAAAGGGTTTTTGTTTTGTTTTGCCGCTAGCATGGGTGACGTGAGAGGTTGATGTTAACATTCTCAACAGCCGAGATGAAAAAAAAAAATGCTTATATTAATGTGATTCTGTTTCTTCATACTTTAGGAGGAAAATAAAATTTTGTTTTACCATCCAAATGAAGTAGAAAAGAATGAGAAAATTAGAAATGTTGGATTATGTGAAGCTATTGTACAGTTTACAAGGTAACGCCTTTAAATGCGCTTTTGCAGAGCTCAGTGAATTCTTACACCTCGTACAACTTGGAGAACCGTCCCAAACATATTCTTTTTTAACCTTTTTAGGACCTTTAGTCCATCAAAACCTGCAAAGTCTTTACATACACAGAAGAATAGACAGTTCTTCAATGAACCAGAAGAGAATTTCTGGATGGTCATGGTATTTACATACACAGTACATCTTTTTGAATTTGTGTAGCGAAGTTATGGGTGATCTTTACTGTTAGGACTTTAGGAAAGTCCTCTAGCTTTTGCAAAGTAAAATCACAATAAAGTTGGTTGCAGTTTTAAAATCGAACTCCTATTCAGTGTATTTGTTCTTGGGGCTGTTTTAAGAAGTTGTGTTTTTGGTGTTGTGACATGTTCACATTTTTTCATTTAAGGGAAAATTTAAAACTTCTATAATTGGGTCATTGTGTAATTTCTTTCTATCAAAACTGTGTAGGTTGTTCGGAATCCTATAATTGAAAAGCAAAGTAAAGATGGAAAACCAGTTGTTGAATACCAAGAGGAGGAGTTGTTGGTAATGTGTCATTTTTCATTTCATATTTCTAGAAAATGTTGAGTGACTTGGTCAAATTTAAGCTATGTCACTTTTGAAGAAGATTCTCAGGATATGCAGAGTGAAATTTTATGTCTATTTATATTAGCACAATTGTATAAAAATGTATATCTTGTCTCACTAATGCCTTCTAAGCATCTGTTAAGAGCCCTCATAAAATTGGGCTTACTGGTTCATAACTGAATTTAAATACATCTGATTGTCCACACACAAAAGTTGTGGGTCCAAGCTTACACGCATTATATTGTGTTGCCAAGAGTATTGTATATTTGCTGTGCCATGGACTTTTTTGCGCTTGAATTGAGATCTGTGTGTGTGTGTTCGCAGGACAAGGTTTATAGCTCAGTGTTACGACAGTGCTACAGTATGTACAAGGTAAGCAGGACGCGCTTTCTGAAGTTAGTCTAACCAGTTACCCCTGTTTACAGGAATCGTTTAAAAATCTTAATTCTTTCGATGACTGCCTGGTGAGTACGTATCTGTTTTAGGGGAAGAATAATGGAGCCTTTGAAACAGCACTGAGGTTTATGTCCACACTTATTCACTGAGTACTGAGTTTTTCTCTATTCCCAGCCTTGTACTAGGAATGTATCCCTGTTGGTAAAAAAGAGTCCATGTGCTTGAGGAAAGAAAAGGCATACTGCAGATATTTGTGTGATTTAAGGAGTGGCGATATTACTTATGTGAAGTGAAACTTAGGTATGAGTTGAGATTTAAAAAAATGCAGGGCACCTGAGTGGCTCCGTCGGTTAAGCGTCCGACTCTTGATCTCAGCTCAGGTCTTGATCTCAGGGTCATGAGTTCAAGCCCAGTGTTGGTGTCTATGCTGAGCGAGAAGCCTACTTAAAAACATATGCCCTGGGGCGCCTGGGTGGCTCAGTTGTTAAGCGTCTGCCTTTGGCTCAGGTCATGGTCCCAGGGTCCCCGGATGGAGCCCCGCCCCGCATCGGGCTCCCTGCTCCGCGGGGAGCCTGCTTCTCCCTCTCCACTCCCCCTGCTTGTGTTCCCTCTCTGTCAAATAAATAAATAAATAAAATCTTAAAAAAAAAAAATGCCCCAAGGGATTAGGTGATTACATAGAAATCTCAATTAACAAAGTGTTGGTTTCTTGTAATTTATTTTATAATTCAGGCTTTCTCATGTAAATATTTTGTATGTTTAAAAATAATAGAGGGGATTAAATAAGGTGAATTAGTTAATCTAAAAGGAAAAGAAGAATCTGTTATACTGGCAAATTGAAGGGTGTTAAGAAATTGACTTTTTAAAAAACTCTTTTACATTATTAGCTTTTTAATGGGACATTTCTGAGAGCCATGGAAGATGGAGGTGTCAAGCTCCTAAAAGAAAGATTAGAGAAATTCTTCCATCGGGTAAGTATTTTGAATTTTACTTAAAATTTTAGTAGTCTTCAAAGAGACTTTTAGAAATATACATACAAGTTTGTTTCTTGATTTGAAAGTGACAAAAACTAAGGTACATTGTGGCAAAACCAGAATAGGGAGAAAACTTCCTTCCATTTTGAATCTTTCGGTAACCCTTTGTGCAGGATCAGAGCATCCTGCCATTTGTGTGCACCCCTACATCATTTTGGAGACCTTTTGGCTTCATCCTCATTCTACCTGCGTCTGTGTGGGCTTACTCAAAAGCGAACGTACTGCATGGTGATTGGTTAATTAGCCGAATTTAAACTCTTGCCCTGAGTCCTGCATTCTTATGGATTGATTATTGTTCACTAAACAGAGTATTGTTTAATCTGTATTGACGTAAGGTAAAATTTTTTGCCATGATAGATTTTATTACTTAGTGAGTTTTTTCCCAAATGATAAATGAATGTGCTGATATAGTTGTCACTCTGTTATACTGCAAGTTAAATTTTATATAGCTTACCTCTGGTAGAATTCAGGTTACCTTTTGGAGAAATAATTCTCTATTTTTTTTCCCCTGAACTACCTTTGATCTGTTTTTGAATTATTTCATTTTTATGAATTACTTTTGTTTCCTATTTGTTCCTGCACTTTAATGACCATAATTATTTACTCTCATGCTGTCTCCTAATTCCTGTTCTTCTTGCCTTCATTACTCTCCTATCTGTCAGCAACTGACTACCTGTCCTTTCGATGTTATTTTAGTAGAAGATGGTACTGTCTGTCCGTGATATCACTGTGTAGATCCCTAATGAGATTAGTATAATTTGAGGAGCACTCATATAAGGAATTAACTCAAAGAGATAAGACAATCTTGAATAATGATTAATGACTTATGTTTGAACTTTGTATTTTGAAATTGGTACCAATTTCACATCCAGTTAGATGTGGCTCACCTGCTTACTGGTCCTATCAGTATGCTAGTATGTAATCATACCATAAATTGACTGACTATTCTCAGCTGTCAGAGTGTTATATTCAGTGTACTCACAGTAAGTTTAATGCCTTGTTTTTTCCTACAGTACTTGCAAACGTTGCATTTGCAGTCATGTGATCTCCTTGACATTTTTGGTGGAATCAGCTTCTTCCCATTGGATAAAATGACTTATTTGAAAATCCAGTCCTTTATTAATAGAATGGAGGAAAGCCTGAGTATAGTCAAATACACTGCCTTTCTCTATAACGATCAACTAATCTGGTATGTACACCCTAAGGCTTGTCATACAAAAGAAGAGAATCTTTTAGGATAATAAAAATAGCAACAACTGGATTGAAAGCAGGTTATCAAACTGGAATGAATAGCAAGGGGGCAAGGTAGGAAGCATATTTATAGGTAACTGTCAAAGTAAAGCAGTGATTATTTAAACCAAAGGCAGGGTAATTTGGGTTAAAATGATCAAGCAGGGGAGTTTAAAACTGGATCCATGAAAGGTGGAGAAAATGTTCCTATCGAGTTAAGTTTAGGAATCCTATTTTTATTTTGGTGTTCTTCCAAAAACCTCTTTAAAGAAACAGTATAGTAAATGTGGAAAGCATACTTTGCATACTTTCTTTTAAAGCTAGGCTTTTAAAAATACCCAAGAGGTTACATGTGCTATAATACCAGGAACTTACCCACTGGCAACCAAAGGTGCATCCTATAGTAAAAACAAAAACAATTTCTCTGAAAGTGTTGATACTTGAGAAGAAAAGATGAACTGTAACTGAATGCTTTCCGCTACCTAAGACAGCTCCGGAAGAAGCCGTGTGGCTAGGCAGGTGACTGACCGCATAGAGGCTGTGGCCCTGAGAGAGACCTGGAGCCAGCTGATGATCTGAGATGGACCACTGGGGTTCAGGAGCTGTTCCGGGGGCTCACCGTGTTCAGTTTTCATGTTTCCATGGACTGTACCCCACTTTCTGCCGTTAAGGATGTGGCCGTATTTGAGCCTGAAAACTTGAGTTCAGCTAACAGAAAGGGCAGTCGTGGTTTCTGGAAATCCATCCTCTCCCTGCTGAGATCTTGTAGCATCATTTTAGGAAGAGAAAGAAGCTAATCCAAAGAAATTTGAATCTGTTTGTGGAACACACTGATGAGTTTTCATGTAGAATTCGTTTTCTCCTGTGAAAACAACATGACGTCCAGATGAAAAGGTGTCTCCTTTTTTATTTAACAAATTGTTTAGCAGGACACTTAATGCTGTATTAGCTGGCCTTGTTCTAGTTGCTTTTTATGATATTCACGCTGTGGTAGTAAAATGAAATTCTTAATGCTGCCGTGAGAGGTTGAAGGGGAGTTACCCAGGGTTGGAGGGAGTCAGGTCTGACGAGGGAGCGGCCCTCCAGAGGCCGAACTTCCAGGGAGGTGCTGGAAAGGCTGCACCCAGCAAGGAGACGGAGGGATGGACTAGAATCCCATAGCAGTCCGTGATCTCAGGTGCCGCTGTCAGAGGAAGGTGGCTCAGATTCCGATCGCCTGACCGCATAACCCCTGACGTAGGCGTGAACTCTGGGGGTGAGAAAGGGTACAGGCCTAGAGCAAGAGGCCCCGCTCAAAGTCAGCAGCTCCTGCTGAGAGGCCGTGGAACCAGCATGACCAGTGGGCTTGGGTCTGGAAGCAGAGCTCCCAGGGCTGCTTGTTGCCCAACTCCTGGGGATCCTCTTGGCATCTTTGTCTCTGTGAAGGACATCCCCTGGAGTTAAGCAGTGTCCAGCTCCGGTGGCTCATAGGACTGCTCTGGGGTCCCAGCCCAATACGCCGACGGGGCAAGGGTGGCCCCAGGCAGTCATCGTAAGAAGGAGCTTCAAGAAAAACGACACGTTGTGGGAGGCAACTGTTAGTTACGAAGCTGGTGTGTTTAAATACCAGTGAAGTATTTTATAGTTCACGAACAGAATATATATTTGTTCTTATTGCTTACTATTGTATTTATGTGTGTGTGTGCTTGCGTGTATTTAGTTTTGAATGCTTTGTTTTGTCACGTGGAGCCCAATTTTTTTTTTTTTAAATCATTCTTATTTTTGTCATCTTGATAGGTGTACTCTTTAATCCCATCCCCTCTTTCCCCCACCTTCCCACCCTCCTCCCCTCTGGTAACCATCTGTTTGTTCTCTATAGTTGAGAGTCTGTTTCTTGGTTTGTCTCTCTCTTTTTTCCTTTGCTCATTTCTTGCTTAAATTCCACATATGAGGGAAGTCATATGGTATTTGTCTTTCTCTGACTTATTTCACTTAGCATTATAGTCTCTAGCTCTATCCATATTGTTGCAAATGATAAGATTTCATTCTTTTTTATGGCTGGGTAATATTCCATTGTATGTATATGCCGCATCTTCTTTATCCATTTACCGATTTATGGACACTTGGACTTCTTCCATAATTTGACTATTGTAAATAATGCTGCTATAAACATGGGGAAGGGTGCATGTATCCCTTTGAATTAGTGTTTTGTATATTTTAGGTAAAGACCCAAGAGTGCAGTTGCTGGATCGTAGGGTAGTTCTATATTCAACTTTTTGAGGAAGCGCCATACTGTTTTCCACAGTGGCTGCATCACCACCAGCTTGCATTCCCACCAACAGTGCAAGAGGGTTCCTTTTTCTCCACATCCTTACTGACACCTATTGTTTCTTGTGTTGTTGATTTTAGCTATTCTGAGAGGTACCTCATTGTAATTTTGATTTGTATTTCCCTGATGATAAGTGATGTTGAGCATCTTTTCATGTGTCTGTTGGCCATCTGGATGTCTTCCTTGGAGAAGTGTCTGTTCATGTTTTCTGCCCATTTTTTAATTGGATTATTTGGTTTTTGGGTATTGAGTTGTATCAGTTCTTCATATATTTTAGATATTAACCCTTTATTGGATTTGTGAATATCCTTCTCCCATTCCATAGGTTGCCTTTTAGTTGTGTTGACTGTTTCCTTCACTCTGCAGAAACTTCTTATTTTGATGTAGTCCCAGTAGTTATTTTTTATTTTATTGCCCTTGCTTCGGGAGACGTATCTTGAAAAATGTTGCTACAGCCGATGTCAGAAACATTACTGCCTGTGCTCTCTTCAAGGATTTTTATGGTTTCATGTTTCACATTTAGGTCTTTAATCCATTTGGAGTTTATTTTTGTGTACGGTGTAAGAAAGTGGTCCAGGTGCGTTCTTTTGCATGCTGCTATCCAGTTTTCCCAGCACCATTAGTTGAAGAGATTGTCTTTTCCGCGTTGGATATTCATTCCTCCTTTGTTGAAGGTTAATTGACCATATAATTGTGGGTTTATTTCTGGGTTTTCTGTTCTGTTCCACTCCTCTATGTATCTATTTTTATGCCAGTACCATATTGTTTTAATCATTACTGCGTTATAAATATAACTTGAAATCTGGAGTTGTGATGCCTCCGGTTTTGTGTTTTCAAGACTGCATTGGCTATTTGAGGTCTTCTGTGGTTCCGTACAGATTCTAGGATTGTTTGTTCAAGTTCTGTGAAAAATACTGTTGGTGTATTAATAAGGGATTTTGTTAAATGTGTAGATTGCTTTGGGTCGTATAGACATTTTAACAATATTTGTTCTTCCAGTCCATGAGCAGGGAATGTCTATTTGTGTTGTCTTGAATTTCTTTCATCAGTGGTTTATAGTTTTCAGAGTACAGGTGTTTCACCTCCTTGGTTAAGTTTATTCCTAGATATTTTATTGTTTTCAGTGCAGTTGTAAATAGGATTCTTTTCTTAATTTCACTTTCTGCTGCTTCATTATTAGCGTATGGGAATGGAACAGATTTCTGTACATTGATTTTTGTGAATTTACTGAATTCATTTATCAGTTCTAATAGTTTTTTGGTGGCCTTTAGGGTTTTCCACATATACAGTGTCATGTCATCTGCAAATAATGAGTTTTACTTCTTCCTTACCAATTTGGATGGCTTTTTTTTTTTTTTAAAGATTTTATTTATTTATTTGACAGAGACAGAGATAGCGAGAGCAGGAACACAAGCAGGGGGAGTGAGAGAGGGAGAACCAGGCTTCCTGCTGAGCAGGGAGCCCGACGCGGAGCTCGATCCCAGGACCCTGGGATCATGACCTGAGCCGAAGGCAGACGCCCAATGACTGAGCCACCCAGGCGCCCTTGGATGGCTTTTTATTTCTTTTTTGTCTGACTGCTCTCGCTAGGACTTCCAGTACTATGTTGAATAACAGTGGTGAGAGTGGACATGCTTTGTCTTATTCTGACCTTAGGGAAAAGCTCTCAGTTTTTCCCCATTGGGTATGATGTTCGCTGTGGGTTTTTCATATATGACCTTTATTATGTCGAGATATGTTCCCTCTAGGCCTACTTTGCAGAGGGTTTTTATCATGATGGATGTTGTACTTCGTTGAACGCTTTTTCTGCACCTATTGAAATGATCATATGGTTTTTATCCTTTTTCTTATTGATATGTATCACGTTGATTGTTTTGCAAATACTGAACCACCCTTGCATTTCAAGAATAAATCCCACTTGATCATGGTGAATGATTTTTTTAATGTACTGTTGGATTGGTTTGCTACTTATTATATTGTTTTGAAATTATCTGATTGAAGGTAGAAACGTCTGTCTGTCCCAGGACATGGCCAGAACCTGGTACATTGTAGATGCTTGGTAAATGGTTGTGAGCTCAAAGCAAATGGTTAGTAGAAAATATCTTCTAGTTCTGTTTGGACTTTGTTGCATTTAATGGATGGATTTGGTGTTGCAGTGGCCATGATAGGATTAGACATTACCGCTGTTTGGTAAGAGGATGTCAGTCAACTTTCTTGTCCAGAGTTCTTGGCCTGTTTTTTGAGAGAATTTTCTTTTTAGTGAATTGATTTACTTTCCAGAGGTTAATGCTTTTATGAATAAATGGTTTAGCTATTTGTAAGTTAATCAAAGTTGACTATACCCTTGGATCTTGACTAGATTATATTTAATACATGACAATAATATCTGTATTGTAGACAAAACTGAACCTGATATGAAGGTTTCTACATTGCATTCAAATGGATCAGTTGAGATTTAAGCTGAAGAAAAGTTTTTTTTTTTTTAAGAAAAAACTTTAGGGGCACCAATTGGTTAAGCATCTGCCTTCGGCTCAGGTCATGATCCCAGGGTGCTGGGATCAAGCCCCACATCGGACTCCCTGCTCCACCGGGAGCCTGCTTCTCCTTCTGCTTGTGCTCTCTCTGTCAAATAAAAAAAAAAATCTTTAAAAAAAATAAACTTTATAAATAAAAAATTATTTCAAAAAATAAGTTTAAATAAGAAAAAATTATTCATATTAACCATATTTGAGAGACTTTGAGAGAACACCTACACTTCTGAGCATGACTAGGCTATTGCCTGTTTGATGTGAACCATTGATGCAGTCCTGAATCATTTGGGCCTGTTAGTGCAGGAATTTTTTGCTTTGTGTATTTATTTATCTATTTGTTTATTTGCACTAAGGAAGGAACTTTTTAACTTTTTAACTTTTTTTAATAAGAACTTCCCCCAATAGTAACATCTTCCATAATTATAATGCATTATCGCCTCATTTATTCTTTGTAGGAGAGCGGAAGTAGGGATGGGGGTGGCAGACACTGGAGAGGGCTACTGTGGTCCGAGGCCTCGCTGTAGGCCACGTGGGAATCGCCTACTTGGGGTTTTGTGCTCTGGACACCTGGCTGCAACTTAGTATTTTTCTTTTTAAGTTTTCTATCCAGATGACCAATACCAGGGTATTTAATGCCTAGCATTAAATCTAAAGCGAAATAATAAAACAAAGCCCTAGTCACAGTACACATGGTAAGCAGTTAAGTAGTGTTGTCTGCCGTCTCCTCTTACAGGGTTTTTCCTACTTCGTGTCCTATGGTCTAGAATGGCGACATTCAATAAGAAGATAGTGCAGGGGTGCCTGGGTGGTTCAGTCAGTTAAGCATCTGACTCTTGATTTTGGTCCAGGTCATGAACTCAGGATCAAGCCCCACACTGGGCTCCACGCACAGGGGGGAGTCTGCTTGGGATTCTCTCTTTCCCTCTGTCCATCTCCCTGTCTGCTGGCTTGCGCTCTCTCAAATAAAGTCTTTTTTTTTTTTTTTTAATTTTATTTATTTACCTGAGAAAGAGAGCACGCTTGAGAGAAAGAGCACAAGCAGAGGGAGAGGGAAAAGCAGACTCCCTGCAGAGCAGGGAGCCCTATGCAGGGGCTCAATCCCAGGACCCTGAGATCATGACCTGAGCCGAAGGCAGATGCTTAACCGACTGAGCCACCCATGTACCCCTAAATAAAATAAATGTAAAAAAAAAAATATAGTGCAAGCCACATATATAATTTTAAGATTCCTAGTAGCTATGTTCAAATGAAAAGAAACTGGTAAGATTAACATTTTAGCCCCATATATCTAAAATTATTTATTTCAACCTGTAAAGGCTTAAATTATTAATGAGCTATTAAAAATTTATTATTTCAACACATAAACAACGTAAATTATTAATGACCTATTCTTTTCGTGCTAAATCTTAGCAATCCAGCGTGTGGTTTACACTCATTTCAACAAGCCACATCTCAAGTGTTCAGTGGCCATATGCGCCCAGTAGCTGCTCTTTTTTTTTTAAGATTTTGTTTATTTATTTGAGAGAGGGAAAGCGAGCAAGTGAGCGAGAGAGAGCACCAGCGGAGGGAGAGGGAGAAGCAGGCTCCCTGCTGAGCAGGGAGCCCAACTCAGGGCTGGATCCCAGGACCCGAGATCATGACCTGAGCCAAAGGCAGATGCTTAACTGACAGAGCCACCCAGGCGCCCCCCACTAGCTGCTCTTATTGGAAGTGCAGCTCCAGAAGAAATTGCCCAGCCCATAGTCATTTATGTAGTGTCTTCTACCTATCATCGACAACCCCTCCCTACTGGTACTTCTTACTAAAGTCTTAAAAGGAAAATAACATCCAGAACCTGTTTTGTTTTCCTCCTTCTGTCTTCTTACCTCAGTTATTTCTGTAAAAGAAAAAAAACGGGTGACTTCATGTGTTTGATTTGGAGATTCCATCCGCCCAGTTGGCCGCATAATACTTTGAGAGTTAGAGTTGTCATAGGACAAACAAAACAAACCTGCTTAAGGGGCTGGGGCTCCCCCCCTGATAGTTTTAGTTGTGGACAAGACCTTATGAAAATTGACCTGGAAAGGAGAGAGGCGGTAGAGGAAAAGGAAGAGGTGAGACAGCATTGGAAGAGTCTCAGGAAGGGAGCAGCGTGTATTTGCCAAGGAAAGCCAAATTTCTCTAACAGATGGTTTCACTGGGAAAAGAAGAGAGAGCCTCTGGAATACGGTGTAGAGGCTTCATTTATAATAAAGTTGGATTTCATCACAGGATTTTTTTTTTTTTCTGGTTGTCTTGAATGGAAAAAAATCAGACACAGACTCATGGCCTGTTTATATCCCTACCTAGAGAACTGATCCCAGATGGGGTCTGCTGCCTGCCGGTGTCTCAGCACTGTTTCCACGTGCTGCTTACTCTTGCTTCATTTCAGATTAGACTTGCCTGAAAGTTTGTTGCTTTCTCTTCCTCCTCTCTGCCTACACTGAAGTCCTAGAATTAAGATCCACATACGTTTCTGAGACTGAGTAGGAGCAAGTTCCCCATCAGCAGCAGGCCAGTGTTTCCTGGGAGGCTGGGTGCAAGCAGGTGGCATTTCCCTATAGCCTGGAAAGTGAAGAGAAGTCTGCTACCTGAAGTGGAGTGTTGTGGTTACTAATGCTCCCTGAAGAATCCCACGTGGAATTCAAGCAAGGAATCAAGTCAAATCAAATCAGACCAGTGACTTCTTGTTTAAAATGGCATGTAAAATGCAGGATGACACAGTAGTCGCCTTTGCCGGCTCAGGATAAAGTGCTAGTGGCAGACTAGTTTAATTCCTTCCCTTCTGGAACTTCCCAGTCAAGGAAAGGGCTTCTGGCTATAATGTAAACAAGAAAAAAAGAGGAGCTTTATTATGATCAGAGCCACAGGAAGACAGAAGACCAGTTCCAGGCTTTTAACACCATGCTTTTCTGCTATTTCAGGAGTGGGTTAGAGCAAGATGACATGAGAATTTTATACAAATACCTCACCACGTCTCTGTTTCCAAGGCATATCGAACCTGAGGTACGGCCAGGCACTGGTCTTCCTCCCTCCCACCCCCGCCTCTGTCTCTCTCTATGCATGTGTATGTTGTATGTATACATACAAGCCCACCGGGCTGGGGGGCTGGGGGGGGCAGGGGAGGAGGGTGGAGTAATGCGGTGGTCGGTGGGGCACCTCTGACCTATACATTACGTTGCTAGTGTGATATTTATCTGGTTGTGTATCGCTTAACACAGAAAATCATGTGTGTCAGCTCTTTGTTTTGTTATGTTCAAGTACGATAGCAAAGGTCTGTTTTTAAGAGGAGCAATTCATTGGGTAGCGGAGAAACAGGTTTTAGGTAGGGTTCTGGGAACTTGAAAACACCTGGGATCTTTGACAGAAGAAAGGTGAATCCTGTGGTTTTGTCACCTACAAGCATGAGGTGTCATTCTGTAGATATTCTATTGCCTGCCTGGCTTTTCCACTGTGATGCTTACTTTCCCAGTTTTCTGCAGAGACCTATAAGTAATACTGCAGCCTTCTCCCCAAAGTGTCCTTTTGCAGCTGTCATTAGGTTGAGGATGAAAAATATTCATAGCCCACGAATCATTTCAGCTGAGGTGCATACACACGCTCGCTCGCTCCCTCCCCATTTAAGGCTATAACTTGAAACAACAGGAAAAAAAACCCTCTTTGATAAGAAATTGAAAGTCCGGTTTTGAGAAGGACTTGGTCCTGCATGTAGTTCCTTTCTAGGCAGTTTGAGGGCAGTGGCTCATGTTTCTTAGGTACGTACCATGTCCCAGACACTGTCCTGAGTGCCCAGCAAACGTGAATTATCTCCTGGCATCCTGACAACGATCCTGAGTAGGATACCTTATCCCCACCTTACAGCTAGGATACTCAGGCTAGGGGGCTTCCATGACATACCTGGGGTCACCTCGCCAGGAAGTGGCAGGGCCACGACTTGATCTTAGGATCTGCCTGATGCTAAAGCACCTGTTTACGTCCACACCCTCAGGAGGCTTTTCCATGTGTGACAGTGCAGCTGCCCCAGCAGAAAACCCTGGTACTTTATTATCTACCTGCCCAGAGAGCGGGGCTTATAAAATAGGAAACCACAGTATTCAACACGGCAATGTGAGTGTGGGCGCATGAGGCCTTTTTTTCTCAGTACAGACTGCCTACCTGAGGGTCAGATACCCATTTTTACTACTGGATTTAGAATGTTTTTCAACCTTTTTTGTGTGTGTGTGGCTATATGCTAAAATTTTATGTAGACTAAAAGAATGTCAGAATTTTTTAGAAAGAAGTTTCAGCTAACATGACTATTGGATTTGTTTTTGTTTTTGTTTTTTTTCCTTTTCCTGTGCGTATTGAAATAGTACATCTTCGGCAAAAGAGTCTCAGGAGTGTGCTACAGATACAAATCGTGAGGAGGCATGACGTCCTGGCGGAAGGCTTTGATGTCAGACAGGCATGGGGTTGGCGCCTGGCCCTGCCACACAGGAGCGCTGTGTGCTGGGGAACTTACGCTAACTTGAGTTTCCACAACGAGACAATAGGAAGAGTGTGCTGCCGCTAGGGTCCTATGAGGTGGTCATTGCCTAGCTTACGTTAACCACGTGGGAAATTTCGGTCACTGCTATAAAAGGAACTAAGTCAGTCTGTGGAGTATAGGGTACGATGAAGATATGAACGTTCTGGTTCATATCAATGCAGCCTTTATGTAGCTCTTGTAATCCCCCCTCCCTTTTATTAGTGGGGAGGAATACGAGTAAATGATACAGAAAAATGGCATGGAGCCAACTGGTAGGTATGAATGCGGTTTTCAAAGCTTCGAAAGGAGAAAATCTAATAAGTCATTTCCCAATGTTGAATTTGTTTACAGTTGGCGGGAAGGGATTCTCCAGTAAGGGCGGAGATGCCAGGAAATCTTCAGCATTATGGAAGGTAGAACTTCTGTTCTTCGATATATAGTATTGGATTTTATTTTATTTTATTTTTTTGGCAAAGGTAAAATCATCAACACTGAATTACATTTGTGCTGTTTATTGGCAGTCATCAGCAAAGGAAATGCTGTTGTTTCCAGTGAATTAAAACTTTATCAGACTCTGAAATTTGGTGTTTTCCAAGTAATGTCTAGCTTCCAAAAAAAAAAAAAAGAATATATATTAAGTGGTAATATATTCTGTCTTACATATTCCTGTTTATCATTTACCCAATTGAATTGAGTCATTTCTGTGCTTACTTTTCAGATTTCTTACTGGACCCTTGAACCTTAATGATCCAGAAGCAAAATGCAGATTCCCCAAAATTTTTGTAAATACGGATGACACTTACGAAGCACTGCATTTAATTGTTTATAAGGTAACAACTGCTTTTCCCTCCAGCAGTACAGATTAATGTGAAAGTAAAGCTTCCTTGCAGTACACTTGTACACGAGTGAGTGTGCCTACACACCTCTTAAATATTTCTCAGAACAGATGTTGAAAGTTCTACTTGTTGTAAAACTCAAAATGGGTGCTTCTCTGGAACAGTGGGTTTATTTTCATTTCCTTTTCAGTGCTTTTCTTATTAGTGTAAGAATCACTGTCTGACACTGTCTGAGGCTGTGACTCAGAAGCTTTTGAAGCCCCGTGTGCTCACACATCAGAGGCCAGCAAAGATGGTGGTGCCTCGTCGTTAGATGCCTTCCGGTGCAGGGCTGTGGCCACACTTCAGTGAGTTCTGCTTTCTCGGATTGGAAAGCACGGGCTTGCTGATTCTGTAACGGTAGTCCAGTCATAGCTCAGATACGTTAGGTTGGGTTTTCTAAAGGTGGTTTTGGGTTCAAGAAAGAAGGCTAATAAGCATGTGTGTTTATTTTCTTCCCCACCTGAGAGTATAGTTATGTTTTAATTTGTAAAGGCCTAGAAATGGTGGTGTGAGAGCACAGGGTGGAGGTGAACATCAGAGTGGAGGGATCCTTCTCTCCCTGGAAGGCAGGAAGGGGGTGTAAGTGGGGTGCTGATGAAGTCCGGCCAAGGACGTGAGTGGAGGAGGTGCACTGAGGCAAGAGCCCACGTGCCCCCACAGAAACCCAGAGAAGCTCCTGGTTTGGAGACAGCACCTAAGGAGTCAGGAGTGGGAGGTGAGCTTGGAAGGGAGGGGAGTAAGTGAAGTGTTGTATATAAACCAGCCAGCCACCCCTTTTCCCATCCTTAAACACACACAGGCAACTGAGCGCGTATCCCTGGGTAAAAGTCAAAGGTCCTTTTTTGGTTTTTTTCCTAGGATCATGACCTGAGCCAAAGGCAGACATTTCCAGGCGCCACTCAAGGGTCCTTTTAAAGAAAAACAATCTGGGGGATGCCTGGGTGGCTCAGTCGTTAAGCGTCTGCCTTCCGCTTGGGTCGTGATCCCAGGGTGCTGGGATCAAGCCCCACATCGGGCTCCCTGCTCGGTGGGAAGCCTGCTTCTCCCTCTCCCGCTCCCCCTACTTGTTTCCCTCTCTCGCTTTGTCTTCCTCTGTCAAATAAATAAATAAAATCTTAAAAAAAAAAAAAAAAAAAGGCAGGGGCGCCTGGGTGGCTCAGTCGTTAGGCGTCTGTCTTCAGCTCAGGTCATGAACGCAGAGTCCTGGGATCGAGTCCCGCATCGGGCTCCCTGCTCCATGGGAAGCCTGCTTCTCCCTCTCCCACTCCCCCTGCTTGTGTTCCCTCTCTCGCTGTGTCTCTCTCTAATAAATAAAATCTTAAAAAAAAAAAAAAATCTGGGGAGCCCTACGTGGCTAGTGTGGATGTGAACACCTGAGAAAAGCGGTGATTTAGGTGCCCGTGTAACTGCTGCCCTCGTCCTGCCCCAGAGCAGAGCCTCCCTCCCTGGTCAGCCGCGCACTCCCTCATCCTTTAGTGTGCTTGGAAAAACAAAGCTGTAGATCTTGAAAGAAACAAAAATGACTTTGAGAGACTTATGAGAGAACTTGTAAAAATTAACATCCGCAGAGATTAGAGAAGTGTATCTATAAAACTGAAACAGAACATGAAAGACTCAGGGCTAGAGTAAACTTAGGTTAATTGAAAACATAATTCTTAAAATTATTTATTGGGGCAAGATACACATAGCATAAAATTTGCCATTTTAACCATTTTTAAGTGTATAGTTTGGTGACATTAAGTACATTCACAGTATTGGACAGACGTCACCACTGTCTGTTTCCAAAACTCGTCTTCACCCCAAATTCTGTACCCATTAAACAATAACCCTTCAGCCCCTGTCCCCTGAAAATATAATTTTTGACAGGAGAACTTCATTAGAAGGGTTAAAGATAAGTTGCCCTGCCTCAAATATAAGATTAAAATGACCAGAGATGAAAATCTTGGGTTCAAGAAAGAAGGTATTGGATTATTTCCAATAATATTGTTGGAACTGATAGAGAAAATCATTGAACACTACATCAAAAACTAATGATGTACTATATGTTGGCTAATTGAATTTAAATTAAAAAAATAATTTTTAAAAAAGAAAAAAATTTTAAAATTAAATAAAATATGGAGAAAAGATGGGAGAGAGGGATTTCTACATCTGATTCATAAAAAGTTGAATTAGTCAAGTGTATTATGAGCACATGTCTAGCTGAAGAAGAAGACATTTCCCAGATTGAAAAGGCCCACTGAATGTCTCACACAGTGAATCAGAAAGACCCACTCCAATGCACACAGTGGGCAGTTTCAGAAATATAAAGAGAAGAGCCCAGAAGCTTCCAGAAGGAAAATCAGGTCACCTGTAAATAAAACCGGCATTAGCAGCTGTTTCCTTACTGGCAGCAGATGTTAGGTAACAAGGAAGGAAGACTTTGAAAGTTCAGAGAGAGAGAGTTTTTTAGTGTAGAATTCTTTGCTGAGCTAAACGATCTCATCACAGGTGAGATCGAAGAAAGGTGTATTAATAGTGAAAAGTCTCAGAAAGGTTACCCCATGCATCCATTCTTCGGGTTTGCATGGGGTTGTATATCAGAATCAGTGAGGAAACCAAGAACGAGAATACCTTGGAATCCACAACAGTGGCCGTGACGCAGGAGAACAGTAAGAAGGAGGCTTGAGGTGATACACCTCTGAGTCGGTGACGAAGTTAGCACCTCTCAGGGACTTCCGCAATGGAACAGAGGAAGGGGGGCTCTGTTCTGGGCGCAGGGGCTCCAGAATAAAAGATGCTGCATTCATAAAATAGTATGGCTGCGAGATTTGATTGAATGTTGGGGGTGCTGAGGAATGGCACAGGAGGAGAGAATTCCAGGGAAGGTGTGCAAACAGACGTGTCTGAAAATGAACCGTAACTGGGGTAGGGCAAAGCCCACTTTTCTAGCAAGTTAAAATCATTCCCCTCTGAATGACATGGGGGAATGACTTTGAACCCTAGTGGAAGAAATATCCTGGTACACTCTGTTGTTTATAGGATTTCCTTTTTTGAGTCAATCAATAGGTAGAATTTTAAATGGGATGATGGCATCACAGTTACTTTAAAATGTTCTTTTTTTCAAAACCGCTTTATTGAGATAAAATTCACATACTGTATAGTTAGCCCATTTAATGTATTCAGTTCAGTGGTTTCTCACTGCAAAGTGCAGGAGTCCCCAAGACCACCCTCGCTCCTGACACAGTGCTAGCTCGGGGGCCCCCAAGACCACCATCAGGCCCGGGAGTTCACTAGAGGTGCTTGCAGGACTCAGAGAAGCTGGCACCCTCCCAGTTACAGTTTATTACAGCAAAGGGGTGCAGAGGAAAGACGGTCCAGGGAAGAGGCGCACGGGGCAGGATCCGGGAGTCACCAGGCCCAGGCTTCCAGGTGTCCCCTCCCGGTGGAGCTGCGCAGACAGCACGGGGCCTGTTTCTCCTAGCGGGGATGTGTGACGTGTGCGGAGACTTATCATCCAGGGAAGCTCTCTCGAGCCTTGATTTCCAGAGTTTTACTGGGTGTTGGCCCTGGCCTTAGGCCCCAGCTCTCCAGAGCTCTGCTGATACCCCGTGGGCTCGGGGAAGAGGGGATGCTGGCCTGTGGTTTTTCTCTCCTGAAGTCGTGGTCTGGTTTTGGTATCAGGCTTCTACTGGCTGCAGGCTAAGTTGGGAAGTGTTTCCTCATCTCCTGTTTTTTGGAAGAGTTTGTGAAGGATTGCTGTTAATTCTTTGAATAATTGGTCACAGGGAAGCCATCTACATCTGGGCTTTTCTTTGTTGGAAACCTTCCCATTATGAAAGAGTCTCCGTCCTTGTTCTAGGTCTTATTGTCTATTTCTTCTCTAGTCGGTTTCAGTTGTTTGTGTCTTACTGGGAATTTGTTCTGCTTGTTATTCAGTATGTTCGTATGTAATTTTTCATAGTGTTATAGCCTTAAAATCTTTTTTCCTCCCATAAATCAGTAATGGTGTCTCCTCTTTAATCCCTCATTTTAGTGGTTTGTGTCTCTTCTCTTTTTGACTTGGTCTAGGCAGTCTAGCTAAAGGTTTTTCAATTTTGCTCATCTTTTCAGGGAACCAACTTCTGGTATTATTTTTTTCGTATTGATGTTCTGTTCTCTATTTCATTTATTTCAGCTCTGATCTTCATTATATTCTTCCTTCTCTTGCTTTAGGTTTAGTTTACTCTTTATTTCTAAGGTCTGAGGATGGAAATTTAAGTTCTTGATTTGAGATCTTCCTTCTTTTTAATACTGTATGTGTTGACGGCTCTGAAGTTATAAAGACTGCTGCTGTTAATACTCAGATGTAGTGGGTGTTCTTAAACATTCCTCCATTTGCTGTCTGCCCTTTGGCCAGTTTCCCTCTGGAAATTTGAAGTATTGTTTTTTATAATTTTCTTCAATTATGGTGTTTAGACTGAGGAGAATCCGTGGAGCTCCTCATGCTGCCATTTTGAACGGGCTCCCTAGTCCTGGTCCTCCGGGGATACCTAACTGATCTGTGTCTGGAGTAACTGTGGCATCTGAGATGAGCATGTAGGTAGGGGAGGGGCGAAGGGTAGGACTGTGTGCCAGCTGACAGTCACTGGGGAAGTGATGGCCTGCAGGGTTTGTCATGCCATTCTGTGTGCTTTTCTATGTATTGGAAATTCTTCAAGTTTTTAAACAAGGACTTGAAAGGCACATTTAAAAAAAAACCAACCTGTAAGGAGTCACGCATGCAGATGCCTGCAGGAACCCCGCAGATGGTAGACCTAAGCGCATGGGGCTTCAGTATGGAGTCGTGCTGTCAAACACGGCGTCGCTCGAGTCGGAAGGAGGCCAGGGGCCACTCACCTCCACGAGGCAGCACCTCGGAAAGCAGAGCTGGTGGTTTCAGCTGTGCTGGTATCTCAGGAGAGGCTGGAAGTTGGAATGTTCATAGGAAACTAGCTGGCATCTAAGTCAAAATTACACAGAAAGAAACACATGCTGGATGGAACTCGCCTGTGAGCCACGAGTGTTGCAGCCTGTTTATAAGCAGGTGATCATTACGATTCACTTACAAAATAGTGCAGGTGTGCTTAGATATGACTGTGGAAAGAGAGGTACAGCTGCCAGAGGTTGAGAGGAGGGTGTGGGGAGAGGTGCAGAGACGGGGGGCGGGGTAAGTGTGCTCGTGTGAAAAGCAGCAGTCCAGGAGCTGCTGCCTGAGACTGTGGCGTGAGAACTAGGCCACTGGGGCTGTGGGGCAACCGGTGGGGAAGCTGGAGCGGCTCTAAACAACGGGGAGGAAGAGGGAAGCTGCTGAGGGCTCATTCCTGTCGTGACGTGAGGAGGGATCCATTGTGACATCTGAAGGCCGCGGCGCTAGAGCCGTGATATCTACAGCCGTTAAAAGTGGCCGCCTGCAGGAACGGGCCTCAGGAGGAGCTCTGTGGCTTTCCGTCCTGAGGCCGTGTGTTCTGTGTGACTGTTTCACCACCATGCGGTGTATACCATATACAGTGATACATTCAAACGTGTCTGGTTGTTGGATTTATGGTCTTGGTTGCTGTAGCCAGTGTCCCAACGGCAACATTCACTATCATGAAAGGGGAGACAAGGGGACATTAATCTGCTGGGGGCTTTTTAACTGTGTTCATGGAAATTTTCAAACATACACAAAAAGAGAGACTAGAAGAATGAATCCCCAGGCGCCCAGCACACAGCTTAATTTAATTAACATGCTGATCTTTCATCTGTTTTCCCTGTACTTTTTTTTTGCTAGCACATGTTAGATCATGTCATTTCACTCATAAATGCTTCAATTTGCATCTCTAATAAGGGCATCTGTTTCCACCTAACCACCATGTTATTAGCACGCTTGGCAAAATAAACACTTTCCTTAATGTTCTGTGCTCTCCAGTCCATATCCAGATTTCTCCAGTTGACTAAAAAATATCTTGACCAAGTGATTCAAGTCAAGATTCAAACAAGGCCACTGCATTGGGTCATCGAATTTCTTTTTTGTGCCGTTTTGTAATCTTTGGTTTGTTTTCTCTTCCCAGGCCATGAGTGCAGCTGTGTGCTTTATGATTGATGGTAGGTATACACCTGTATCTGACTTCAGCCCGAGCAGATAAGCCTTTTCTCTTTAACCTTGCTGTGTTCTATCCCTAAACAGTAAACATGTTGTCATAGACGCTCTGTGAAGCACAGCTCCCCTCTGTGATCCCTGCCAGGGAACTAGCTCTTCCTTGTATTTTTGACGTCCTGGCCTACCTGCTTCCTAGCGGTGGGCCCTGGGCACCTTTCTGTGCCTCCCTGCCTGTTAAGTGATAATAAGAGTACCTTTATCAAAGGGGGTTCAGGGGGTTAAATGGGGTCATGTTTGTAAAGGACCAGAGAGCAGCTGGGCCCTGAATGCTGTGTGCTGTGCGTTAAATATTTGACCTTCTTCGGTCTACTGGGGGTAGCCAGCCAATTTACCAGCCCACGGGGTGTGCTTAAATTGATATGCACAATGAGATAGGTCTTCGACTCTTTTACACCTTAAATATAACTTTGACTCTTCTATTTCTCTTCTCTTTGGGAGGGGAGGGAGAGCCAGTCATTTAATTGTTTTATTTTCCTGATCAGTAAAGTTTTCATTGGAATACTGTAATTAAGACTGTTAGATGAATATTGACCTTTTCGACACAAAGAATTCTAAAACTTACTGGTATTTTTTAAATTACTCATTAGCCTCTGTACAGCCCACGTTGGATTTTTGCCGAAGACTGGACAGCGTTGTTGGGCCCCAGCTCACAGTGCTGGCATCTGACATTTGTGAGCAGTTTAACATCAACAAAAGAATGTCTGGGTTTGTACTTTGCTTCGTGTTTACTTTCTGGCATTTAACTGGTTTGGGAAGAAGAAGGGTAGTTTTTACTTAAGAATATGGATGGTAATATCATTTGTGTTTTCTCTGAATCCAGAGAACAAACGTGCAGTTCAGGCCTGTCTGAAAAGCTCCCTGGGGAACTGTTCCCTGCGCTTTGCTGCTCCATGATGATGGTGGGGGCTGGGTCTTCTGTGAATACCTTCCCTCAGCTCTCCCCTGACTGTGGCGTAAACGAATGGGGTGGGGTGTGCTAGCCGTGCCTGTGGGCTGGACCTCGTGAGCACCACCTCCCATCCCACTTGACCACCAGCCCAGACTGTAAAATTCACACCGGCAGTGGTCATCAGCAGGGCTTGGGCCTCGTGTAGACGGAAAGTACTTTGCCTCTTGTGCATACATGTAGGGGGGAAAGTTAGCTATGATGTTGGCCTTTAGGGCCTTGGGCTGGAATCTGGTGCCTTGAAGGACTGTAGCTCGAGTAGTGTATCAGGAGACTCAGGTTAAACTCATTTTGGTTCTAAGAACACTGGGAAGTCATTGAACCTCTTTCTACTCTCTTCTCAATGTAGTCATGTTATAAAGATTAAGCGAGCACGTGGGAAGTACTTTGAGAAACAAAAGCCCTCTTTATATGGACTTCTTGTATGTTTGAGAAGTTACTAACGTGTATGAATTTATGTATAACCTGTGTTTGTAGCGATCCCATGCTGTGCCTTTATGGTCTTCCAGAAGCACCAGCCTGTAGAGAGGTCACACACAGGGTCCAGGTGATAGTATGTGTAGGTTCTGTATCTGCGTGTGGATTGTTACTGTCAACAGCTTACTTCGCATTAGAAAACATAAGGCCAAGGAATGAACGTGCCTGACCGCTTTCCCTCTTGAGGTTTAATTTTTTCCAATTCAATTTAATTAACATACAGTGTATTATTAGTTTCAGAGGTGGAATTTAGTGATTCATCAGTTGCATGTAACACCCAGTGCTCATTCCATCAAGTGCCCTCCTTAATGCCCATCCCCCAGCTACCCCTTCCCCCCCCCACCTCCCCTCCAGCAACCCTCAGTTTGTTTCCTAGAGTTCAGCATCTCTTATGGTTTGTCTCTTGAGGTTTACTTTTTTCACCATGAAACTGTCAGATTTTTCTGAAGGAAACATAAGTGAGTCAGATCTGTTGGGTATCATGCAAGTTATAAACTGCTGAGTGGAGAGAGAGAAGGTGTAGTTCCCTGCTTTCCCCAAACCCCCCCTCCCCTCCCGGGAGATTGCTGGACATGTTAACTGTTCTGCCTGTGCTTTCCGTAGATGTGACGGATTTTAATTAACTCATCAGTGAGTATCTGAGCAAGTCTTGCTTGTCAGGGACCTTCTATTCTGCAAAGGTCAACTTTCCTTGGGATTGTACGGAGGTCATGTCACCTATTTTTCATTTTTCACTTTGGTTTTATCGGTTTTTATAACATACAAGTTTGGGATTTACATAGTCCATCTTATTAGTCACTTCCTTTAGATTTCTCCCTTCGGTGTCATACTTGTGGCTTTCTACCCCGATATAAAAATAGGTTATTTTTATCTCTGGTACTTTTATGGTTTTATCTTCCCATGTTTCAATCTTTAATTCACCTGGAATTTTCAAGGGCTAGAGGAAGGGCTCTGAGATTTTTTCCCCAAATCAATAGTTTGAAGAAAGGAGAGGGCCATGGACATTAACAGTCTAATTTCATGAGAAAGCAGTTTTCTCTCCAATATTTTATTATGGAAATTTCCAAACACAGGAAGGTGGAAAAAATGATGCCGTGAACACACACACAGCCCCCCACTTAGATTCTACAGTTAACCCTTTGCTGTGTATGGTCTAGCACAGCTCCGTCTATCGCAGGGGACAGGTTTTGACTGTTAACAGAACTGCGTAGTATCCGTGGCCCCTGGGAGACGCGCACCTGGAAAACGCCATGGTCGAACACACTAAACTTAGGGCAGAACAGAGACCCTAGAGGCACAGTTGTTTTTGTCTTTGAAAGTTGACCTTAGGGCGCGCCTGGGTGGCTCAGTCGCTTAGAGTCTGCTTCTCCCTCGGCCCCTCCCCCTGCTTGTGTTCCCTCTCTCGCGGTCTCTCTCTGTCAAATATATAAATAAAATCTTAAAAAAAAAAAGAAAAAAAGCTGACCTTAGGGTTGCTCTCGACGCATCTGAGATTTTATACGTTGTAAGGGGCTCTCGCTTGCCAGGCTGTTAAGTATCAGCTGACTAGAGGAAAACGCCCTGAATTCAGTACAAAAGATAATGTGCTTTTCTTCTGGAAATCCTGACCCAGATCAAACCATTTTACACGCTAGTCCTAGGACCTCCAAGACTCATCCCAGCTCCTCCCGGCATTGCCGAAGGGTGAGGGGTGCTGACGAGGCAGCCAGCTGTCCCCGTCCTGACCCCAGAGATCAACGCCAGGTCCCCTGCTGTTCTGTCAGGCTCAGTCCTTGGGGGAGAGCAGCCATAGCGCTGGCTCAGCGCGAGAGGTTTCATGTTGAATCCATACTCTTAAGCTGCAGTTCTTTTATTTATTTATTTATTTTTAAAAGATTTTATTTATTTATTTGTCAGAGAGCACAAGTAGGCAGAGAGGCAGGCAGAGGGAGAGGGAGAAGCGGGCTCCCCGCTGAGCAGGGAGCCCGACGCGGGCCTCGATCCCAGAACCCTGGGATCGTGACCTGAGCCGAAGGCAGCCGCTTAACCAACTGAGCCACCCAGGCGCCCCAAGCTGCAGTTCTTTTAATGTTCCTTAGAAAATTGAGGTCACCCCTTTAAAGAATGGCATGAAGTAGGTTTGTTTGGTATTTGGTTTCTATTACTTGTGTGACACCTTGATTTTTTTCTACTCAAGGACTTTAAGTATTTTAAAAAAATTTTTTAGAGAGTAATTTATGTCCTTAATTTTAATTTCTATTTTTTTTAAACATTTTTTTGAGAGAGAGAGAGAGAGCAGGAGCAGGGGGGAGAGAAAGAAGCAGACTTTCCGCTGAGCGGGGAGCCCAACATGGGGCTCGATCCCAGGACCCTGAGATCATGCCCTGAGCCAAAGGCAGACGCTTAACCGACCGAGCCAGCCAGGCATCCCCTATGTCCTTAATTTTTAAATTCAGAAATATAAATATTGGAAATCTTCTCTCATTTAGCTTGTATGTTTTTAGACTTGTACACATAGGAAAACTGACATATGCACAGTGTTCTTTACGGATGGGCTTTTTAAACCATGTCATGTTGTAAATCTGTAGCTTTTAAAAAATATATGGCATGAACATCATTTTAAACCAATAAATATGGATCTGCCTCTTCTCTTTCAGGGTTTCATGTTACTTAATTGGATAGATGAGCTCTGTTTGTTGAATCCTTGTTGCATTTGATGGGTGGTCTGGTTCTGGCTGCTAGCATTAAAACAGCTCTGTATTAAACCATCTGGTGCATACGTGTACTCATCCTGTTCGTAGATATCCCTGGCATGGAGTTCTGGGGCAGAGGGAATGCGCAGTGACAGTGGGTCACCTCCCACAGGGGCCACCAGCACTCATGCACTGTGCTGTGTCAGACGCCCACTAGGTGACACGGAGGTTGGCATTTCTGTCTCCCACGAACCGCCTGTCCGTGTCCATTGGCTCTTCCCGCTCCAGTGCTTTATATCTTTGCTTTTACATCTGTGCTTTTCAGTCATACCACGTATTTTTTTGAGTTTGGTTTTACTATTTTTGATAACATGTCTGGGATTTGTATGTAGTCCATTTCATTGGGCATTTCCTTTAGATTTCTCTTTTCACTGGCCTACTTGCAGCCTTCTATCCCAATATCATTTTTAAAATGCCATTATCGTCTGTGGTACTTGTATGGTTTTATCTTGTGTCTCAGTCTAATTCACCTGGAATTTTTAAGGGCTAGAGGAAGGGCCCTAATTTAAGACTTTTCCCCCCAAATTGATCGTTTTCTGAATTCGAGACATTTGTTTCTGTTTCTTTCGCATATTCCTACTCACTAGCCACTTTGAGTGCTAAAATTTGGAAAGGTGTGAGGAGGAGAAGGAGGTACAAAGTTACCGGAAAAGGAGACTCTTTTCCTGTGAGCAATTCTTCTAATCCGTTTTTATCATTTTGAATACATTTGTAAACCAGCCCAGTTCCTTAGGAGGTTGACAGCGCTAGGATTCCTAGTGAGGAGCGCACCCACTGACAGCAGGTTGCTGACAATGAGACTCAGGACGGGATGCCAGGCAGGAGGGAAGCGAGAAGGGATGGGTTGGCCCGGCTGGCGTCCAGAGGGGGTGCAGGGGGAGCAGGAGCGGGGAAGCCTTCCTTCCAGGGCAGAGTTCACGTGCATATTCCAAGGGCTCAGCTGTGCCCCACGTCCTGATTACCCTAGACATGCAAAGGAACAGAGCTGTACTGTGTAACTCCTAAATTAAGAGCAGTTTTCCTTTTTTACAATCTACACATCGGTCAATTCAGAATCTAATTTTTTAGTTCGGTTTGTTAAGTGAGGAATAGCCATCCTCACCTAGAAACCACGTGTCTGGCAACCTGAGCCGTCTGGAACGAGGCCCAGAACAAGGAAAACCACCAGATGGTTTCGGTGCTCCCAGCCAGCCATTGACGTCCACAGGGAAACTCCACAAGCAGTCAAGCACCTGCTAAACATCTGCTGATTTCCTCCACCGGTTCAGAGCCTTTCCTGGCGTGCTCTTGAAGTTTGGATGGGTTTTCACATACCTGGTCCTTAAACACTGAAGTCTCTGGCAGCTCAGTAAAACTGAAGCTGTTTACTCATGGGAGACCTCCCTGTGACTCTGCCAATCACAGATCCTTGGGTTTTCAGCCAGTTGTAGAAGAAAGAGTCAAAGGGATGCGAAGAAAGGGTTGACAGAGAACAGAAAATCCTCTCTAAAAACAACCACTTAAGACAGGCCCCACCTTTCCATGTTCTTTGAGGATATCGTTACGGTGCTATGATATTTTTAAACCAAACTTTGCAACAGATTGTCAAGAGGAATTCTGCATTTCCCTGTGTTCAGTGTATCTTATATTGACGTAGGTAACTGTATTTAGCATGTTCTTTTTTTAAGAAGGCAAGAAATTTGCATTTCTGTGTTTAGGAAAAAAAAACACTTTGGTGTTTAAAAGGAGTCTTTTCGCTCTTTGGAAAAGATACCAGGTGAATGTGGCGGCTACTCCTTCAAAACTAGCACAGCATTCGTTAGATGTTACTTTCGATAGAACTAAAAGCCTGTAGGATGAACGTTATCCTTGCTGTTTTTATTGTGAGCTTGTCTCTCGTTTTTCTTTTATTAAGAGGACAAGTTAATAGTGAAAAAGCAAGTAGCAATTTTTCTATTCCTGTTTTTACGTTATCCTTGTGGAAGGCGGAGTAGAAAGAGGCCACGTTGGTCCCTGTTGTAACTGCTGCATAGCATTTGCTCATGTAAATTTCCATCGTGGGTACAAAAGAAATAATTTAGATCTTCTTAGAAGAGTATTTTACATATTCTAAGTGAGGGAAAGAGAGAGGCCACAGAGAATGTTTTGGGGTGAAACGGAACAGCCAGGGCTGGAAGCCTGATTGTGGCTGGGTAGAAGTTTGTCTGCCTGGACAGCAAAATTCCCAACTCTTTCCACACGTCTTTGAAATGTTCCATCCTCCCAGTGTTTCTCATAGTTATACTTGCTTTTCTTAGTTTTAGGGGCCTACTTAAAAACATATTCTGGTTTTGTTACGAATTCTCTTTTCATTTTCCTGGACACTAAGCCATCCACATTCTTTCTTTGCCTAGATGTAAAGTATTACAGTAGTAACCCACTTTTCCAGAGGTCGGATTTCCGGCACCCTCAGCCCACCAGAACATGGCTGCTAACCCAGAAGTAAGCAGAGAAGGCTTCTGAGCCCCCCCAGTGGCAGGGGGTGCTCAGACTGTCACCACACCCGAGTGTACCTGAAGTAAAGGGTGCAGTGAGCAGGGAGGGCGGGAGGCTCCGGGAGCCGTGTCCTCGCTGTCGGAGGGGCTCCCTCAGGAGCCCAGACTTGGACCTGGGAGGCAGTGTGGTAGCCTTGGCCAGTCGTTTCAAATAGTAAAAGATGTATTCCAATTAAAATATTCATTACGCTTCAGCAGAAAAGCCTAATACGCCTTAGAACGGTCTCCCTCTAGGGTGGTGAAAGCTTTGTTACGGGAGTAAGCTTCAGTTCTGTGGTGGATGACATACAGGGAGCGCATTCGTTCCCCAGCACCGTGGGATAAGGGAGCCGTTACTCCCCTAGAACGGGTCAGCAAACAGCTTCTGCAAAGGGCCACATCATACGCATTTCAGATTTTGTGGGCTGTGTAGGTCGCAAATACCCAACTGTCGCTGAAGCGTGGAAGTGGCCAAAGACGGTACGTGAACATACAGGTGTGGCTGTGTGCCGCTAAAGCGTTTAGGAAAAAGGCCACGGTTGGCCCCAGGGCCTCTAATTGTTTGCTGACGCCTCTGCTAGGAGACAGGTGGCCTGTGTGTAGTTTGCACTTTTTTAAAAAATTCGAAACGCGGAGACTAGTCAAGTGATTGCCATTTCTAAAGCACTATTATGGAGAAAATCATCACAAAAATGGTTATAATACTGGTTTTTCAAAAAAAGATAAACTTCACCTATCTGGAAAATTCATCATATCGATTGCTTCACGGTTATCAAGTAAGTTACTAGTGAACAAAGAGCCTATTACATCTTAACTGAGATTCTTGATTTGAAGGCCCAGCGATCGAAAATACAAGGCCTTAGCCACATGGATTTAAGGTTTTAACAATGTAGTGCTATTGTTTGGATAATTATTCTTCGAGAATGTTACCATTTTAATGACATGTTTTCACAGGTCTGAAAAAGAACCCCAGTTTAAGTTTATCTACTTCAACCATATGAATTTAGCTGAGAAAAGTACAATTCACATGAGGAAAACACCTAGTGTGTCACTTACATCCGTGCATCCGGATTTAATGAAGATTCTGGGTGACATCAACAGTGATTTTACTAGGTAATTCTAACAACTTCTCAACTTAGGTGTTCCCTTTCTAAGGAGAGAAGAGGCATTGAAGGAATCCTCTTCAAAGGAGTGGCCCCGAGCCGCCTCAGAGGGCCACCCTTCCAAGGAGATCAGGAGGCCCCGAAGTCACTGGTCACTTGCACGTGACTCCCCACACTTTTCAAGTGACTGGTTTCCAGTTTCTGGTCTTAGAATGTGTGTGTCTTTCACGCTGTAGCTAACCCTATAACAAACTGTTGCATTTTGGAACTCGTGTCTTGCAGAGTGGATGAGGACGAAGAAGTCATTGTGAAGGCAATGAGCGATTACTGGGTTGTCGGGAAGAAGTCTGACCAGCGGGAGCTGTATGTTATTCTGAATCAAAAAAACGCAAACCTGATTGAAGTCAATGGTAAATAGGCTTTGGTACTTGAGCAGAACTTGAGTGCTGTCCATTCAGTGTGCCGGGGGAAACCTGCTAGAGAGTGAGTCACGACTGTGGGGATGTTGAGCAGATGCCTGTTGCTTAAAGGAAACCATGGTTTGATCCATTCTGTGTTCTTCTGTAGCACAGTGCCTTGAAAAAGTACATGAAAAACTTCCCTGTGTTACAGGAGACCTGGCAGTGGCTGAAGGAAAATTTTCTGTAATGCTAAAAGGAAAAAAAAATCCCGTGGCTTTATTCACCGTGTATAAAAATGTCCACTTTTATTCCCGGTGATAAAGAGACATCCCGAGGCAGAGCTGTCAGGTTCACTGCACGGGTTACAGCCCTCTGTCCGTGGCTGAGCAGACCGGTAGCGCGGGACCTCCCGCCCGCCTTCCAGTTGTCTGGTCCCGAGCGCACTGTGGTTCCAAGGATCGCCTCGGCTGATCCTGACAGCTGCTTGTGCTGGAGAGGGTGGTGTCCCCTTCACCGCCTCGGGCTCTCCTGCTGCTCCGCTTGAGCAGGACGGTGGGGCAGTGCTCTACGTAGGAGAAAAGTTAGGTGTGTGGTTTTGTTTTCTGCACAAATCTGCTAGGACGCAGTACATTTTTCTCTTACTAGTACTTGTAGCGAGAGTCGTGTGCATTAGAAACAGCAGTGAATGCACCCAGCGCAGGGGGAACGGAGTCATGATGGTGCCGCCCCCGGGGGAGCACTTGAACCGCGGCCCAGGTGGCAGCTAGGGTTCCTGGAGGGTTGTACCCGATTGTCAGCGTTTCAGAAGTTGCACTCCAGTGCCCCAGCCCATGGGCGTGTCAGGCGCTTGCGCCTCCCCCGGCCCCGAGGAGCACTGTGTGGCACAGCACTGAGGTCTCGGGGCACTCGAAGCTTTTGTTGTCCTTTCTCTTGATTGGTGAACATTTCTGACCTAGGCCTCGGAGCTTAAAGGTCAGTAAATGCAGACATTTATTCCCAACTCTATTCCAGAAGAGTTTAAAGTGCTAACGTATATCCTATAACCTTTTAAGTGAAAACCTCAGTTTCTCACTCCCGTTTTCTGCCTTTTTTGTTTGTTTGTTTGTTTTTTGCAGAAGAGGTAAAGAAACTTTGTGCAACGCAGTTCAATAACATATTCTTCTTGGATTGACCCGTAATGACTCGCCGAAACATCTTTTAAAAAACAACTCAGCAGGCATTTTGTTTACCGCTGCAGGTTCTCGGTCATATTATTGACTGAATTAATGACAATAGTAAAGCAATACTTGCTTTGAAGAATCAAATTTCTACTCAGTCCGATGATCCGCTGGGGTTTTTAGATTTTAAATATTTATGTGGAAATAATTAAAGGTAGTCGGCTACATCTCTTTCATTCCATTCTTTTGACCTTATGTGAATATTTTATTGGAAAATAAGACAAATAAATTGTTAAGGTTTTTAAAATTCTGGTTTGGCTTTGAGTCTCTCACCTGTTGCTTGCTTGTGGACCACTCCGCTCAGAGGGCCCCTGGCTCGTCCTTGGGGATATTCTAGCAGCTAGAGCTTCTCGGAGTTCGGGTCCCTTCCCTGGTCACTAGATCTGTGGTAGCGAACCCAGAGCATTTGGCCAAAGTAATTGCTAGACTTGGTTTTTCTCTTGAGTACGAATGTGATTTTTAGACCACGTATAATACAAAGGACTGAATGGAAGTGCCCCAGTGTGGTCTAAACGGCAAGCATTCTTCATTTGTCGTGTAGAACCCCCAGGTGGCCACAGCTGCTTAAGGTGTCCTCACAGCTGAGATGTAGCCTGGCTGGAATTTTTGTTGCCGTTCTCATGTCTTATGTAATTTAGCCTTTCCATTATGAAATCATGAATCACTCTTCACCCATGAGTTACCTGAGACTGTGTCTCTTTCTGGCAAGAGAAGGCATTCGGTATCATGTATTCATTGCTGACTTATTAATTGCAGCACAATTAGATCATGGTCTCGGATGTATCCTTTGAAGTTGTACTTTTCAACCTAAAATGCAGTCAGTGTTTATTCTCTATTGCAGTCCTGTTTCTGCGTGTTCAAACTTTTCAGTTTCCTTGCTTATCCTTACTAAATGTTTGTCTTTTTGATCTGTTTCCTCCCTGTGATTCTGCCAGCTTTTGCAAGGCCAAGATGTAAGACGTTTATGAATAATGCATCTTTTGAGGGGTTGGTCCTTTTATCATTATTTCTGGGTTTATCCCTGTTCAGTTGTTTGCTTTATATTGTTCTTTATTTTTTTTAGAGAGAATGAACAGGCAAGGGGGTGGAGGAGCAGAAGGGAGAGAGAATTTTTTTTTTTTTAAAGATTTTATTTATTTATCTGACAGAGACACAGCGAGAGAGGGAACACAAGCAGGGGGAGCGGGAGAGGGAGAAGCAGGCTTCCCGCCGAGCAGGGAGCCCGACGCGGGGCTCGATCCCAGGACCCTGGGACCATGACCTGAGCCGAAGGCAGACGCCCAACAACTGAGCCACCCAGGCGCCCCAAGAGAGAGAGAATCTTAAGCAGGCTCCACGCTCAGCACAGATTCTGACACCGGGCTTGATCTCACGACCCTGAGATCATGACCCGAGTCACCCTGGCGCCTCTAAATTCTGTTCTTTCTAATATTGCTTACGATTCTAGTTATCTCAACTAGATTTTCCTGGTACATCTTTTTTCATGTTTTACTTTCATCCTTTGGTTTTAAGAGGTTTCCCTTGTAAAGAGTAACAGTGAAGTGAATTTCGATTTTGAACTCAGTCTAATTATCTGGGGGCCTGGGTGGAGGAAGAGGGCAGTTGAACCTGCTCACAATGGTGAGGTGTACTGGCACTTTTACCACCATCCTTGGCGATTTCGGTTTCCAGCCTTTTTCTTTGTCGTTTTCCCTTTCCCCAGCTTCATGTTGGATGATCGTTTCCTTCCTTCCACTAGTTTGGAAGCTGTAGATTGTATTTTCTTGCTTTTGGTGGTTACCCTTAAATTTAACACAAATTAGCATAACATTTTCTAACACAGACTTAAAGTTTCACTTACTGCTGGCTGCACACCTATTCCTCAGCCTTTCCGTCTTGGCCTTTTGTCCCTGCAGTTTTTGCGGTGCTGGGGAACTGGTGGGAGCAGGGAAGGAGTGGATACAAGGCAGCCCGTGAGGACAGGTACAATTTGGATGCAGGGTGGTGACGGGCATAGGAGGTGGTCCAGGCTCTGGCAGGGAGCCCCGAAGAAATGTTTAAATAAATCTGTCCACCACCGACGGTCTTCTGATGAGTTTTATCAGATTCTAAACTTCATCTCCAATACTGTACTTTGAAAATAGCACACGGGTATTAAATGCATGTGCCTTCAATATATATGTATTTCTAAATTATTCAGCTCCGTTTTCAAAATGCAGGCATTTCTGTGATTCAGCCACATAAGAAACATGAAACGCAGTGGCCCAGGCAGTGGTATTTCAAAGACACTATGACAAGAAGTAAGACACAATTTTATTGGTCAGGAAATGTGTTACCATGCTTCCATTGTAAGCTCCTTTTACATCTGCTTGTTCTTGGGGCTCGTTTCCAAACCCAGTAACCTCTACTTTTTCTTTTTCTTACTTATGACGGGCTTGCTGGATTGGGACACTGCCGTGTCCTCTTTAGGGGGGCTCAGTGTGAAACTTGAGGATGGGGCGTCCGCCGGTTCCTTGAGCACAGTGATGTCAACATCATAGTCTGGTCTTCTGGCCTCTTCCTCTCTCAAGGTGTTCAGCCTAACACAAGAAGCAAACACAGGAAGGTACCTTTGATTTTTCTTTGCAATTTCAAAACCAGTTTTATGCTGTATTATGTTTATGCCTAGTAGGCCATACCTAGATTTCAGTAGTTTTTGTAAGCAGAACTGTAAATTGTCCTCAGTTTGCCTGAAATATAAAGTGATGCCATGTCTAGACAGTCCAGAAGAAAATTTTCATGTATCTAAAGTGATTTTTGAACCATTTTCCTCTGTAGCAACTTAACAGCTAGTAAGTGGCCTTTTAAAATATTCTTGTGGTCTTTGCCCGTAAGTATAGTTTAATGCTTTCTTCAACAGACCAACAGGCTCAACGTGTGCTTTGCAAAGAGCAGGCTTTAGCACTCTGGCCAGATGTGACTGCACAGTTCTCAACCATGGTTCTAGAAAGGTAGGCAAATGGCAGGTAGTGGGTGCTCACCATGTGCCAGGCACCGTTCCAGACACTTTACAGCATCAGCTCACTAAATCCTCACAACAGCCTGATGGGGAATTATCTGCACTTACAGATGGGGACACCAAAGCACGGTGAGTGGTCCTTGCCCAGGGCCACCCACCTGTCAAGGGGCGGGGTTGGGATCTGAACCCGGTCGCCTAGCGCTGGGGCCGCTCAGCTGCTGCGGGGCCTCGCCTCTCTGCGTGCTTTGGGGCCCAGATGTTCTCACCACCTGAGAGAACCGGTGGTCACAGGCAGGATCCTTCTGGCAATTCCAGGTTCTCGGAGGAGCTGCCTCCTTTAGGAATTTGTATACTTTTAATGAAAGCATTTGGTCCCCAGAGATGGGAAGGAAAGATGGAGGAGAGGAGCTGAGAGGTTCTGTAAGGTTACCTTGCTTCCAACTCATTGTTTTCGAGTTTCCTTTGGTGGGCCGTGGCCGCGTGATGCAGCCTGTCCTCCCTTATTTTCTCCTTGAGGATTTCTTCACGTTTATGTGCAGGAAACAGTATATTCATGAAAAAGATATACATACTCGTGACCCACACAGCAAGTTTCTCCTTTTGTTCGTCCTTGGATTTTTCTTTTCTCTCTGGAAGAAAGTTTAAAATGAGCATGAATACAATTCCAGTTCTGCCACTTCCCACGATGCCTGAGCATCCTCATCCCCTGTGAGAGGGGATGATGCTGTGCTTCCCCCCAGCCTTGGGAGGGGTAAGGTAACCACAAAGTGCTTCACTGACTACCTGGAACAAGGCAAGTGTCAGTAGACCAGAGCTACGACCGTCAACATGTTGAGTCTCCTGGTATTTTTTTCTAAATGGATAAGTATTTTGGTTTTCTAAAATTAAAACTATGGAAAATTTGCATCTTCCATGTTTCACAGGGGAAAAAAACCCCTTGGTTTTTCCATGCATTGTCTTTAAAGGCAGTTTTCATCAAGAAAATAATGTAAGAAAATTTTTTAAAAAGATTTAGAGAGTGCAAGTAGGGGGAAGGGGAGAGGGAGAGAATCTCAAGCCGACTCTGCACTGAGCACAGAGCTCCATGTGGGACTCGATCTCCCAACCCTGAGATCATGACCTGAGCCAAAACCAGGAGTCAGACATTCAACCGTCTGAGCCACCCAGGTGCCCCATGAAAGAGGATTTTTAACTAACTCTTCATTGGTGAGAGTTGCTTCACATCTGCTAGGGCCAACAGATAGCCACTGTGGAATATGTTTAAATAGCTGATTCTGGGAAGATAATGCTTTGGACTGTTCTGTAATACCAGTAAGCTCTGAGATCTCTCAAGACAACAAGTGTTTTTAGACTGTCTCTAGCGTAGGCTACTCTGCTGTGTGAGGGCCGGGCTGGGTGAGGAGTGTGGGGATGGGCACAATGGAAAGGTAAGGTGCTGTGAACAGTCCACCTTCCCATCCCAGGAGCCACTGTGGTGAGCACAGAGTGGAACACTAATAGGAAGAACCTCGATACCAATGCCCAATTTTACAAAGACTGAGGGAAGCCTTCATCGGCACTTCCCACAGGAGTTCCTAGGTTCTAGAATATCAGTATAATCCGTGGCAGGCCTAGCCTTGGGAGAATGTTGTGCATGGAAGTAACTGATGAAGAACAACTCACTGGGATTGTTGACCCCCCTCCAGGCTCTGGGCACCATGTCACCGGGCAGGCCCAGCCTCTGCTTCAGAAGTAGCAGGGTGCAGTAGTTAAGAGCACAGACATGAGCCAAACAAGTTAGAGTCAAAGCTCAGCTCTGCCACTTACTAGCTCTGCGATCTACAAGTGAATATCTGTGCCTTGGTTTCCTCTTCTGCAAAAAGGGAACCATGGAGGACCCATGTCACAGAGGTGGTATGAAGGTTAGATGATTTAATAGTGGTTTTCCCACAAGCCATGTTTGCCAAAACAAATTATTATAAAAGATGATGCACCAGGAAAAAATATCTGCCAAATAGATAAATAATGACTTGTATCCAGGTTACATAAATAACTCAATGAGACAACCCAATAAAAAAAATCTAAACACACCACTAAGTGTTGGCCAGGACATGGAAAGACCAGATCTTCTCATACTTTACTGATGGCAGATAGAATGGTATGGCTAATTAGGGAAACAGCCTGGCTAGTTATATCACACAACAATTCCACTGCTAGATATCTATCCAAGAAAAGTGAAAATATGTCCACCATGCCTTGACGCCAGTTTTCACTATTCGTGATAGCCCAAAGTGGAAACAGCCCGGCTGTCCATCCCAACCGATGAAGAGATTAAATGTGGTTTATTCATACAATGGAACACTACTCAGCTATGCAAAGGAACAAAATACTAAGACCTGTTACAGCATGAATGAATCCCAAAGTAATTACAAGTGAAAGAGAGATACAATGGACACAATTCCATTTATATGAAATGTCCAAGAAGAGCAAATGCATAAGGAGAGAAAGTAGGTCATTGGTACCAGCCGCCCCACAACACCTGATGCCCCTCACCCATGTAACATTAGTGGGAGTGAGCCCTTACAGCATGTGGGCCAGGGAGAGACCACAAACTTGAGTTTTAGCACCCACCTTGGGAAAGCAAAAGGGAGGCTGCCAGCACTCAGCCTGGTATATCACAGGATCGAGAGAAGGTGCGTGGGCTTAAGAATTCTGCCACAAAAGGGACCAAGAAATGTTGAACAGGTGTATCCTCAGGTGGCCTGAGAAAGCTTCAGAATCCCTAGCAACGCCGAAGGAAGGTTTTGTTAGTGGAGACTTCAGGGGCAAAGACAGCAACACAAGACTTCAAGGAACACAAACCATCTAAGAAACGTGACACCACGGCAAGAGCACAGTAATCTTCCGGTAACCAGCCCCAAAGGTATAGAGGTCTGCGACTGACCTGACTGAGCATTCAAAGTAGCCATTTGAAGGACACTCAGGGAGCTACAAGCACACACACAATTCCATGAAATCAGGAAAACAACCTACGAACGAAAGTTTATAACAAGGAGATGGAAATCAAAAAATCAAATTGTGGAGCTGAGAAATATAGTGCATGAGATGAAAATGCAGTAGAGCATCAACCACAGAATGGATCAAGCGGAAGAAAGAATCTGTGGACTAAAAGGAACTTTTGAATTAGTATTGTTTAGATTTCATTAACTTAGCATGGTTTAGCCTCTGGGAATTCAGCAGTGATCTCCCTGCTCAGGTGGTTTTTATGCAACGCCCCCCCCCCCCTTCCCAGGGGAGAAACAGGGTTTTTTTGTTTGTTTGTTTGTTTTAATCTTCGTCACGTTTTCAGGTCTTGGTTATACTGATTTTGTTAAATGAACTTTTTTTTTTTATGCTTGGAGTTTTAAAAATAAGCATGTAAGAACAATTCTTAATTGGTACTGTCTTTTAAGTTTTTTGCTCATAAAATTAAATTTAGGAGAGCAACTTTTTGATGGTTTTTCCCCCATGATTATTCAGGTTTTCTGTATTTTTCTGAGTCTATTTTTGTTATTAATATCTTCCTAGAAAATAATTTCAAATTTTTCATATGTATTAGCTTAGAGATGTATATAGCATCCTTTCACTACACTTAAAAAAAAAATCTTGTCTGTGAGGATTTTTTCCTTCCAAGTGAGATGGTATGTGTTCTATAACTCTCATCCTGACTACACTAGGTTGGGGGTGTCTATCTTCTCACATAAAGAACCAGCTTTCAGAATGATCAATTTTAGTAACTTTAGTATTTTTGTTTTATGTATAATTTGAGTTTATATTTTTGTCAATGCCTTCCTCCTGCTCTCCTTGTATTTCATTACTCCTCCCTTCTACCCTTTTGGGCCAAATGTTGAAGTTACAATGTTTTCTTGTTTAATAGTGAAAACATTTAACACTATACATTTTCTCAGGCTATAGTTTTGACCATGTCTCATAGGGAATGTTTCTATTATTTCACTTTTCTAAGTATTCTCAGAAATGTAATTTTATTTTTCTCTCAGGATTATTTAGAATAGAGGAACTCATATTTGGTGGGGCTTTTTGTTGTATTGGTTTTGCTTTTAATGTCCAAATGGTTGTGTGATATTTTACTTTTTAACTCAACACACCTGGCCCTTTTTTAATAGGAAGAGCCCAGTGGCATTGGATGACCCCAGCCAAAGGAGAGGGATGAAGCTGGAAGCCACAGTGTGGACAGGGCTGAGTAATGACCTGGGAGTTGGGGAAGTGGAGGCAGCAGATAGAATTTTAGCAGGAAAAGGGGTCATATTAGAAGGAATATGAGGCACCAAATAAGGGTTTTGTTTTTAACTTGAGCATCTTTAAAGACCATCTTACCTCATACACAAAAATAAAATGAAGACCTAACCAGAAAACTTCTAGAAGAGAACATAGGCAGTAGTTTCTGACATTGGCCCTAGTGGCATTTTTCTAGATGTGTCTCCTGAGGCAAACAAAAGCAAAATTAAGCTATTGGGACTACATCAAAATAAAAAGCCCCTGCACAGTGAAGGAAACCATCAACAAGACAAAAAGACAACCTACAGAATTGGAAAAGATGTTTGGATATGATATATCTGATAGGTTTTTTTATATATTTTGGATATTAATCCCTATCACCAAACCCAAATAATCCTATTAATAAATGGGCAGAGGACCTGAATATGCATTTGTCCAAAGAAGACATACAGATGGCCAACAGACACATAAAAAGATGAACATCACTTATGAGAAATGCAAATAAAAACCACAATGAGATATCACATCTGTCAGAATGGCTCAAGTCAAAAACAAGAAATAAGTGTTGGCAAGGATGTGGAGGAAAAGGAACCCATGTGTACTGTTGCTGCACTGAATGCAAATTGGTACAGCCACTGTGGAAAATGGGATGGAGGCTCCTCAAAAAGTTAAAATTACCATATGATCCATGAGTTCCACTACTGGGTATTTATCCAAAGAAAATGAAAACACTAATTTGGAAAGATATATGCACCCCCATGTTTATTGCAGCATTATTTACAATAGCCAAACATGGAAGCAACCCAGGTGTCTATCCAGAGATGAATGGATGAAGGTCTGTGTGTTTATGTATATATATGTATACACGTGTGTGTATATATGTATGTACATATTTATACACATGTATGCATACAGTGGAATATTACTCAGCCATAAAAAAGAATGAGATCTTGCCATTTGCAACAACATGGGTGGACCTAAAGTGTATAATGTTAAATGAAGTCTGTCAGAGACAAATACCATATGATTTCACTCATATGTGGAATTTAAGAAACAAATGAATAAAGTAAGAAAAAAAAGACAAACTTTTAAATACAGTGAACTGGTGATTGCCAGAGAGGTGAATGGGGGGATGGGTGAAATTAAAAAGGGGTTCAAGAGTACATTTATCTTGGGGCACCTGGGTGGCTCAGCCAGTTAAGTGTCTGCCTTCAGCTCAGGTCATGGTCCCAGGGTCCTGGGACCAAGGCCCACGTCAGGCTCCCTGTTCAGCAGGGAGTCTGTTTCTCCCTCTGCCCCTCACCCCACTTGTGCTCTGTCTCTCTCAAATAAATAAATAAAATCTTAAAGAAAAGCATACACTTATCTTGATGAACAGAGCAATGTGTAAGATTGTTAAATTATATTGTACACCTGAAACTAACACTGTGTTAATTATACTTCAATTTTTAAAAAAGTGAATGAGACTCCTGAGAGAGACAAATCAACTGTATAAGGATATAGTCAACAGTATCAGGCTTGAGAGATGGACATGCAGGGCCCACATTGGAGGAACAGCTGTCCTAACAGACTGTGACAACTTGGTAAGATCATGCTCTTGAGAGTCAACTCCAGGAGAAGTGACATCACCACAATGGGGACATAGGCCATTGCCTGACTTCACTCCCTCTCCAAAAAAAGAACCAACAACTATTCATGGACAAGACATCACTGAGAGAATCCTAGAATACAGGGGTGAAGCTGAAGCACCCCCTCCACCACAGAGAACAAAACAGCACTGGAAGGGTAAGAGGAACGGCTACATGCTGACCACACTCCCCTCTCCACTCCCAGGCTGCCACAGCACCAAACTGAGGCTTCCCCTGAGCCTGTGGTTCCTCCAGTGGGAAAAGAGAGTCCAGGGTAGACATCCAGCTCCCCAGCTTTGTGGGTCACTTCTTGGGGGCCCCCACTCCAGTCTTACCCCATGGGAATTGCTAGGGAATGTGGGGGCTCAACCACTGGGAATTTGATTGTGACAGAAGGGGGAGGGGCTCGCAACAGCACTGAGATCTTGGCAGACTGAGTTCGTACCTGCAGCACCCAAGTGGCAGCCCCCAAACAGCATCTTTGCTCACCTACAGAACCAAGTTGGCGGTGAAATCTGACCAGGAAACTCCACAGGGTACAGGTCAGCCTGATTAATGGCCTCAAATGAAGAGCTGTGCCAGCCCTGGAGCCTGGTTGGTGCCCACTGCCCAGACAGGAGAGCTGAGTCATAGCCTGGCTTATGGCATCTGAGCAGAAAGGCAAGAACACCTGGAAGCTGCATAATCCATCACCACTTAAGCAGAAAGTATGGCAGCCAGTTCCATGTATGGAGGGTTCCACTGCTCAACCAGAAAGCCTGGCCAGAACATCTGCAAAGCTGTATAGCCCTGCAACATTTCAGCAGTCTGGTAGGCAGAGCTGATAGCCTACAGAGTAAAGCCAGTGGCCCTGTTTAGCCAGGGACTGTGGGAGCATGGGTTGGCTTGAGTCAAGACCCCAAAGAGCATTATCAGCCTTGGAGCAGTTTTCCCTCTCCACGCAGCCAAGGAAACTAATTCATAACGGTACTTCCCCCCCACCACCTCCACCCCACCTCATTGCTGGATACAGTCTTTAGCCCACCCAACAGCCCTGCACTTGAACAGAGAGGATAGCCTAGGACTTTCCCTGTCTGCAGAGCAAAACCAGTAACCTGTCTGTGGCCAGGGAGTTCATTTCACACACTTGCCTGATTCAGGTACCCGAACAAGCCATGCAGGCCATGGGCCCTGTCCTGCTGCCCTGCCAGAGTAGGGAAGCTAATTCGTAGCCTCATCTACAGCTGAGTATACTACTCAACCTGACAAGAATACCCAGGCAACCATGAAGCCTATCCTGTAGCCGCACTTGGGCAGGGAACCAAGCCATCAATCCTACCTAAAACTGCTCTCAGCCAGCAGCACCCTTCCTCCTCCAACCTCAGAGCTCAGGCAGTAGCCTTGCCACAAAACAGACCTAACAACAAGCACTACCTGCCCAAGAAAGTACCACCAGACACATCCAGAAACCCAAACTGAGCTGATGGGTGAGCAACTGTCTCTGCTAATGCAAACCTGTAAAATCTGAAAGAGGATACCACTTGCTCAAATGCATAGATACCAAAGCAAGGAATCAAGGATCATGAAAACCAAGTAAACATGACACCACCAAAGGAAACTAATAAAGCTGTAATAGGTGACCCTAAAGAAATGGAGATCTAGGGCGCCTGGGTGGCTCAGTTGGTTAAGCGACTGCCTTCGGCTCAGGTCATGATCCTGGAGTCCCTGGATCGAGTCCCGCATCGGGCTCCCGGCTCGGCGGGGAGTCTGCTTCTCCCTCTGACCCTATCCCCTCTCATGCTGTTTCTCCCTCTCTCTCTCTCTCTCTCTCAAATAAATAAAACCTTTAAAAAAAAAAAAAATGGAGATCTATGAACTGTTGAAGAATTCAGAACAATCCTCTTGAAGAAGTTTAGTGAACTACAAGAATACACAACTACACAAAATTAGGAAAACCCTGCAAGAACAAAACAAGAAGTTCAACAAAGAAGCCATCAAAAAACCCAAAAACAAATCCTAGAGCTGAAAAATACAATGAACAAACCAAAGAATTCAATAGTAAGCTTTAAAAGCAGACTGGATTATGCAGAAGAAAGAATCAGAGACCCAGAAGACAGGGCATTTGACATTACCCAGTCAGAGGAGCAAAAATAAAAAAAAAAAAAGGTGAGGAAGGCCTACAGGACTTATGGAACACAATCAAAAGAAACGATATTCCCATTATAGAAATTCCAGGAGGAGAAAAAGAGATAGAAAGTATATTTAAAGCAATAAGTAATGGCTGAAAACTTCCCAAACCTAAGGAGAGCAAAGGACATCCAGATCCATGAAGCCGTAAAGACCCCAAATAGGTTGAACCCAAAGGGGGGGGGGGGCTACATTGAAGCACATTATAATCCTCAAAAGTCACAGAATTTTGAAAGTAACAGAGAAGAGAGAAGTTACATATAAGGGAACCCCCCTATATGACTACTGACTGGTTTTTCAACAGAAACTTTTTAGGCCAAGAGAGAATGAAATGAACTATTCAAATATTGAAAGAAAAAACTGTCAACCAAGAATTCTACCCAGCAAAGTTGTCCTTCAGAAATGAAGGAGAAGAGGTACTTTTCTGAAAAAACAAAAGAAGGAGTTCATCACCACTAAACCTGCCTTACAGGAAATACTTAAGAGTGCTTTAAGTAGAAGTTAAAGGATACTAATTAACATCATAAAAACATAAGAAGGTAGTGTAAAACTCACTGGTAATAGTAAATACATAAATTCTGTAATATAATGGTGCATAATTCACTTATATCTCTCATTCAAAAGTTTAAAAACATAATAAAAATAACTAATTATAATAATCTGTTATTAGTTACAGAATATAAAAAAATGTGTAAAGGGTAACATCAGTAACCTAAAACTTGAGGGGGAGAAATGTAAAATTTAAGAATTCTAATGAACTTATCAGCTTAAAATAGGGTGTTACAATTCTAAGACATTTTATATAATCCTTATGGTAACTACAAGGGGAAAAAATCTGTAGTAATAGCATGAAAGAATATGATTTTTAAAAGAGCATACTGATACCAAAGGCATCAAAACATGAAAAAACACAGCAGGATAAAAAGGAACAGTAGCTCTACAAAACAATCAGAAAACGATTTAAAAAAGAGCAGTAGTTAAGTCCTTACCTATCAATAATTTAAGTGTAAATTAAGATTGAATTCTCCAGTCAAAGGCATAGAATAGCTGAATGGATAAAAAGACAAGATCCAACAATAAGCTGCCTATGAGAACTCACTTAACCTTAAAGACACAGACTGAGAGTGAAGGAGTGGAAAAGATATTTCAAGCAAATGGTAATTTTAAAAAAGGCAGGGGTAACTAATATCAGACAACACATACTTTTTTTTAAGATTTTATTTGAGAGAGTGAGTGGGTGGGGGAAGGGCAGAGTGAGAGGGAGAAGCAGACGCCCCGCTGAGCAAGGAGCCTGATCTGGGACTCGAGCCCAGGACCCTGAGATCATGACCTGAGCCGAAGGCAGATGCTTAACTGACTGAGCCACCCAGGCATCCCCAGACAGCACAGACTTTAAACTAAAAATGGTAAAAAGAGACAAGATCATTATATAATGATAAAGAAGTCAGTCCATCAAGAAGATACATTTATATTTATGCAGCCAGCTTCAGGGTACCTAAATAAATAAAGCAAAAACAGAGCAAAAAGGAGAAATAAGCAATATAATAATAGTTGGAGACTTTAATACCCCACTCTCAACAATGGATAGGTCATCCAGACAGATAATCATTAAGGAAACAGTAGATTTGATCAATGCTATAGAACAAAGGGACCTAACAGACATATACAGAACATTCTGACCATTCTTCTCAAGCACACGTGGAACATTTTCTAGCATAGACCATGTGTTAGACTACAAAGCAAGTCTTAGCAAATTCAAGATTGAAATCTGATAGTATCTTCTCTGACCACAATGGTATAAAACTAGAAATCAGTAACAGGAGGAAAACTGGAAAATTCACAAACACGTGGAAATTAACACTCTCCTGAACAACCAACGGATCAAAGATTAAAGGGGGAAGTTTAAAAGTATCAAGAAACAAACTGAGGGTTACCGAAGGGGGGGTGAGGGGACAGGGTAACTGGGTGATGGGCATTAAGGAGGGCACGTGTTGTGATGAGCACTGGGTGTTATATGCAACTAATGAATCGTTGAACAGTACATCAAAAACTAATGACATACTATATGTTGGCTAATTGAACATAATAAAAAAATAAAAGTATCTTGATACAAATGAAAATCAAAACACAATATACCAAAGCTTACAGGTTGCAGCAAAAGTGGTTCTAAGAAGTACATAGCAATAGACATCTACATTAAGAAACAAGAAAGAATTCAAATAAACTAACTTAACTCTGCCTTAGGGAACTAGAAAAAGAAACTAGATCCAAAAATTGCAGAAGGATGGAAATAAAGATTAGAGCAGAAATACACAAAATAGAGAACAGGAAAATAGAAAATATTAACAAAACTAAGATCCTTTGAAAAAAATATTGATACCTTTAGCTAGACTAACCAAGGAAAAAAACCAAATCAACAACATTATAAACTAAAACAAACATTATGATTAATACCACAGAAATATAAAGGTCATAAGAGGCTACTAGGAACAATAAAACACCAACAAACTGGATAACCTAGAAAAAATGGAGAAATTCTTAGGAACGTACAACCTACCAAGACTGAAACAAGAAGAAATAGAAAATCTGAACAGACCAATTACTAGTAAGGTTGAATTAGTAACCAAAAATCTCCCAGCAGAGAAAAGCCCAAGACCAGATAGTTTCACTGTTGAACTTTATCAAACATTTGAAAAATTAATGCAAATCCTTCTCTAACTTTTCCCAAAACTGAAGAGGAGGGAAACCCCCAAATTCATTTTACGAGGTCAGCATTACACTGATGCCAAAGCCA
>NC_138373.1:4669867-4692075 GCF_054177405.1 Leptonychotes weddellii | reverse complement strand
AAAAAAATGAAACTAAACCCCTATCTTACACCATTCGCATTATCTCGAAATTGTTTAAAAATTTAAATGTAAGATGAGAAACCTTTTATAAAACTGCTAGAAGAAAACAGGAAAAAACGCTCCTTGACGTGGGTCTTAGCAAGCATTTTTTGGCTAAAGCACAAGCAACATAATCAGAAATAGATTAGTAGGATGATGTCAAACTAAGCAAAAGAAGTGAACAAAATGAAAAGACAACCTGTAGAATAGGGAAAAAGTATTTGCAAACCATATAGCTGATAAGGGCTTTAAATCCAAAATGTATAAAGCACTACAACTCAATAGAAAAAAAAAAAATAGGCAAAGCATCTGAATAGACATTTTTTCAAAGAAGATATACGAGTGGCCAATGGGTATATGAAAAAGAAATGCTCAACATCACTCATCATCAGGGAAATGCAAATCAAACTGCAATGAGAGATCACCTCACACCAGTCAGAATGGTGAGCATCGAAAAGACAAGGATAGGGGCGCCTGGGTGGCTCAGTCGTTAGGCGTCTGCCTTCGGCTCAGGTCATGATCCCAGGGTCCTGGGATCGAGCCCCGCATCTGGCTCCCTGCTTGACCGGAAGCCTGCTTCTCCCTCTCCCACTCCCCCTGCTTGTGTTCCCTCTCTGGCTGTGCCTCTCTCTGTCAAATAAATAAATAAAATCTTTTAAAAAAAGAAAAAAAAAAAGACAAGGATAACAAATGCTGGCGAGGATGTGGAGAAAGGGAGCCCTCATGCACTGTTGGAAGGAATGTAAATTGGTGCAGCCACTCTTGAAAACAGTATGGAGGTCCCTCAGAAAATTCAAAATAGAAGAGTCATATAACCCAGCAATTCTACACCTGGGAACATATCCAAAGGAAACAAAAACACTGTGAAAGAGATATCTGCACCCCCATGTTCACTACAGCATCATCCACAACAGCAAAGACACAGAAACAACCTAAGGTATCCAATGGATAGATGGATAAAGAAGTTGTGGAATATATACAATGGAACCTTATCTGTTAAAAAGGAGGAAACCCTGCCATTTGTGACAACATGTTTGGGCCTTGAGGGCATTACGCTAAGTGAAATAAGCCAGCCGGAGAAAGACAAACACTGTATGATCTTATATGTAGAATTTTAAAAATTCACTAAAAAACTCATAGAAAAAGAGACCAGATTTGTGGTTACTGGAGGCTGGGGTTGGGGGTGGGGGGATTGGATGAAGGTGGTCAAAAAGTATGAATTTCCAGTTGTAAGATGAATAAGTACTAGGGATGTAATCTACACCGTGACAACTATAGATGCTGCTGTATGATATAGACGAAAACTGTGAAGAGTGGATCCTAAGAGTTCTCTCATCACAAGGAAAAAAATTTTTTTTGGTTATCTCTGTGAGATGATGGATATTAGCAAAACATACTGTGGTGATCATTTCACAATATATGTATGTCAAATCATTATGCTGTATACCTGAGACTTGGGCTCCAAGTCACTTACATCTCAATAAAACTGGGGAAAAAATACAAAAACAAAGACAAAAAAACCTCAGCAGGATCAAGCCTTGAAAGTGAACTCCATCAAGCGGGTGGCAGGATTGGAAATAGCACTACCAGCCTAATTACTTTTTTAAAAGACAGCTGTACATTTTTATAAACCTTCTATCATTTATAAGCAACAGTGTACAAACTATAGTTCAATCATTAAAATACTCACCATTTTGGGATAAAAAAAAGGTTAGCCCTTTTCCTGGAGATTTAAAGTTCATTTTGGAAATTCTTTCATCACTTAGAGACTTCTTGATCTTGGGCTTTTACATAAAAGAAAATCATAAAGCAAAATATGACTTCTCCATCATTGTGGACTAAAACCAATTTGCTACATTATAAATAATCAGAAAATTATTAATGAGGCCATTCTCTTTAAGCGGAAGAGACTACCTTTGACTATTTTAACCTGCATAAAATATTGCTATTTGTACAATTAAGGAAATGAATGACAGTTATTGTATCCACTAAAACACTCCTCCCAAGAAACTAAAGATTTGAAAGTCTTCCGTGGCTCTGTTGGGAAAGTGTTTAACTACATACAGTTAACCGCACCTACATTCCGATATTAACGGCATTTTTAACCGGATATGTGCTGTTCATACCCACATTTCTGCCTCCAACTAGATCTCGCCCTTGAACCCCAGGCTTGCGTCTCCATCTATGCCACCTGAAGCCTAACGTGTCCAAAAGCAGCTCCCCAATTTTGCCCCCAAACTCCCGTCCCCCACCCCAGCCTTCCCTTCACAGTAAATGACAACTGTATCTCCCAGGCATTCAGGCCAAAAGGCTTAGAATCATCTTGGCCGTGTCTTTCCCTCTCAAACTCCACAGCCTTCAACAAACCTGCACGTCATTCCAAGAGCTTCCTTACCGGTTTGTCAACAGGGAAGCCACAGGGAGCCTTCTGACCCTCTCTGCTCTGGGGCCTTCTCGTCGCAGAAAGCAAGCCAGGTCCTCACCTTGGCCGGGTGCCCTCCTGGTCTGGCCCCCCTGCCCCGCCGAGTTCCTGTGCTCGGGCCACTCCGATGTGGCTGCAGCTGCTGAGCCACTGGTCTTTCAACAACCCCAACACGCCCCCACCTCAGGGTCTCGGCACAGAACAGTCTTCCTGCAGATGATCGCGTGGGTGCTTCCCCACTTCATGTGTGCTCGAATGTCGCTTCATCAGAAGACCTGCCACTGCACAGCCTGCCTCGCTCTTCACCACATCGCTTACACCTCGTAAGTGTGAGGAAGTGTAGCCGTGTGGGGACGGGTGCAAACTCTGGAGTCAGACTGCTGCATACAGACCCCCAGCTCCACTGCTTACTAGATGCGTGACTGTGGGCAGGTACCTAAACTTTTCATGCCTCAGCTCCCCCCTAAGACAGTAACAGTACCCGAAGGTGGTTTGGGGGGTTAAATGAGCTCATACTGGGAAGTGCGTGGCACCTGGTAAACACCCCAAGAGTGTTAGCTATCGCGGCCGTTCGCATGTCTCCCCCTCCTCACTGGAATGTGAAGTCCACGAGAGGAGTTTTTTGCCTCACTGCAGATCACCAGCGTATAGAAGCGTGCGGATCACACAGTAGGTACGCAAAGCCCGTTGATACTGCAACCAGTAACTACTGTTACGTCGTTAGTTCTAAATACGAACCTCTGATCTCCGTATTTTGCTAAGATCAAGCATGAGCCCTAGCTTGCTTGAAGATGACTTGGTGCTGCCGTCCTGCAGATCTGATTCCTGGCTTGTTCCTATACTTGAACTCCTGTTCTGGATGTTCTGAGCAAGGACAAACACATAAGAGGATTTGGGGTTTCCATGGAAACACACACACGATTTTTTAAAAAATTTTTTATTTACTGGGGCACCTGGGTGGCTCAGTGGGTTAAGCATCCAACTCTTGATATCAGTTCAGGTCATGATCTCGGGGTTGTGAGATCGAGCCCCACGTCAGGCTCTGTGCTCAGCAGGAAGTCTGCTTCTCTGCCTCTCTCTCTATCCCTCCCCCCACTCATGCTCTCTCTCTCTCTCAAATAAATAAACCTTTAAAAAAAAACAAAAAATTTGGGGCGCCTGGGTGGCTCAGTCGTTAAGCATCTGCCTTCGGCTCAGGTCATGATCCCAGGGTCCTGGGATCGAGCCCCGCATCGGGCTCCCTGCTCCGCGGGAAGCCTGCTTCTCTCTCTCCTACTCCCCCTGCTTGTGTTCCCTCTCTCGCTGTCTCTCTCTGTCAAATAAATAAATAAATAAATAAAAATTTTTAAAAAATTAAAAAATATTTAATTGAGAGAGCAAGAGCATAAGTAGGGGGAGGGGCAGAGAGAGAAGGAGAAGCAGACTTCCCACTGATCATGGAGCCTGACACTCGGGGCTCGATCCCAGGACCCCAAGACGATGGCCTGCGCCAAAATCAGACACTTACCTGACCGAGCCACCCAGGCGCCCCCACACACAATTTTAATGAAGTATAATTTACAGTTAAGCTACACATAGGTGTACTTACTGTTTGATGATTTTTGACACGTGTACACCTGTGACATGATCAGCTCAGTCAAGACAGCAACCGTATCTGTCAGCCCCAAGCTTCCTGTGCCTCTCGGGAATCCACCCTTATCCTCAGGCAACCACTGATCTGCTTTCTCTCCCTACAGATTACTTTGCACTTTCTAGAATTTCATATAATTGCACTTTTTTTTTTGTCTGACTTCTTCCACCCAGCAGAATTATTTTGATTCATCCTTGTTGTATCCTGTATCATGAGTTATTTCACAGCTGAGTCATACTCCATTGTATGTACCAAATAGGACTTACCTTGTTGGACATGTGGAATGATATATTAAAAACCAGAGGTGAGGGGCGCCTGGGTGGCTCAGTTGGTTAAGCGACTGCCTTCGGCTCAGGTCATGATCCTGGAGTCCCAGGATCGAGTCCCGCATTGGGCTCCCTGCTCAGCAGGGAGTCTGCTTCTCCCTCTGACCCTCCTCCCTCTCATGCTCTCTGTCTCTCATTCTCTCTCTCAAATAAATAAATAAAATCTTTAAAAAAAAAAAAAAAAAAAAAAACCAGAGGTGAACATGGTCAGATGGTTTCTGAGGATGACCCCTAGACCAGTGTTCACACTCGGTTATTAGAGCCCGTGTGATGCCATCCATGAAATCATGGACAAATTCAAGGTGGACATCGACTTCCCTCAGAGCAAAGCGCCAGACCATGGCCCATGATAAGGCTCCCAGACTGACTTGGAGAGGCCATCAGTCATATCCTCAACCTGGACAAGGCATATCTAGTTGGTGGGATGGACTGTGAGGTGAAGTTGAACATGAAGCTCTCAGCACACAAGGAGTCTGAGACACATCAGGGGATTTGTGGGAAGAGTCAATCTTTACACAACAAACAGTGACATTGTATGTGCAGGTCTGAAGTTTCCCAGCTGTGAGGTTCCATTGGCCCCCAAGATTCTCCCTGTGGCTCCAAATGAATGGCTCGAAAATCAGAAATCCTCCAAGCCTACTTAACCCGAAACCCCCACCTAAAACTAGTTTGTGTCAGTTTGCCCCAGCAGCCGGATCCTTCAGTAGGGTGGCTGACACTGCCCCTGCTCCACCGAGGTCTTGCGATGGAGCCTCGTGTCCAGCAGGCCTGTCCTATGAGCTGACCCCATCCTAAGAGAACCAACTAGCATCTCATGTACACTCAGGAGCTCTTTCTTAGCATCTTCACTCTGGAACAGGTTCTCTACTCTTGTAAACACTAGATCACATAATGAAACATTTCATAAGAAAATTATCTCAGATATTCTAAGCCTCCTGGTCTACCCAACATGTTAGTAGGCACTCTGACCTTCATTCGGATATCTCCGCTACTGTGGCTAGGAGTCTGTGCCCTGGGTCATGACCAAGGACCTAACTTAAAGACAATACACTCTTCCAAAATGTGGAAAGAAGTCTTAAGTTTTTTCTTAAGTCTTAAATTATTTCCTGAAGGGTTATAAAAGCCCAAGATAGTTTTGATCCAGTTTAACCGTTCCAGAATGAAACCATTTCTTGCTCCGTAAATTCTAAGATACCTTTACCTGATTTGTCATGTAAGAGCTTCCATGTTTGTTTCCAGACAGGTCATCATTTGGCAAATTTAAATAGGTTTTAATCATTTGTTCAGTGACAGAGATGAGTGCGAAGCTTAAGAGAGCTTCAAAGAATTCCAGGAAAACCAGCTGAAACATAAAGTATAAAGGCTCTTACTCATTTTGACATACCCTGAGGTGGGCCAGTGATTCAACTGGGTGTTGGTCTCTGTCTCCAGACAATGCCACCTCATTCAACGCTCAAGCATCATGGGTACACACCAATTTGAAACAAAAACTACATTTAAAAGATTATGTGTGTTCTGTTACTAGAACAAGAGTTTTGTTTTCTTATTGGCTGTTCTGCTCACACCATTCCTACTCTTCTTCCATTTCTGTTATTTAAGCCCCCCCAAAAATAGCAGAGTGGGGCACAGCAAGTTCAAATGTTCTGAGATAGGAGTGTGACAGGTGTGTTCCGGGGACAGCGTGGAGGCAGGTGTGACTGGTCAGACAAGGACTCAGAAAGGTGGCACCATCCATGTCATGAGGGCCTTTTCTCTGAGTGGGATGGGAAGCCTGGGGATGTGAGCAGGGGAGTGACGTGACCTGGCAGTTGCCCTGGGAAGCAGAAGGGTAAGGGACGCATCAGGAGGATGAGTGAGCAGCTTTCTAGGTGACGGCTCGGCCGGGACAGAAGCAGTGCAGCTGGTGGGAGGCACCACGTTCTAGAAAATACTTTGAAGGTGGAGCCAATAGGATGTCCTGAAGATCTGAATGTGGGGGCCTGACAACCAAAGGGCGGGGTGCCATCCACACTCCACACATGGGAGGCTGAGGTTCGCAGGCGGGGGATGGAGGTCACAACTGCGGTCTGGGGTGTGGGACATTCTGGGCTGTTCGAAACCCGAGGGGCCACCCTGGCTAGGCCGCCTGGAGCTGGAGAGCATGATTGGGGTCGGAGATACAAATGCTGGCCTTGTCCTCAGGAAGGTGGCATTTAAGATGATGAGACAAGGGGTGAGCACAGCTAGAGAAGGGGACCCCGGCCTGAGTCTACGGCACTTGGACAGGGCGGGTGTGACAGAGAGGAGGAATCAGCCAAGTTGGGAGGCACCAGCAGTGAGGGAAGTGGAAGACCAGGGACACGGAGGGAAGAATGTGTTTGAGGTGGCAGAGGTGGCATTTCAGGCCCCATGGCAGGGCCCCCTGGGCGGGTCATCGTAGGGTCACTGGTGACCTGAGCGCAAATGGGTTTAGCCGAGCGGGGGGAGCCACACAGATCCCATCTTTAGGACCTCCAGAAGAGCCAAATGCACGGGGACAGGGAGCAGACTCCTGGGGAGGGGAAATCGGGAGGTATGGCGGATACTAAAAACCGAGGGATCAACTAGTTGACCCACTTCCGTGTACACAAGAAAAGACTGAGCCTGGGGTGGCCGACTTGCCCAGAGCCCCTCGGCAAGGTGCACTGAAAAGTGAAGACACGCAGCCTCATTCACTGGAGATCAGTCAGTGTCTCTGACAGGCTTAGGACAAGTCAGCCAGAGAAACAGATGCGTGTATTAAATCGCTCAATTATCCAAGAAATAGCGCCGGACAGCTGGCCCTTGAACAAGGCGGGTTTGAACTGCGTGGGGCCACTGATGTGCAGGTTTTTTTCCATACGTCCAGGACAGTGCTGTAAATGTATTTTCCTTACGACGTTCTTAATGTTTTCTTTTCTCTAGCTTACTTTATCGTAAGAGCACAGTCTGTAAGACAACACGTGTGTTAGTCGCCTGTCTATGTTATCGGTAAGGCTTTCAGTCCACAGGAGGCTGTGAGTAGTGAAGTACGGCGGGGGGGGGGGGGGGGCCAAGTTATACCTGCATTTCTGACTGCGTGGGGGTGTCGGTGTCCCTAACCCTTGCGTCGCTCAAGGGTCAACTATAGTTTTATATTCTTTTGATTTCATTCGTTATTTCCTGACATCTGGAATACTCTTTTTTATATTAACTCTAGTTGTCTGATACGATCAAGGAGACCCACACAGGTGTACACGCACGTGTGTATACACACACACAGACACACACATAGTTACGTCCTGGGGTGAGAATGCTTTTCGATCAAATCTTGGCTCTCGGTATCCAAGGCAAAACAGCCTACCTTGTATCTGCACTATTTGTGACACCTCTTTACAAACCTCAGGTTCGAAGTTGCTGTAAACGCCGTCATGTAGGAAAGGATTATCCTCTGCAATGACCTCCACAAACTTGGTTGCTGTTAATTCTTTATTTATCATTTTAAAGTCCTGCAAAAGAAACAACCAATTAAACCATAATGGCCTATAATTACAAATAGCTACATTTTTAAAAAGATGTTATTTATTTATTTATTTTTATTTATTTGAGAGAGCGTGAGCACAAACGGGGAGCCGGAGAGGGAGAAACAGGCTCCCCACTGAGCAGGAAGCCCAACTCAGGGCTCGATCCCAGGACCCTGAGATCATGACCCGAGCCAAAGGCAGATGCATAACTGACTGAGCCACCCAGGCTCCCCTAAATAGCTACCTATTTTTAATGTTAACTTATATCCGTATAACCCTTTAAGGAGATGTTCTAGAAATGAATGTCTTTGAAACTGATCCGTTTGAAAAGCATTCTAGATTAACATTGATATTTACCTCTCTAGACCTTCCCCCATCCCTCTAAAAAGAAAAGTGTCTTTAGAGACATAAACACAGGACAGAGGGGTTGGGAGAGTGGATGATCCAGATGTGAGTTATCAACCCAACTGCACAGATGGGGAAACGCTGGACTGGGGGCCTCAGGGAGCCAGGGTGCTGTAGGCACTCAGGCAGGAGGCCCCTCTGGAAGTAACCCTCCAGGGAGAGCTGAACACAGGAAGACTCGCCGAGAAGACCCTGTCCACATCAAAGCTGCAAACAGAAGTTTTGCTCTCAGAGATACTGAACCAGAGAGCATTCGGCCCAGGACACACAGTCTCCCCTAAGTTAGCGCTGCTGAAAACAAGGATTAGGTGAACGTGCACCTCATGGGGGCTGGTTCCGCGCTGGCCCACCCTCAGCTCTCTCCTGAGCGCTGTGCAAACCAGGCTCATATGTTCTAATGGAAGGATCATGCTGACTCCATGTGAACCCGCTGGTCCATCTCAACATCTCTAAACGGGAACATTCCTGAGGCGATGCAACAGAAATACACAGAACCATCTGCAGCTTTGTCAGGGGAAGAAACCTGGAATCCAAACAAGCCTCTGACTGTACTGTATTAGCAGAGATATGGGGAAAAGAAGAACACGTTGGGGCACCTGGCTGGCTCAGTCCTTGAGCATCTGCCTTTGGCTCAGGTCATGATCCTGGGGTCCTGGGATAGAGCCCCGCATCGGGCTCCCTGCTCCGCAGGAAGCCTGCTTCTCCCTCTCCCTCTCCCACTGCTTGTTCCCTCTCTCGCTGTCCCTCTCTGCCAAATAAATAAATAAAATCTTAAAAAAAAAAAAAAGAAAAGAAGAACATGGTAATGAACCTGGGAGAATGCCACCAGCCCGAACCGGAAGTCTGACCCATTTAGGGGGACCTCGTCTCTTCAATAAGAGGCCATGAAGAAAGGGGGAAAGTGAACAAATAAACAGCTGTACAATATTCTTCCCCCAAAGCTCACACACTTCTAACAAGCATTTTCCTGTAATAGACACTAGGTGACTAAACAGTCCGTACACATACAACACTGTTAGACTTTTTTAAAGCACTCTATTCCCTATTAGTTTTCGGCTCTTCTCATTTTCTCATTTATCTTCCCACAGGTATAAATTAAAACAAAAACTGCCAATAGTTAGCACAAGAATAGTGTATGAATTAGATGTCCTCACTACTTTATAAACTAATAACTTCTTTAAACTACTTTTTGATGAACTTTTTTTTAAAATGACATTCACTTCCCCCCTTCTCCCAACCCCATCTTCTCTTATACCGCAAGGTCTGCTTAGCAAAGGCACTGTGGCCGCCCATGCCCCTCCCCTCACTGGGAAACACACGGAGCCGGGGCTCCCTCTGCCTCAGGTCTGTCACAGATCCTGGAATTACTCGCTTCTGCCCAAAGATGCTCAGCAAACATTCAACCGCTATGAAAATCCATCCTGGATCTTCACCTCATTATTTGTGTATCACAGCTGGAATGCTGCCTTTCTTTAATGAAAACCAAAATGCCAGCACATCTGAGTGGCTCAGTCAGTTAAGTGTCTGTCTCTTGATTTCAGCTCAGGTCATGATCTCAGGGTCATGAGATTGAGCCCTGAGTCGGGCTCCATGCTAAGGGAGGAGCCTGTTTGAGATTCCTTCTCTCCCTCTCCCTCCGCCCCTCCCCTGACTCATGCGCACGTGCTCTCTCTCTCAAAAAAAAGTCGAAATTCTTATTAATATAAAACCAGTCTCAGTCACGAGTGGTTACTTTCAACATCCAGAGGAAGTGTCGCATCTTCATGGAAGGCTCGTGGGGAGGAGCTGTGTGTGGTCTGCAGTAAACTGTATAAATCTCCCAGCATTTGTCGATGTAATTCATGGAATAGAGTGTCCGCTGCTGCCCACTGAATAAACTGCCTAAAGACATTAGAGAAAGATTAACCATCAAAAAATGATTACAAAGCTACATTTTGGGGAAAAAATAATAAATATAATGCTGTTGGTTTTGTATTTACCTTTTACACGGCAGGCATTTGGGTGAATGTTCTCAGTCATCAGTTTGGTAAAACACAGAAAGAGCGATGGGCTTCTGTTTCTGCCAAGACAGATCTAGTCACCCCTCTGTCCGGGATGGAGAACCTCATTCTCCTCTCCCTGAGTATGGAGTGGACTTAGTAGTTTTCTTCGAACGATGAGAGCACAGAAAGGGAGAAACAGTATGTTTACGGCAGAGAATCCTGGCTGCCACCACTTTAAATGAGCGATCGGGGTTAGCATAACCGGTAATAAGACAGTCTAATGTCACATACCCCTGATGGGATGGGATGCCAAGGGCCGTTTGCCTCCATGGTATTCTTCCCCAAAACCCAAGCCTCAGTGCAATGATGAAAACACATCAGCAGATGACAATCAAGGGACATTTTACAAAATAAGTGACCAATGGTCTTCCAAAGCGTCCAGGTCATAAAAGACGAAATCCGAGAAACTACTACAGGTTGTAGGAACTAAGGAGGTGGGACAACAAAACGCAAAGAACATGGAACAGAAAAGGGACATCAGTGGGAAAACTTGGGAAACCCTAATAAAGTCTGTGGTTTCGTTAAGAGTATTATGCCAACGTTCATTTCTCCACTTTGACAAGTGCACCACGGTTGCGTAAGATTGTTAAGGGAAGCTGAGTGAAGGGTGTACAGGAATCACTGTACTAACATGGCAACACTTCTGTAAAACTAAATTTATTACAAAATTAAAAGCTTTTTTAAAAAAAGATGTAGTATCAATTTTTCTCTGAGAAAGACAAGAGATTCTGCCCTAAGGAAGGGTTGGTGTTGACCATTTCCGATTACAACTCTGAGAACACTCTTCAGGATGGAAGCATGACTCACATCTGAGGGGGTCTTCCGAATTTTAATCCAGTATCTCGTGGTTTTGTGGTTAATACTTGGGAAATGTTTTTGTTTCTGGTCCTTCATTTCAGAAGTATGTAAAGTGGTAACGGCCGTTGAAGGAAAGCAGAAAAGTCACCACTTTGACTCAACACTGGTGAACTCTGCCTCCACCTCTCAGCGCCCCGGAAGTAGTACTTACTGGTATTCTTTGTGATGGATGTGGTAAGCCAACTGCAGGAGGTAATTGAGAAATGTCCTCAAAAGTATTGTTGTAAATGGAGAATGAATTTCTTCAACTGGAGTGTCACTATCGGCTAAAATAAAGAAAATTGGAAAGGATGCCTAGTAACCTTTTAAATTGAGGTATAATTGGCATATAATGTTGTATTAGTTTCAAGTGTGCAAACAGGATTCACTATATGTTGCAAAAGGACCACCACAATAAGTCTCATTGACATGGTTCACCTACACAGCTACAAAAATTTCTTTTAGTGGCACCTGGGTGGCTCAGTCGTTAAGCGTCTGCCTTCGGCTCAGGTCATGATCCCGGGTTCCTGGTATCGAGCCCCACATCAGGCTCCCTGCTCCCCAGGAAGCCTGCTTCTCCCTCTCCCACTCCCCCTGCTTGTGTTCCCTCTCTCACTGTGTCTCTGTCAAATAAATAAATAAAATCTTTTTTTAAAAAATTTCTGTTTTATTCTTGTGATGAGGACTTCCTAAGATTTATCCTCTTACAGTGTTCACATATAATACCATATTTTTAACATACCACAATTTCATTCTTATTTTTAATTTAAATTCAATTAATTAACATATAATATATTATTAGTTTCAGATCAAGATTTCATTCTTGATGCCTAGCATTTTCTAAAACCTTCTATTTTATTTGCTCCTGGTGTACAAGTCAAAGAACTGAGTATGAGGGAGTATCTTTTTTTTCCTAGGGAATACTGTGAACATCGTATACACATCCACCTAAAACTTAGGTTTTAGTTTTAGTTTAGGTTTAGTCTGCTCGAAAGATCTCGATCTGGTTACCTTTCAAGAAACTTACAAGATACCTTGTGCCCATGTCTTTCAAGGTGGTCTGAGCCTCATTTGATTGATGATTCTAATTCTAAATGGATTCTAAGTCTGTGTCAAACACTTAAATTTCAGGTAAATAGGTACTAGTTCTAATATTTTGTGTTTAAAGTAGATAACCTAAGGTTTTCAAGGCCTGCTTCTCAGAATTCAGCTGAAAGAACTAAAACCTTCAAAACTGCATGAACTTTCTCACTTGAAATCAAGCCCAAGCCCAAGACAACCTCAAGTGTTTTCCCAGCTATGCCAAGCCCTCTTGGCTTCTGATCTCAGTTTTAGTGGGTTTGATAGATCAGGGGCAGGCCAATTTCTGTGTCGAGAGCCAGCAACACATATTTTATGCTTTGTAGGCCACACGGTCTCTGTCACAACCCCTCAGTTCTGGTGTCTAGGGCAAAAATAGCCACAGACAGCACATGAGAAAATGGGCATGGCTGTGTTCCAATAAAACTTTATAAGAACAGACAGGGCTGGATTCGGCCCACAGGGCCTGCTGTAGCTTTCACTGCTACCATTATTTTACGGGATTGTCTCAAGTACATTTTAAGCACCTTGAGAAGATGAACCTGTGTTGATTTCTGGAATGTCTGTCCCAGCATTTGCCTTCCTCACTCCCTCCCCATTTCTTGACTGGTTTCATGGTGACATGAGGTTATACTACTCTTTAAACCAAAGGATGTTGGGGCACCTGGGTGGCTCAGTCAGTTAAGCATCTGACTTTGGCTCAGGTCATGATCTTGGGGTCCTGGGATCAAGACCCACATCAGGCTCCCTGCTCAGCGGGGAGTCTGCCTCTCCCCTTCTTCTGCCCCTCCCCCCCACTCATGCACATGCTCTCTCCCTCTCTCAAATAAATAAATCTTAAAAAAATAATAAACTAAAAGACACAAAGGACCTGGAATACTCACTACTTAATATCCTGTCCATATCAGCAAGAGTTATTTTATGGTGATGAAATTTGCAGTCTTTTAGAAACCTCCAGAAGTGAAGCTTTGTCATCAGAAAGGTGTTATCCAGAGAGTGATCACATCCTAGGCTGCTGTAAAAGCTATAGATTCTTCTCAATTCTGTAATATTTCTTAAGACAGCATATTCTACCTACAAAGAGAAAACCACGCATGTGGTTTAATCTTGCCTAATAAGAACAAAAGTAAAAGAAACAACACCTGTTTTATAAATTAAATGCAATAACACATGTGACGTAATAACATTTACCTCTTACCACTGTATGAGCTCAACAAATGTCATATTCTTCCCACTCAACCCCAGGTCAATAAAATGCAATTTCTGAGTAACATCTAAAAATTTGCTGTTACCAAAAAAAAAAAAAAAAGTGCTGTTATCAGTACAATGAAATTGCTTTCATACTGATATGTATCACATATGCTATGTGATAGCATCCTATTTGAATGGGCAGCAAATTTTCTTGTCCACGGATCAGTATCTTTCATAAAGACAAACACAAAAATCCTCACCAAAATAGGAGTATATGAAATCTAGCAAAATATAAAGTCGTATGTCCACACCAAGCAGGGTTTATCCTGGGATTGCAAGGCTGGTCCAACCAGCCTTGGCTGTTTGTTTGTTTGTTTGTTTGTTTGTTTAGAAGGGTCCTTGCCCAGTGTGGAGCCCAATGTGGGGCTCGAACTCACGACCATGAGATCAAGACCAGAGCTGAGATCAAGAGTCAGATACTTTACTGACTGAGGTGCCCCAGGCTTGGTTCATTTAAAACATACAACTGACATCATCAGACTTCCTGCTGAAAGTCTGAAATAGACAATACTCACACTCATTACTAACCTCCGACTCTGTCCTCAATCACCTTCTATAATTCTCCCCAACCCTCAATGCCCCGAATGCTACCTCCACTTCCCCATATGTGCAACCCTGCAGGCTATGCGGTGTCCTGTCCTCCAAAACCACTTACCCCGTGCCTCACCCTCCCAAATGAAATATTCAGGAAATGTGAGCAACGGTGTTTGGGGTCCCCAAGGAGATGGAAAACCTCACCTGGGCAGTTGCATCAGGCATCTGTCCCTCTCAGCATTAACTCCTACTTTCTAAAATTCAATTCGATTGGATAAACATGCCTAATCTGCTCTATCTAAAGCCTTGTTCTAGAGTAGAACGCAGAATTTTCTTTATGAAGCTTAAAACCTGGTAAAGACACCGTAAGGAAGTACCACAGGTAGAACAGAGCCATGGAGGAAGGAGAGGTGGGTTACAAGGAAGAACTTCCCTGGAGGACACTGTACTTGAACTCAGCCTTGGAGCACAGAACAAATGAGCAATTCACGGACAGCAGGCCCCCCAGTGGAGGTTGGGGTGGGGGGAGCAGAGAGGTTGAGATGCTTCTGGAATGCCAGGAGGGCTGTCTGACCTGGATAAAGGCTGTCCCCACGCTCCACCCCAGCTCCCTCCTGGGCAAAGTGGGACAACCACCGTTCTGGCCCCTAGGCTGTTGGGGGGATTTAGCAAAATTAAGGCGTTTGGAAACAGGCCCAGAGCAAAGTGCTTTCTGCGCATGTGCTGGCCATTATCTTCACAAGAGTGCATGGTGAGGAGGAGGCTGCTGGGGCAGGCTGGCAAGACAGGCTGATGTCAGGTCCTAGGACATCCTGAGTACAAACAGCTCCCATCGGCATGGAACGGGATAGAGCTAGACGGCCAAGAGAGCTTTCCAGAGCCCCTCAGGACCCTTCTGAAGTCTGGAAGTCATGAAGGACCATGGAAGGTGGAGGCTCCATCACAGAGGAGGTTAGAGAGATGTGACCGCCACATGCAGCATGGGGTCCCGGGTAGGATCCTGGGGCAGAAAAAGGGGCACTGTGAGGAAAAGTGAAATTCAAATAAAGTCCACTGCTTCGTGTCAGTGGGTCAGCGGGGCCTGGGTCTCGGCTTTGGTCTCTGTTCCGTGGCCATGGGAGATGCTCACGTGCGGAGCAGCCAGTGACGGGTGCAGAAACCCGGGCTCAAGCCGCTTTTCTGGGAGTCTGAAGTCCGCTCAAAGGGTTAGGAAAAAAATGGAAGTTTCTCTAACTAGATTGTAATATTGTCCATATTGTGAAATACCACGTAGCCATTAAACATGTTTAGAGGCGTTTCTAAAGTGTCGAGTTACAGAATTTCTTTTACTTTCTAGGTTCTAGTTCTGTAATGTTTGAATTTTCTGTAAAGAGCATGTGCTACTTTTGTAATTAAAACAGTCAAGATATGTATATATTTTTAAGATTTTACATATTTATTAGAGTGAGAGAGAGCAGGAGAGGGTAGAGGGTCAGAGGGAGAAGCAGACTCCCCACTGAGTGGGAAGCCCAATGTGGGACTCGATCCTGAGACTATGGGATCATCACCTGAGCCAAAGGCAGCTGCTCAACCAAGTGAACCACCCAGGCGCCCCAGTCAAGATATATTTTTAAATTCATAGTTTTTTAAAGACCTACCTGTTTTGACATGGAAAGAACTCCAAAGTGGAAAGTGAATGATAACATATGTAAGAGAGAGAGAGCGAGAGAGAGGAAGGGAGGGAGGGAAGGAAGGAAGGAAGGAAGGAAGGAAGGAAGGAAGGAGGGAAGGAAGGAAGGAGGGAAGGAAGGGAAGGGAAGGAAAGGGAAGGAAAGGAAGAAAGGAAGAAAGAAAGGCGATCTCCTTTTGGGGTGATTCAATGGATGGTTCTTTATTCACCTAAAAATTATATTGTAGGAGAATATTTAATGGCAATGAAGACCTATGATTAAATACACAAAAACAGAGATTATATGAGCAGAACGCTCCAATTCTAATTATGTTTGCCCAGAACAAAACTGGAAAGATGGTCACCAGATTTTGTCTGGGTGGAGATTCTCTTCTACTTCTTCTTATGTGCATTTTCTAAATTTTCTACAAGTATTGTGTACTATTTTCCTAACTAGAGAAAGTCATAGAAGTTTTTTGTTTTTTGTTTTTTTTTTAACAAGAATCTGGCAGCAGATGAAGTGAGCGATCCCAGGAGCCTGAATGACATCGTTGGCTAGGAGAAGAATAGAGGAGGATGGGGGATGGAGAGTCATCACTTTTGAGACCCACAGAACTGGGGCCAGAGGAGACGGAATAGAGGAAGAGCAAAGGGACACATGACTTGCAACTTCGAGGTACCAGTGGTTCCCTGTTGCAAGCCACATCTTCAACAATGCTTTCATGGGAGAATCATCCCAAGCCCCAGTCAAAGCAGGGTTCACGACACTAACATGTAATTTGGTGGATGTGATTTTCCAGATGTTAATCAAATGAAGTCCGGGTACACATAATTTTCTCTGTCTCTAAGAATTTCTAGATTTGTACTGATTTCTAGGAGTTTGAAGTTCTTTGGAATCCCAGCAGCCCATAATAATGCACTGCAGAATTAATGTCCTGCAGTTGGGGTGGCCACAGCCTTGGGCTTCAGACCAAGCTAGGAGTGAGGGTAACTTGAATTTAGTTAATTCACTGAGTCCCTCTATCCGGGCTTCTGTTTTCTCACAAAGCCTGTTCACTAGGGTTGCCTTACAAATTAAATGGGATGGTACACAAACCATCTATGTGGCTTATAAAAGACACTCAACACAGGACAGCCCCCCTCGGCTGTATTTTCCCAAGACTGTGGAGACTCTGTTAATATTTAAGCCTAAAATATAAATGTATAACAATATGAAAGGTTTTTACCTGCTTCTTTTCCTCTGCTTGATCTTTCTCAGGATACATATTTAGCAACAAACTGAGATTTAGCTCAAGGCTCGACCCTAACACAGAATTACTTTCACTGCCATCAAGCTTTCTGATAATCTCTAGCAAATAAAGGCAAATAGAGAGGATCATTGTGAAAAGCAATGTTAAAAGTTTTCAATGTTACCATTTCAACTAGCAAATTAAAATGATTTGGGGAAAAGAAAATAAAATGCTTTTGGAAGTTAAAAAAATTTTTTTCAGTGTTATGCGGAAATGATTTTCCACCCAAGTGGGATATAAGAGTATTCAAAAAAACTACTTAGAAAGCAGTTTCCCCCAGGAAACTTCTGTTTTCTGAAGTAGTCTTTGTATTTTGATGAATAGATTCCATTGATAATAGAAGCTAATTTGCATGCAACTGACAGGTGCACACCCCCTTACCAGCACTGATGGAGGATGCAGGGTACCGGCTCTTGAAGGAAGACTCTGAAGACAGGTCCAGGTGACTTAAGAACTCAACTTCAAGATCTGGAAACTCCACTATGTGGTCATTGGAAAAGGAGCCATCATACACACGCCCATTTTTGAAAGTTAATCGGCCCTGCAGACAGAAAGATTTACAGTTCAGGAAAACCACTGGTAATCTCCATCTGTACCATTTTCAAGGGTTTGGAGGTGTTTGTTTTTAAGACATGCACTTAGCTCACATAGAGTCTCGCTCCTAGAGTCTCGAGTCACTGTGTAAATCCTCTCTATTCTTCCTCCTCCTCTCTCTATCGGCTCCACGACCTCTCCCTAGCTACTCCTAGGTCACAGAAGATGTCTTATTAAACTACACTAGTGACCAGCAGAGTGCCCATCACCAAATAGGGGCTCTCTTGGTATTGGTCCAACCCAAGCCAATAATCAGTCTGATGGAGAGGTAAGTAAATGACCCAAGTCAGCTCAGCCAAATTAAAGATATTTGTGGAAAGCTCCTCAGAAAAGAGTTTCTTCTCTCCCTCTACTTAGTGTGGTATGTGGATGTGAAGCCTGGAACCACAGCATCCATCTTGTGGTCATGAGGGAGGGGCAGCATAAGGGTGAAGCTGACATCATGGTAGGAGACATCATGGGTAGATGGAAGAAAATCCTGACATCACTGAGTTGCTGAATCAAACCAACCCTGAAACCCACTTATTCCTTATCAGTTGTGGATGATTAAGCTAGATTTTCCATTACTTGTGACCAAAACCACCCTAACACACACACACACGTATGTACATAACATAAACTAAGTAAATAACTTCTAAATATACAGGATACTGATGATATGTTGGAAATTATTTTAAAATTCATGTAATCATCTTAACAAAACAGTAAGTTATCGTGTGCAAAAATGGATTATGCACTTTACCAGACAGAGAATGAGATGCCTTTTACGGTATTTCAGTTGCTTTACAAAATCTATAAAATGTGCTCTTCACACATCTGCACTCACCATACCATGTTTTTTATTGGAGACCCATTCTCCCTCATAAACGGCCCCACTGGCATAGTAAAATTTTCCATGGCCATGACGATATCCATTTACAAACTCTCCTATGTATTCATTTCTCAAAGGGTATTGGGAGTTGGGGATTCTCTTTAGAAACCAGGAGTGTGTTCCAAAACCATTCTGAAAAGAAAGCAAATTTCCATGAGAAATGCTCAAAATATTTCCTCTTTTTACCTGACTCCATTTAAAATTTGGTCAATAGGGGCGGCTGGGTGGCTCAGTCAGTTAAGCCTCTGACTCTTGATTTTGGCTCAGGTCATGATCTCAGAGTCCTGAGATGGAGCCCTCCATCAGGCTCTGCGCTCAGCATGGAGTCTGCTTGTCCCTCTCCCTCCCCCCTCTTGTGCTTTCTCCCTCTCTCTCTCAAATAAATAAAAATCTTTTAAATTAAAATAAAACTCAGTCAATAGATCAAATACAATGACACATTTGAAAGAACAAAGAACATGGATTTTAGAGTCACACAGACTTGGGTTCAGCCTCTGTGCCATCTACTTATTAACCAGCCATTTGACCTAAGGCAAATTATTTAAGCCCTCTGAGTTTCATCTATAAAATGAAAATAACAACTATCCTGCAGGTTGGATGTAAAGACTGAAGACAGTGTATAAAAAGTGCCTAGCTTGATACTGATAAATTATTACCTTAAATTTTATTTATTTTATTATTATTTTTTTTTAAGATTTTTTATTTATTTGACAGTGAGAGAGACAGCGAGAGAGGGAACACAAGCAGCGGGAGTGGGAGAGGGAGAAGCAGGCTTCCCGCGGAGCAGGGAGCCCGATGCAGGGCTCGATCCCAGGACCCTGGGATCATGACCTGAGCCGAAGGCAGACGCTTAACGACTGAGCCACCCAGGCGCCCCAAATTTTATTTATTTTTAACATCCGGATTGATAAAAAAGAAAAATGCCTTCTTCAATCCTACTTTTGCAGAGGCAACCACTACTTGAGAGTCTGAGAATTCATCTGTATTTTCCCCAGGCACATTCAATTATACACACTAAATCAACATATTATATGTATATATAACACATATAAACACACAATTTTTTCAACAATGGGATGACTCTGTATATCTAGACTCTGTATATCTAGAACTTCTGGGTATATGCTAAAAAGAATTGAAAATGGGGACTCAAACAAATATTTGTGCACTCATGTTCATAGCAGCATTACTTGCAATAACCAAAAGGTAGAAGCAACCCAGGTGTCCACTGATGGATGAATGAATAAGCATAAGGATGGTATAAACATACAATGGATTATTATTCAGCCTTAAAAAGGAAGGAAATCCTAACACATACTATAAGATGGATGAACCTTGAAGACATTATGCTGAGTGAAATAAACCAGTTGCAAAAGGACAAATACTATATAATTCCACTTATATGAGATACCGAGAGGAGTCAGATTCATAGGGACAGAAAGTAGATGGTGGGTGCTAGGGGTGGGGAAAGGAGGAAGAGAGATGGGAAGTGAGTGTTTGATGGGGACAGAGTCTCCGTTTGGGAAGATGAAAAGAGTTCTGGAGAAGGATGGTGGGGACAGCTGCACAACAGTGTGAATGTACTTAATGCCCTGAATTGGACACTTAAATATGATTAAGATGGTAAATTTTTTGTTACGTGTATTTTACCACAACTAAAAAAGAAAAAGAAAAAAGAAAGCTGGAGTGGCTATATTCACATCAGAAAAAGACTTCAGAGGAAAAGAAACTATCAGAGCTAAAGAGGGACATGACAAGATGATAACAAAGGGTCAATCCACCAAGAAGACATAACAATCCTAAACAAGTATGCGCCTAACAACAGAACTTAAAAATATATGAAGCAAAAATTGATAGATTTGAAAGAAGAAATAGATGAATCTATAATTATACTTGGACACCTCACCACTCTTATCTCAGAAATGGGTAGAAAAAATAAACAGAAAATGAGTAATGTGGTATAGAAGACCTGAACAACACTATCAACCAATTTGATCCAGTTGTCATCCACAGAACACTCCATTCAACAAAAGCAGAAATACACATAACATTCACCAAGACAGACCATATTCTGGGCCACAAAATAAACCACAACCTATTTAAAAGAAATGTAGTCATACAAAGTCTGTTCTCTAACCACAGAATTAAAAATTTCAACAGAAAAATCAACAACAGAAAGATATCTGGAAAAATCTCCAACTATTTGGAAAGTAAACAACATATGTCAAAATAATTTACAGGTTAAAGAGGAAGTCATAGGGACATTAGAAAATATTTTGAGGGACGCCTGGGTGGCTCAGTCAGTTAAGCGTCTGCTTTCAGCTAGGGTCGTGATCCCAGAGTCCCAGGATTGAGCCCCGCATCGGGCTCCCTGCTCAGCAGGGAGTCTGCTTCTCCCTCTGCCCCCACCTGAACAAAAATTAAAATATATCAGAATTAGTGGGATGCAGAGAAAGCACTGCTAAGAGGAAAAATTTTAGTATTAAATGCTTATATTAGAAAAGAAGAAATGTCTCAAATCAATCAAGCTTCCATCCTACAATTCAAGGAAAAGAAGAGCATATCAAACCCAAAGCATGCAGAAGGAAGGTAATAACAAAGAGCAGGTATCAAATTAAAAACTGAAAAACCCCAAGAGAAAATAAATAACACTAAGACTGGCTCTTAGAGAATTTTCATGACTTGGATATATCTGCAACAAGACTGAAGACAGAAGAGAAAACACAAATCACTGGTTCTGGGAGAAAGAGGGAACATCACTATAGATCCCATATAATATATATTTAAAGAATCATGAGAGACTTTAAAAGAAGTTATTTTTTTTAAGATTTTATTTATTTGTCAGAGAGAGAGCACAAGCAGGGGGAGTGGCAGGCAGAGGGAGAAGCAGGCTCCCCACTGAGAAAGGAACCCCACTTGGGACTTGATCCCAAGCTGGGATCATGACCCCCACTGAAGGCAGATCTCCAACCTACTGAGCTACCCAGGCATCCCCATGAGAGACTACTGTCAACAACCTTGTGCCAATAAATTTCTATGAAATGGGACAACTTCCTTCAAAAATACAAACTTAAAACTTATTCAAGAACAAACAGATCGGGGTGCCTGGGTGGCTCAGCTGGGAAAGCGTCCGACTCTTGATTTTGGCTCAGATCATGATCTCAGGGTCATGAGATCAAGCCCCATTTTGGGCTCTGCACTGAGTGTGGAGCCTGCTTAGGATTCTCTCTCTCCCTCTGCCAAATCCCCGTGCCCCATTCACACACCACACCTTCTCTCTTAAAAAAACAACAACACAAAAACAAACAAACATAAAAAACCTCATTCACCACAATCAAGTGGGATTTATTTCTGGGTTGTAAGGGTGGATCGGTATTTGCAAACCAATCAATGTGATACATCACATCAATAGGAGAAAGGATAAGAACCACATGATCATTTCAACAGATGCAGGAAAAGCATTTGACAAAGTACAACATCCATTCATGATAAACACCTTGACAAAGTAGGGTTAGAAAGAACATAACATAACAAAAGCCAAATATGAAAAACCCACAGCTAATGTCATCCTTAATGGGGAAAAACCGAGAGCTTTTCCTCTATGGTCAGGAACAAGACAGGGATGTCCACTCTCAATACTGTTATTCAACACAGTACTGGAAATGCTAGCCACAGCAATCAGACAACAAAAAGAAATAAAAGGCATCCAAACCAGTAAGGAAGATGTAAAACATTCACTA
>NC_138373.1:4618866-4669367 GCF_054177405.1 Leptonychotes weddellii | reverse complement strand
ATCCTGGGATTTTCCTCCTCCGTATTTACTTTAGTCACCTTAATGTTGTTTGTACAATAAACAAAAATCAGGAAAAGAAAACAACCTAAAATGACAACTTCAGGGGCACCTGAGTGGCTCAGTCGGTTAAGCGTCTGCCTTTGGCTCAGGTCATGATCCCGGGGTCCTGGGATTGAGTCCCTGCATCGGGCTCCTTGCTCAGCAGGAAGCCTGTTTCTCCCTCTCCCTCTGCCTGCCGCTTCCCCTGCTTGTGCTCCCTCTCTCTCTTTCAAATAAACAAAATCTTGGGACAGCTGGGTGGCTCAGTTGGTTAAGCATCTGCCTTCAGCTCAGGTCATGATTCCAGGGTCCTGGGTCTCTCTCTCTAACTAATAAATAAAATCTTAAAAAAAATAAAATCTTTTTAAAAATGACAACTTCAGTTGTATGGAGCCGTGTTTTTACCTTGGAGTAGGTGGTCAAAGTTAAATCAGCATTAAGTACTTCCAATTTCTTCTGAAGAATCAATGGACTTTTCTGAAGATACAAATCTAAAACTCTCACAGAACATTCTAAAACTTCCTCCCTGCCCGTTCCCGAAATGTGTCACTCACGTGGTAGGTGCAACCTCCTTGAAAGACCGCAAAGCCTTCTCCCTCATATAGTCCACGGACTTTTTCCCCTTCATAGCTACAAAGAAATAAAGCTCAAGGTAATGAGTGGCATGATCAAACCTAAGTGACGGTGGGTTAAAGTCATAATTAACATCAGTGAAGGTGTACAAGCATTATGTCACATTCATTCACTCAATAAACGTTCCCCGAGGGCCACTGTGCCCCTTTCTAAGCACTGGGCTGGCGCCATGAACAAGACTAGCAAGTTCCTGCCCTCGGAACCTCATAGGTCACTGAGGAGACACAGACAACACACAGGGAACACATGAACAAGGTAATTCCAGATCATGTTCAAGTTTTGAGAAAGACATGATCGGGGAATGTGGCTGAGAATAACGAGGCTGCTGTGTACGGTGGTCAGGGCAGAAGCCTCTTGGAGGACATGGGAGCTATACTGAGACCCACAGGTCATGAAACAAACAGCCCTATGAAGAATCCTGGGAAGAGGGAACAGCAAGTACAAAGGCCCTGGGGCAGGAAAGAGCCCTACAGCTCAAGTTCAGACAACAGAGAGGAGGGAGGCCCAGCTGGGGCATAGGACAGAGGGAGGATAGGAGAGGAGACAGAGGTTCGGGGGCGGCAGGAAAATCCAGAGCTCTAGGAGGAATCTAGAGAGGGTTCTAAGAAGGGAGTTGGCCAAGGTCAGATTTATGTCATAAAAAGAGCACTCTGGCTGGCTGCTGTGGGAAGAGACTGTGGGAGAGCTAACAACCAGGAGCAAACAGTGAAAGGGGGTGGAGATGGAAGATGACGGTTTATTCTCGACAGTTTCTGTCTGGAATGATGAAAAAGTTCTAGAAACTAATAGTGGTGATGGTTGCACAACAGATGAGCGTACTTAATGCCACTGAATTGTACACTTAAAATGGTTAAAATAGGAAATTTTATGCGTATTTTTTTAAGAAGCACTTTCCACACCCAGGATGGAGCCCAGCACAGGGCTTGAACTCATGACCCTGAGATCAAGAACTGAGCTGAGATCAAGAGTCACTTCACCCACTGAGCCACCCAGGACACTTCACCCACTGAGCCACCCAGGCGCTCCCTATGTTATCTGTATTTTACCATGATAATTTTACAATGTTTTTTTTTTTTCAAGATATATTCTAGACATGGGACCAAAAGGTCTTGCTGACGTGCTGGCTTTGGGAAAGAGGGAGTCAAGGACAGTGTGCAGATTTTGAGTTCAGAACTGGGTGGATAACGTGTGATTTGGGACCTCACTCAGCTCTAAGGTCTGGGGTAAGTGAGGTGAAAAACGAAAGGACAGGTGACAGCTGTGACAAAAATGGGCTTTGTCCAAGAATGCAAGGAAGATTCAACGTTAGAAAGTCTATCACAACTCATGACATCAGCAAATCAAAGGAGAAAGACCACAGGTTTATATCAAGATGCCAGAAAGGCGTGTGATAAAATTCAGCAGTCATTTCTTTAAAAATTCTAGTCATGGGGGCGCCTGGGTGGCTCAGTCGTTAAGCGTCTGCCTTCAGCTCAGGTCACGATCCCAGGGTCCTGGGATTGAGCCCCGCATTGGGCTCCCTGCTCAGTGGGAAGCCTGCTTCTCCCTCTCCCACTCCCCCTGCTTGTGTTCCTGCTCCCGCTGTCTCTCTGTCAAATAAATAAAATCTTTAACAAATAAATAAATAAATAAATAAAAATAAAAATAAAAATTCTAGTCATGTTATAATGCGAGGAAACTACCTAAACATAAGAGACTGTTTATGAAAAAGCGATAGCATATAGGATTTTTGCAAGTGAAATACCAAAATCAGCTCCCTGAAAATCAGGAACATAAACAGGATGCCTGATCTTCCCACCAATTATTCAACATGATTTCAGAGGTTCTAGGTCATGCAGAGAGTCAGGAAACCTAAGTAATCTGCATAAATATTGAGAAGAGTTAGGAAATTATTCTACCTTGAAGATTATGTGATTATTTACCTGTAAAACCAAAAGACTTTCTTCTAATTCATGAGAGATTGTGGCAACCCATGGGAGGGGCAGGGAGGGCAAAACTGGAATATGGTGGAGGGAAAGAATGAACTCTTCTTTTTTTAAAGATTTTGTTTATTTACTTGAGAGAGAGAGAAAGCATCAGCAGGGGGTGAGGGAGAAGGGGAGGGATAAGCAGACTCCCCACTGAGCAGGAAGCCCAATGCAGGGCTCCATCCCAGGACCCTGGGATCATGACCTGAGCTGAAGGCAGACACTTAACCGACTGAGCCACCATGGCAACCCCAAGAATGAACTCTTCTTTAAGATAACTTGGCATCATTTCATTTGTCATGAGTATATAGCACTTTGGTAATGAAAAGCAATGAATAAAGAAACTGTCAAGGATTTTTAAAAGTCACAATAGCTCCTTTCAATGGTATCAACACCTCCCCTCACTCCCAAGACACATACATGTTTCCTGGGGCTCTTGGCCTGGATCCAGACCAGCTCTATGTCAGGATATTCAATTCGTCTGGTTCCCACATCAGGGCAATGCCAGGATCTACCTTCTCTGAACTAAGTCAGTGTACATTGCTGAGAAACTCTGCTGAGTTTCTCTAGAAAGAGCCCAATGTAAAACATAACTACGCACTACGCACATAGACCCTATATCCTACTTTTTGATATCCTCTACAGTGCTCAACCCAGAGCTGGCACATAATAGCTCAGTTATAAATGGCTGCTAACAGAAATTGGTGGCGCTTCCATATACTAGTAATAGAACAATTAAGAAAACAATTCCACTTATAATTGCACCAAAAACAATAAAATACCTGGGAAAGAACTCAACCTAGGTGGTGAAAGACCTGTACTCTCAAAACTATAAAACACGGATGAAAGAAATTAAAGGCGATACAAACAAATGGAAAGATATTCCATGCTCATGGATTCTAAGAATTAATATTGTTAAAACGTCCATACTACCCAAAGCAATCCACGGACTCAGTGCAATCCCTATCAAAATGCCAACAGCATTTTTCACAGAACTAGAACAAATAATACTGAGATTTGTATGGAACCACAAAAGGTGCAAAATAGCCAAAGCAATCTTGAGAAAGATGAACAAAGCCGGAGGTATCACAATCCCAGATTTCAAGATATACTACAAAGCTATAGTAATCAAAACAGTATGGTAGTGGGACAAAAACAGACACATAGATCAATGGAATAGAACAGACAGCCCAGTAAACCCCCACTTAAATTGTCTATTAACCTACAGCAAAGGAGGCAAAAATATACAATGGGGATAAGACAGTCTCTCAACAAATGGTACTAGGAAAACTGGAAAAGAAAGAAACTGGACCACTTTCTTACACCATACATAAAAATAGACCGAAATGGATTAAAGATCTAAGTGTGAGACCTGATCCCATAAAACTCCTAGGAGAGAGCACAGGCAGTAATTTCTCTGATATCAGCCATAGCAACATTTTTCTAGATATGACTGCTCAGGCAAGGGAAACAAAAGTGAAAGTAAGTTATGGGGACTATAAAATAGTACATAATAAAAATAAAAAGGTTTTGCCTCGCAAAGGAAACCATCGACAAAACAAGGCAATTTACTGAATAGAAGATATTTGCAAATGATATACCCAATAAGGGGTTAATGTATAAGATATATAAAGAACTTATAAAACTCAACACCAAAGATACAAATGATCCCATTAAAGAATGCGCAGAGGACCTGAATATACATTTTTCCAAAGAAGACATACAGACGGCCAACAGACACATGAAAAGACGCTCAAGATCACTCGCCATCAGGGAAATGCAAATCAAAACCAAAATGAGATATCACCTTACACCTGTCAGAATGCGTAGACCCAGAAAGACAAGAAACAACAAGCATTGGCGAGGATGTGGAGAAAAGGGAGCCCTTGTGCACTGTTGATGGGAATGTAAATTGGTGCAGCCACCGTGGAAAACAGTACGGAGGTTCCTCAAAAAATTAAAAATAGAAAACCATATGATCCAGTCATTCCACCAGTGGATATTTGCCCAAAGAAAATGAAAACACAATTCTAAAAGATAAATGCACCCCATGTTTATTGCAGCATTATTTACAAGAGCCAAGATTTGGAAGCAACCCAAGCGTCCATCCACAGATGAACAGAAAAAGAAGATGTGGTATATACATACAATGGAATATTACTCAGCCAGAAAAGAGAATGAAATCTTGCCTTTTGCAACAATATGGATGGACCTAGAGAGTATTATAAGTGACATAAGTCAGAGAAAGACAAATACCTGATTTCACTTCTAGATGGAATCTAAAAAACAAACAAAAAGAGGCACCTGGGTGGCTCAGTCGGTTAAAAGTCTGCCTTCAGCTCAGGTCATGATCTCAGGGTCCTGGGATCAAGCCCCGCATCGGGCTCCCTGCTTGGCAGGAGGCCTGCTTCTCCCTCTCCCACTCCCCCTGCTTGTGTTCCCACTCTCGCTCTGTCTCTCTCGGTCAAATAAATAAATAAAATCTTTTAAAAAATAAATAAATAAAAGACAAACAAAAAGCAAAAACAGACCCATGAATGCAGAGAACTGATGGCTGTCAGAGCAAAGGGGGCTGGGAGGATGGGCAAAATGGGTGAAGGGGAGAGAAAGATACAGGTTTCCAGTTATGGCGTGAGTAAGTCCCGGGGATAAAAGGCTCAGCATAGGGACGAGGGTCAACAGCGTTGAAATGGCATTGTGTGGTAATAGATCACAGCTACGCTTGTGGGGAGCAGAGCATAATGTATAGGGTGGTGGAATCACTATGCTGTACACCTGAAACTAATCTAACATTGTGTAACTACATGTCGACCAAGAAATAAAAATAAAAGCGGCCAATGATATGCAGACAGTTAAGTCCTGACTGAGCACCCACGAGGCCTAAGGTCTGGTGTTTGATATTCTTGGGTGTGTCTCTGTTGGGACGGAATATTCCACCTGAGAGGTTGAGCCGTGGAAACAAATTCTAGTAATTCATACACATTAGATACCTATGTTATAGGGAGGAAAAGATCCTATGTATACAGTGACACATAATAGAAAGTGAGAAGTATGATAAACAACGTTTTGAGCAAAATTACTTCCTATTGGAAAGCAGCAATGGAAAAGTTTGGACCAGAAGAGTAGGTGGGATTTGGTCATTCAGAAATGCGGGACAAACCCTCCAGCAAAGGTAAAAACAAATGGGATCGTGGGCAGAAGTCTAGCTGGGCTCCTGAGTTTGAGGAGAGAGGCAGGCTGGGTCAGAGCGTCAGGCTGAGGGGCTTTTTACTGTAGACAATGGAAAGAAATCAAAAGTTTCTAAGAGTGTGGGAGCCAGCCTCAAAATGGCTCCCAGAGATTCTCACCTCCGAGTACTCGCACCCTTGTGTAAGCCTCGCTCACACTGAAGAGGGCTGACCTGTGGGGCCACCAGGATATTATAGAAATGACAGAGAGTGACATCAGAAACTGGTCATAAAAGACACGTGGCTTCTGCCCTTGCTCTCTCTTGGATTACTCTCTGGGGAAGCCAGCTGCCAGGTGGTGAGGACAGCCAAGCAGCCCTGTGGAGGGAGTCCGTGGGATGAGGGACTGAGGCCTCCCGCCAACAGCCATGCCAAGGAGCCGCTCTGAAAGCAGACCGAGCAGCTGGCCAAGCCTTCGGACGATGGCAGTCTAGATTCGCATCTTGGCTACAACTCCAGATGTCCTAACCCAATGCCATCCAGCTAAGCTGCTCCCCGATTCTTGACCCCCCATGAACTGTGTGCGATAATATTCGTCTTAATTATCACATTCTGGGGTGACCTGTTACAAGGACAGATAACTGATCCAGGGAGTGATGGAAACAATTAGGAAGTCAAATCTCAAATCTTTAGGAAATGAGGCCAACAGTCCAGTCAAGAGATAACGAAGAGGCGAAGTAAGCATTCAAGAAAAGGACTAATGAGAGAAGCCTAGAGGAAAAAGAAATACGAAATCATAGGGAAGGAGGAGGGCAGTCTGGAGAGGGAGGAAATGGTAGACCCCTTACAGAAATCAACAGAGATCAATGGAGAAGCCAATGGCTGGAGAAGTAGTAACATGTGGAGGAACCTTCTATGGGGTGTGTTTTCCCCAGTTAAGAACCTGAGGCTCAGGGGTGCCTGGGTGGCTCAGAGCTAGCATCTGCCTTCGGCTCAGGTCATGATCCCAGGGTCCTGGGATCGAGTCCCACATCGGGCTTCCTGCTCAGCAGAGAGCCTGTTTCTCCCTCTCCCTAGGCACCTCCCCCCGCTCATGCTCTCTCTCTCTGTATCTCTCTGTCTCAAATGAATAAATTTTTTTAAAAATCTTAAAAAAAAAAAAAAAAGAACCTGAGGCTCAGGGTACCTGCCTGGCTCAGTCGGTGAAGCATCTGCCTTCGGCTCAGTTCATGATCTCGGGGTCCTGAGATCGAGTTCCGTATCGGGCTCCCTGCTCAGTGGGAAGCCTGCTTCTCCCTTTTAGCCCCTCCCCCTGCTCATGCTCTCTCTCTCTCAATCTCTCCCTCTCTCAAATAAAATCTTAAAAAAAAAAAAAAAGAACCTGGGGCTCAGAAAAGTTCAGTGATGTTGTTGATGTCACAGAGCTAAGACCCCAATCCAGATCTCATTTCAAGTCCTGCAGTCTTTGTTTCGGGACACAGGGAGCTGGAAGTCCAGTGGACAATGTCCAGTAGGGAGTTAAAAATTTGAACCTCAAACTCCAAGAGAGAGACCTAGATTTTTACAGTCATCTAGGAGAGGGGCAGGGAAAGCCACAAAAAGAGATTGCAGAGAGAGAGAAAAGAGCATAGAAAGGGGAACATGGAAGATGCAGCCCATTAAAAATCACCTTTCAACTATGAGTTTGGTGAGAATGGGCTCTTCGTAGTGAGTGGCATCTTCATTCTGCTGGTTATCATGTTTGGACTCTCTTCGGGGCCCCAATTCGCTGGGCTGCATTTCCAATGGTGGGACGGCACCGGGGGACATCTCTTGCCTAGCCACACTGCCATCTTGTTTGGCAAACTCTGGATAATCAGAGAGAGAGGAGGAAGAGCGGGTGGACTTCTCTCCTTTTTTGTCTGCTCTTTTCTTTTCTTTCACCATTGCCTTTAGAAGTGTTCAAGTTTACTGTTTGTTTCAAGGCGCTGATCAGTCTCTTCTGAAAAATAAAAATTCTCTCTAAATACTTGCAGGTTTCACTTGTAGTTAAAATTTCAGCTTTGCAACCCAATGTCATGGTCGTTCTCCTCCTAAAGCTTGAAAAATTACAACTATCAAGTATCACCAGTTTATAGGAAGATCTCCTGGGTTATCCCTAAAAATTTTTTTAAAACTGGAACCACCACCTACCATTTCTTTTCAAATAGTGTCCCAGCAAGAAGGTAACCTGATACATGAAAAATGGCTACTTAATCCCTAAGGTTTTCCATGCTGCCAATTCATACTTTAAAAGCCCATCTCTCAATACACCTGCACTGCAGAGTGCTCAAGAGCTGGATTCAGGCACCTGCAGGGCGCCTTACCAGCTGTGTGTTCTTGAGCAGGTGAATCTCCTTCTGCTTCAGATATCAAATAGAAATATCAGTGCCTCATCTCATTTTAAGAATTACATGAAACGATGCACAGAAGCCCCCTAAAGTACGGGATACAGCACACCATCCATGATGGGGTGATTATCATGTCACTTTCCTGTTTTTGAACTTGAAATCTTTGGCCGCCTACTCCCCATGCCAGAAAAGGAATGGTGTGATGTGTGCCCAAGGTCACAGATCTGGGGGGCAGGTCCCCAAAGCCAGGAGTTTTCATGGCCTCCCAAACTGGCCCCATTGAAAACATCTCAGTCCAACAAGCAGGACACACAGACGAGTCCTGGGGTGCAGGGCAAGGTCTAGTCCCTCCTCACATCCTCAGGGGTGCAGTGGGCACCCCACAAACCCACGGCTTGGATGGGATCCTTTGGACACCCCACCTACCAGCTCAACCCACCCCTAAGCTTTGCTCTCACCAACAGGATCCTGCTTTTCTCTTCCTTCAAAGCCCCACTACTCTTTCCAGCCCCCACCCCATCACGGTCTCTCCAGTGAAGCCCAGGTGAGTCTTTGCTATAGATAGGCTTTCTGGTCCTCGTCAGTGAAATCTGACCTACAACAAAGGCAAATCTCGTTTCTCACGGCGTTTTTTCCCCACTAACTTTGATGGTCTGTTCTCCCCGGGCGTGAGGTCGTATTATCATCGTGATTTATTCATTAGGCAGCACAAAAGGAGCGCCCCTTCTCTGAGCCTGGGGTTCCCCCGCGCCTCCTGCCCACCGCACCTGCTCAGGTCCTGGGGGCCGCGTCCGCCTGGCCGAGGAAGAGCCGGACCTGGCCGTCACATCTGCGGCGGCGCACGCAGGACCACCGGCAGGACGCTCACCTGGCTCCGGACTCCGGGGGCTCAGCCGGGCCTCGGTGGAGGTGCTGCGCTGAACACCGAGCGTCCGGACTCGGGCCGGTCTCCAGGGAACCGCGGGCCCCGCCCCGCCCGCCCCGCCCTTAAAGGGACCGCCGGCTTCAGCCGCTGAGCATCAGGGCTCAGCCCTTCTGGTCCTCAAGGCCAACCTGGAGCTGGATGCACCTGGACCCGAGTTCTCCCAGCAATTAGCTTTGCTAATTGCCGCGTGGCCTCGCAGCCTTAATCTTCACCATAACACAAGAATTCAGGCGGCTTTCCAATGTCCTAAACAAATTACCCCAAACTTAAGTGGCTTAAAGCAATGCAAATTTATCATCTTAGGATTCTAAGTTAGGAGCCCAACAGGGCTGGTTCCTTCTGGCAGCTCCAGAGAACCCATTTCCTTGCCTTTTCCAGCTTCTAGAGGTGGCCTTCCTACATCTTCGGTTATCAGCTGAGCGAGGTTCTCCAACTTTTAAGACAGGTGCTAGACTGGGTGGGGTAATCTACCCAGCCAATCCAGGATACTTGCCCCATTTTGTGACCCCTCCCTCAACCACATCTTCAGAGCCCCCTCTGGCCATTTAGGTCACACATTTGAGGGTTCTCAGATTAGGCCACAGCAGTCCTGGCGGTGGAGATGGAGGTGGTGCCTACCAGACCCCAATTTGCAGAGTTCCTGCAATTATCAAATGAGAGCCTGCAGAAGGGCACAGCTGCAGTGTTTGACACATGACAGTGATTACTTGATTGTCTCATGACATCTGAAAAATTCTACGTTTGCAAACGGAAGCTGGGAGGGTGGGTGAGCACAGGGCGGCTGGTCCACACTGGTCACCGTACACCAACAGCCTTCTGGGCCCCCAGAGGGTACTCTGACCTCCGTCTCTGGCTGGGTTCAAACGGGACGAGATTCCATGAAAAACTATTTGACAACAGTTTCTGCTCTCTCCAGTACCACGGAGGGCCAGTAACAAGAATACCCTGCAATCCATGCCCCAAGGAAAGGAAATCGCAACATTAAGGTGAGAGAAAAATCAACCTTTTATTTCCCCTTGCCTACGACAGCGCTTTGCCACCCAGGCTGCACCGGGGCTCATTGAAAAATAGTGACCCCAGGCCCCACCTGGGCCATTTTCTTCCGGTTGGGTTTTGTTACTTTTTTTTTTAATTTAATGTGCGTTAGGATTGACAGCCACTAATCCAAAAGGACCATGATTTTATGAAATTAAACCATTATGAATTTAATCATATTACAGGCCGAAAGGGGCAGACTAAAATAGCTCAGGCCGCTGAGCAGAGGCCTCAGTGACTTTCGAGGCGTTCTTCCTATTTCTGGGACGTGCTCTTGCTTGTACACGTGCACACATTCAAGTGCAGAACAAAAAACGTCGCAAGCAATGCTCCATGTGGTTTGAAAAGGTTCTCAAGATCACTTCTAAGGATCTGGTCATTTTTTTTAAAACAGCAGGTTCATTTGCAAACAAGAAGTGACTAGTTAAAAACTCTGCTTTTGGAAACAGAAAAATCTGCAATAAAATGTGTAGTTCTATAAAATGAGAAGCATTGTCAGCTTTAAGAAATGACATCCAGGTTGGCAATGTGTCTCATGGTCGGCCTTCCGTGGGGACAGTTCCAGGGATGGTCCATCTCACCCATGTGGGTAATGAGTTTCTTCATCTCGCTTGTGTTAAGAGCAGTTCCAATCATCACCTGAATAGGAGACACAGCAAAATAAAGTTTATTGGTTTTCATTTTTCTCTGAAACAAAGATGGACAAGATTACAACTCAACAACATTCCCCGAGAAATCTTCCTCCAAGGAACTTTACCTACCCTCTTCCATCTCAGGCCCCCACCTTTTTGGGAAATCCAGCCCCTCGGTGACTCCTGCACAGCAGCAGACCTCGGCTGGAGACGCCCACCAAACCTGCCCAGGATCCCACCAGTCTCGGCGGCTCCACCATGGCCTCTGACCCACTGCCCCGACCTGTCACCTTGGAGACCGCAGGACCTCCTAACAGGCCTCCCTGCAGCCCCCTTCCAGCCGTTCTCCACTCAGCAGCCAGCAATTCCTTTTATTTTTTATTTTTTTTAAAGATTTTATTTATTTGAGAGAAAGAGAGAGAGAAAGCGAGAGAGGGAACACAAGCAGGGGAAGCAGCAGAGGGAGAAGCAGGCTTCCCGCTGAGCAGGAAGCCGGACATGGGACTCGATCCCAGGACCCCGGGATCATGGCCTGAGCCAAAGGCAGACACTTAACGACTGAGCCACCCAGGCGCCCCTATCTTTAAAAAAAAAAAAAGGCACGTCAGATCACATACATGGCTCACCTTCTCAGCTCTTGCCTCTCACCTGGATAAGAGCCCCCATGCATCACCCGATTTGGCCCTCCCTGGCCTTAGTGCCTGCACCTGCAAGCACGCATCCCTCCCTGCCCCCACTCCAGCAGTCCATCTCTTACAGATGGACTCCACAAGCACCTGCCCCAGGACCTTGGCACCGGCTATGCCCTCTGCCCAGGAGACTCCATCCCCAGATACTTGCATGTCTCACTGCCCCTCCCTTCAGGCTTCTGTCCCTGACTCCTCTCAGGAGCTCCCCGTCTGTCCCTCTGTGGCCCTCACCCTGCTTTTCTCCACAGCACATTTCTCTACCTGACATATACGTGGTGATGAGCGGGGTCCACGCAAACACAGAGAAACTGAGCCCCTGAGAAACAAGAAGAGATGGTGAGAGGCGACAAGCCTGAGCCTATGCGTCCTCTTCCTTCTTCCACGTGCCACGCACTGCCGCAGAGGTAGGATACGCAGCAGGGCTCTGCCACGTTGGAGAGAAACAGGCAACTATCACGCAGGGGGCTGTGCCCGAGGGCCTGGGAGAGGCTGCTTCAGAGGGGTGCTCAGGGGGAGCCGAGGACAGGGGGGAACCAGGACCGTGAAGGAGGGAGGTGAGACGGGAGGAAGGCTGGAGCGGCCACGGACCTGGAAGGTGGCCCGTGTGGTTGGAGCTGAGCAAGCAGACAGGGCTGAAGGGCCGGCAGGACGGAGCTCGGGCCCCTTGGGGTGCGGCAGAGGGGAGCCCACAAGGCTCAGCACACGGGACGAGGAAGAGCTGCAGCACCAAGGGCCTGCCGGGGCGCAGAGGGAGCTCTGAGGCACGTTGAGACAGGGTTCTAAGATGCCTGGCTGTTAGCACAGGCCCATGTGCGCGGCCTCCCACTCACCCCAGGATCAGGGCACTTCATCGAACAAAGCCCCGCAGCTGAAAGGCAGATCCGGGCCCCCGCTCTCTGCTCTAAGTACCCTGCTCCCTGGAGTAACGTCATCCAACCCCAAGGTTGTAAAGTGCCCCGAGTTTTCCCTCCGGCACTGACACTGCCCTGAGCTCTGATTCATTAATCTGACCGCTTTCAGACCACGTCCAGTTACAGCCTGACGGGGCCTCAGATACAACACAGCTTTTAGGCCACCCGGCCCCCAAAAGTGAGCAAGCCGCTGCTTTCCCCGCCGCCCTCTCTCCGCTCTAGCAACGGCTTTGCAAGTCCTTCTGTCGGCGGCGGGCACCTCACCGGGCGCCCTGTTGCAACGGCCCGCCCTCGGTCATCACAGCCTCCGTGCAGTGCGAGCTCCCAGGGGCCCACCAGGACCGCCAGACCCCATGTTGGGGGGCCCCAGACGCCGCTGCGCTCACATCCTGGCCCCGCTCCCATCACACGGGCAGCCTCGGGCTGGGTTCAAACACCCCCATCCGACCACCTCCCCGTCTTCGCACTTGCTGTTTCCTCTGTTAGGAGGGCTCATCCCCAAGGGGCTCCATGTCCCCTTCCAGGCATCAGCTCAGATGCCCCCTCCTCGGACAGCCCTTCCCTGGCTGCCACCTCGACGGCTCGCCTGGGTTTCCATGGCCACTCCCCAGCCCCACGCTGTTCTTCTTTCCTGAACCTATTGGTGTTGGAGGTCGTCATTATTTTTGCTTACATCTTTTCCTCCCCACTAAACTATAAGCTCCGCAAGGGCGAGGACCTCATCCTTCTTGTCACCTGTGTCCCCGGCACATGGACAGGACAGGCCGCACAGCCGGGGCTCAGGGAGCATCTGATGAAGGGACAGCGTCCTGGCCGCGCCCGGGGCCAGTGATCCAGATGCACCTACTTGGACATCAGGCTGATCACCCACCGCTGCCACCACCCTCTGGGACAGCCTGAGCCGCGCGGTGCAACAGGGCGCCCGATGAGGTGCCCGCCGCCGACGGAAGGACTCGCAAAGCCCCGTGCGGCGGCCTTTCGGGCCGGCAGGAGCAACACTCATCCGCCCATGTTCCTCCCCATCCACAGACAGACCATGGGCCTAGAAAGCTCTATCAGAGCATGCTGCTTGCAGTTACGGGTCAGAGGTCAGAGACAGCGCCGACCCCGGCTTCCGGGACACACGTGCTTAGAGGCTCGTGGCTGTGTTCCATACGGCGACCCAGGGCAGTCCCAGCCACTGTGCCGGCAGACGAGCGTTCTTTACTTACGGACTTCCGACAGGCTCTGGAGGCAAACATCTGCCTGACTCGGGAAGGCCGGCACATAACCCCAGGACTGTCGCTCAGCATAAAGATCAGCTCGTCGATGTCCTGGGGTCCGAAGGTCCAGTTTTTACTAGTTGGCAAAGAAATCAATTTAGCTCTTTCAGTGACTGGAGCTAAAAGAATAAGATTAGGAGAAGACGCGGTTATTTGAAGTGCACGTGTCCCTCCAGTGCTTCGTGACCACGGACGCCGGGAGAGGGGAAAGCAGCAACACGCTTTCCAGGGGAACCGTGTCCATCTCTGATGAAATACACTGATCTACAGAACCTCAAAGACTGTTCCCGGTGCTGACAGGACGCACCTCGTAGTCCTAATAACTCACCCCCTTCGTCGATAACAAAATCAAAGCCGTTCTTTCGGAATATTTCCAGGTTTTCTATGAGAACAGCTTCATTGACAGCCGTTAAGTTGAGAGTCTGGGGTCTGAAAGAACAGAGAGAAGAGATTCAAACCCAGTTTTGAAGTCAAACCTTTACCTATAAAGCAGAAGGGAAACCGAACCAGTACGTGCTTCTCTGAATTCCTTTCAGAGCAACATGAGTAGCAACACTTTCTTGAGCTACGTGCCTTTCCGGTCACATAACTGCCTGAGAATTGCCCTTTCATCTTCTTTTATTAAAGTTAAAATGACCACAAAAGCAGCTGGCTTTCCTCAGTCTGCTACCCCACCCCCATGACCCCAGGCTTCTCTCAATCCGCTCCTTAAAGATAACGGGAGAACATGAAGATGTCATTTTCCCTCCCGCGCTATGTTACAGGCCTCTGAAAGCAGAATAAAGAGCATTTGTTTGCTATCCTGCCCCTTCCGAGCCTGCAATATTCCTCTCTCCATCTGTCTGCTGGGCAATCCGTCCACCTGTCCTCCTGGAATCACCGAGCCCTTAATGAGACAGACTGATAAGGGCAGGAGATAGGATGGCCAGGTCTCCGCTCTCATGAGTAAGAGACCAGTGGGGAAGAATGCCATTGATCAAGCAGTCAAACTATAATTACAAAGCACGCAGCCAATCAGGAGGAAGGGACACCCAGTCCATAAGAGCACAGAGAAGTGAGACCAACCTAGAGACAGGGGTCAGGGAAGGTGTCCTGAGGTGTCTCCTTGAGCATGGAGAACGAGGAGGTGAGGGTGTAGGGAGGGCCAGACCATGCAGGGCCTGGTAGGAAAGGATGGACCTATGATCTTTGTCCTTGAAATATGGCCCACCTGGAACCCCGAGTGGCCTGTGATTACCTGAATCAACCTGAAATGCCATGAACGAGACATTATTTATGTAAAATGGCTGAAAAATAAAAGACCTCTATGAAAAAGGCAGAAATAATTCAATATGATAAACTAGCTTATTTTTTTAAAGATTTTATTTACCTATCTTAGAAAGCATGAGTGGGGGGAGGGGCAGAGGGAGAGAATCTTTAAGCAGACTCCCTGATGAGCGCGGAGCTCTATTCTGGGCTCGATCTTACAACCCTGAGATCATGACCCAAGCCAAAACCAAGAGTCAGACACTTAACCGACTACGCCACCCAGGCGCCCTGATAAAGTAGCTTATTGAATGTCTTTATTGTTACCATTTACACCTGCTGAAAATAAACAATTCATCCACTCCATAGGAAATGGAGTACTCCGTAAACTCAGTGTATTTTCCCTGCTGACTGTTGTAGTTGAACATTTCTTCACGCCAGAATCTACTCCTGTTGGGATCTGAGTGTATTTCTCTACATGACTGAATTTCCCAAATAAAAATTCAGGACCTCTTCTTCTAACTTGGCTTAAGGACTTCTGGTTTACATGATACACCCTACCACCTTGTAAAGCGGTCGGTGTAAAACGGGCAGTTTGGCAAAGGAGAAATACCAAATTCTGCAGTGACTAATCAGGGGACTTGAGCTGAGGACTGACACACAGGCTGGCCGCCTTTCGGCACACATGACATACCATAAATTGCCCTTCATCAAGATGATTTTTCTGGCCAACCAGAAAAGGCAAAAGGCTTGATAATTAACACATAATGGGGTGCCTGGGTGGCTCAGTCAGTTAAACATCTGCCTTCGGCTCAGGTCAGGATCCCAGGGTCCTGGGATCGAGCCCCACATCGGGCTCCCTGCTCGGCGGGAAGCCTGCTTCTCCCTCTCCCGCTCCCCCTGCTTGTGTTCCCTCTCTCGCTGTCTCTCTCTCTCTGTCAAATAAATAAATAAAATCTTAAAAAAAAAAAAATGACACATTAGCTGTATGAACTTGGGGAAGTTACCTAACCGCTGTTTGCGCGCCTCCGTGTGATCACCTGTGAAGTGATGGTGGGAAGAGCAGCCACCTCGTAGGTCTGGGAGGATTAAATGAGTTAGTGCGTGTAAATGCGTTTCAACAGTGCCTGGCACCTAACGAGCACTCAGTAAACGGCAGCTATGACCGTTATTATGTAAAAAGTATAAAAATCTGCCATAGGGATGCTTGTGGCTAAAAAACAGAGACACACACACATATGAGCTCTTAGGTTTTAAACTTTAGGTGTGAAGACAACACGGAGAATTCTGAACAGCAGAACGAACTTACGCTATGAGCCTCTGACCCTGGAGGGCAGTGTGTTGCTGCAGCATCTCAAAGTTGTACTTCTCGTCTGTAGCGTGCTGGTCCACTATGAAGATGTCTGCATTCAGTTTGGTGATTATAAATCCCAGGTTAAACTGACCAATGATCTCCATTTCCGCGAACATCGTTTTACTGCATGTAGAAAATGTTCATTATGAGATATTACAATTTTAAAAGATTACTTTTCATAGACTGTAATACAAAACAAACAATACAAAAACATAAAACAGAGGAAGTTCCTAATGATTCCCTTAAGATTTTGTTTGAGAGAGAGAGGACACACAAGCGAGGTGAGGGGCAAAGGGAGAGGAAAAGCAGACTCCCTGCTGAGCAGGGAGCCCGACAAGGTGGGGCTTGATCCCAGGACCCTGAGATCATGACCCGAGCTGAAGGCAGACGCTTAACCGACTGAGCCACCCCAGGACCCCTGATAATGCCACTTTCTAAAGATAACATTAGTTATTCATCCAGCTCCCCAGAGATATATTAGTTACGACTGTTCATTTGGCACACAACCTCCCAGACCTTTGTCTACGTGTTGTTTTAAACATACAAAAATGGAATCCTAATTCTTCATGCTGTTCTACTGCCATCATTTAACGACGCATCTTAGGTGCTTTCTCAGACCCACATGGATAGATCTCCTTCGTTCTTTTCAGTGGCGTACAGGAACTCACTGTGCGCATGTACCATAATTTGTCTGACAAATTCCCTACTAAAGGACATTCCAGCTGTTTCCATTTCAAGTAATACAAAAAAACACTGGAACAAACGTTCATGGACATAAATCCGCACTATTCTGGGGGCATTTCTATACGATAAATCCCTAGATGTGGACGTACATTTTTTTTACTTTGATAGACCTACAGAAGTTTGCACTCCCACCAGCAGTGTATAAAACTGTTTACCAATCCTGGGTAGCAATTGTTCTGATACCTGCCAAGCTCACCAACGGGTCGTTTGGTGGGTGGCTCCGAAGTCTAACTCCGTGAGTGACTGCGGGCGTCAGTGCAGATGGGAGACAGACAGCACGACCGATCTCCATGGGAGACACTGACATTGCCATTCTCCACCCCACACAACTCATGAGCATCGGCCCTGTGGCCACAGGCCATGAGACTCTGTCAGAGCTGCCGCCGAAGCATGCTGGTTCTCAGACGGTCCTGAGACAGTCCCTTCTTTCTGTAAGCGCTCCAGCGAGGAGGCCCCTCCCACAGCACAGAAGCCACCTGGGCCCCTGTGGGACCTGCTCGGGTGGGTGCCTCACCGGTCAACCACGGGTGAGAGTCGAACAGTGACGCCTCCGTGGGCCACGGGTTACTAACCTCCCATTTCCTATTGGCAAGGAGCCGAGCACGGGGCTCAAGTTCAAGGGCAGGACCAAACCAATCCCCAAACGCTGTCTTTGAGGGTGTGTCTCCTGGGACCATTCCTGGTAGTGATTCCATGTCAGAGTCCACAAGACACAATAGCCACACCCGTGACTTGAACAGGGAAAAATCACAAGGTACTGGAAACTAGTATAAGGTGATTAACTACTTAGCTAAGAAACACAGGAGTAGCAAACGCAGGAGGCAGCTCCCACCTCCGGGAATGAGGGAGTGCGTCCAAAGAAGGAACTCCTGCAAGAGCACCCCTCCCCCTTCCCGGCTGAGCTTCAGACCTGCAGCCCACTGGATAAAAATAAGTCCGCTAGGTCTGCTGCAGCAAGAGAGTGAGCAAGGCTGGGCCTGCTGCTGGCAGCTGCCTTGTAGGAGGAAAAGACAAGGGCCACCAAGAAGCAAGGAGAGAAGCCGGGCTCGGGCAGTGTCTTGCGGTGTCCCTCCAGCGCCCCCTACTGACAAAGCCTGGCAGCGCCCCAGGGAAGAAGGCTTACAAGGTCCAGGCGCCAGGGTTGCAAAGTAGGGCAAAGTACAGTGGATTTGAGCTGAGAGGCAACACACGGGTAAGTGGCACAAAGCCTACTCCCTGGCTCTGATTCTGTGCTCTGGCTCCCCAGGTAGATTCCCCACGGGAAGAACCTGTACCGACCCGATGACTCAGGCACTCTGTCTTTGTAGGTGTATCTAAAACATGAACTAAAACATAGCAAAACTTTACGACTTGATGTATTTAGTAATAACTCAAAATATAAACACAAAAGCTAGTAAACACAACCACAGTACCTTCAATTCCTGCCTAATCTTTCACTCGGAATGTGTCTCAGGAAAAAGTCTTCGGCAGAACCACAGCTCAGAACCAAGAGGCGATCCAGCAGCCGTGCACTGAAGGCCAGAAGCAAATGCTGGGCCCACTGTGGATCAGGGTTCTCCAAGTGACCAACTGGGGTACCTGTCAAAATGCAGATTCCTGGGCCCCACGCCCACGATCTACCAGATCTACTAAGCAGAATCTCCTGAGGCTGGCCATAGGTTCTGCTTTTCGAACAAGCTTCCTCATCGATTGTTATGTGCACCCAAATTCCAGAACCATGACGACAGGTGATTGATGAATATTTGTTGATTTAAAATCACTATTTTTAGGGGCGCCTGGGTGGCTCAGTTGGTTAAGCATCCGCCTTTGGCTCAGGTCATGATCTCAGCAGGGAGTCTGCTTGTCCTTCCTCTGCCTCTCCCCCTGCTCATGCTTGCTCTCTCTCAAACAAAATCTTTTTTTTTTTTAAAGATTTTATTTATTTATTTATTTGAGAGAGCGAGAATGAGAGAGAGAGAGTACATGAGATGGGGGAGGGTTAGAGGGAGAAGCAGGCTCCTCGCCGAGCAGGGAGCCCGATGCGGGACTCGATCCAGGGACTCCAGGATCATGACCTGAGCCGAAGGCAGTCGCTCAACCAACTGAGCCACCCAGGCGCCCAAACAAACAAAATCTTTAAAAAAATCACTATTTTTAAAAATTACAGTTGATTTCACTCACTGAGAGGACTAAAAGAATCCAAAGGGAAAGTATAATTAGTTTTCGTTTTGGGCACCTTCCAGGTCTTTCCCCATCAAGCACGTGTTCCACGATCATGCGTGTGCGTGAGCAAGGAGCCTGGCTCATCACGGCATGCCTCAGGGTTCAGAGGCCCCAGAGCCCACCCGAAGAGGTTCACCTCCATTAATCACACACGCGTTAAAGGAACTATTTCCTGAAAACCCTTCTCAATGTAAGCTAGGCACTGTGGATATCGAGGGAATATAATATAATGGTTGCTGTTGAAGAATTGATCGTCAAAATTAAGCAAAGCCTAGTGGTCCAGACTAAAAGTGCAAACGCAGGATGCGTCAATGCACTCTGTACAGGTCACAGCACAAGTCAGTACCTGCTCAGACAAAACACATACAACATTTAAAAAGATAAAAGTTAAATATTTCAAGAGAATTCATCATTTTTAGAAGTCACAACGTTGTATATAATTATTCTCAGCAAAGTGGTGGTGATGAGTATTTTCTACTATCAGTATTAATAGTTTTCTTTAAATTGACTCCCTTTGTTACTTAGCCTTACCGGAGGCAATCCTCTGGAAATCACAAGTTTGACAATGCATTACAGTTTCTGGTAATCAATCAATAATGGGGGATGCCTGGTTGGTTCAGTCGGTTAAGCATCTGCCTTCAGCTCAGGTCATGATCCCGGAGTCCTGGGATCAAGTCCCTGCTGAGCAGGGAGCCTGCTTCTCCCTCTGCCTGCCGCTCCCCGTTTGTGTGCATGCACACACATGTGCTCTCTCTCTGACAAACAAATAAAACTTTTAAAAAATAATAAATAAATAAAATAAAATTATTTTAAAAATAAATCAATAACAAGAAATAGCAATGTCTCCGAAAACCACCATGAATTCAGTGCAGGGAGGAGTTGCTGTGAGCTGGAAACCTTCACAAAGAGGAATGGGGTGGGGGTCAAGGAAGCACTGATGAACTTTGACTGATGGAAAGGATGTGCAAAGAAAATCTAGGGAAACGATTCTTGAAAGGTTTCACAGAGAAAGAGTTCTTTAAAGAAAATTAATTTGCCATGCATGAGAGGCAACAAAAAGGAGGTGAATGGAAAAAGCATCACCAAGGATGCACCAGTGAGGCTAATTAATGACCAATCCGTGGAGTGGAGACGGGACTCCAAAATTAGAATCTTCAAGAAGGAACACTGAGAAGGCAGAGAGAAAGGGGGCCGGGAGAGGAAGAGAGAGGAGCTCGGGCAGGTCTGAGGTGGGGATGTGCCAGGTCTGTGGTGCAGGGAAGGCCCTCAGGCAGGTCCGTCTGTCCGGCAGCCAGAGGACCAGACCCTGGAGCCGAGGAGGGCCACACCCGTGCCCTAAGTCAGGAGAGGAGAGGCGGGCGGAGCAGAAGACACCCAGGGGAGCAAAAGCAGAGCCTTTGGAAGGATCAGCCTGTCCCCTGCCACAGCTCACGGTCACGAGCACAAATCCTCCTAAGGAAGAACTTTACCTTATCTCCTTTCTGAGTTCTTCCTCTGCGGCCTGGTTTTCTCCCGGGCAAATCTTGGCCCTGAACTTCCTACAATTCTGTGTGCCTTCTCTTCGCTGTTCTTGGTGCTGCAACTGCTTTATTCGTTGAGCTAAAGAGCGCATAGAAAAGGCCAGGGGCACTATTTTCTTATGGATTTTAACAGCCACGTCAACCTGAGATGCTGACAAGGTCTGAGTCTTCACCAACCCTTGGTGGGCATCAGAACTGAAAGGGACTCCATCTTTCTTAAAACGCTTTGTGTTTGAGGAGGACACGTCGGCGGGCTGAGGCAAGACTCTACGTGTCCGACTGCCATCCTCTTGGTCGAGATGGCCTTCGGGGTCTGCAGAGCGACGGTCAGTCTCAGGTGACTCCTCCCGAGACTCCACACTTCCTTGGGAAAACTCCTTGCTGGCGTGACCTCCCACTTCTGGGGTGCCGAGCCCTTCCTCTGGGCTGGCTGATGGGTGGCTATGCCCCGAGTCCTGCTCCGTGTCCCCTCTGTCCCTGCGGTCACAGGGGCCCTTATCTGAACACATCATCTCCTCCTGGGGGCCGCGCGAGTCTGTGCCAGGGATGGGCCTCCGGGCGCAGAGGGAGCCTGAAGTGCCGGGAAGCTGTTCGTGTCTCTTCCGTCTTGGGGAAACCCGCCTTGGTTCAGGGCTCTTCGGGCCCTCGGGCCTGTCCTCCGTTGTCTGCCGAAGAGAAAAGGTCTCTCTCAGTCTGGAAATGGTCACTGCCCTTTTCTCTTCTCCTCTGGTCCTTGACAAAGTGGGACTATCCGGCTTTGCTGGCTGAGGCTTGCCCATTTCTGCAGAGTGCGTTTTTACTACGTGACCTGAGTAGATAAACGAACAGAGAAGAGTATCAGGGGCTACACGGAAATGGAATCAGGGTGTTTCCACTTGAACAGTCACTTCACAAAAGCAGGGATCCAAATGGCTGATCAAACATATGAAAACGGTTCCACGTTCGTCATAAAGGGCACACGAGTTAAAACCACAGCGGGACGCTACCTATACTCACCAGCGCGGGTAAAAACTTAAGACATGACAGAAGTTCACAAGGGCGAGGATCAAAAGGAGTGTCTACATGCTGCTGGGGGTAGTGAAATTGGTAGGATGGCTTTGGAAAACCCTCCGGGGGGAGCTCCTGAATCTAAGCGGGACGGCACTGCGGCTCCCATTGGAAAAGGCACCCACGCCCGCCGAAGCCACAGACGGGGAAGTTCTTGGCTGTTTGAGTCACGACAGCCCAATCCAGGAAACGACCCAACTGTCCACAAACAAACCACGGCATGTAAATACAAGGGAATGCTGCACAGCAAAGAGAGGGGACACATCAGGTGCCCCATGTGACACGGCCGAGTCATACGAAACACTGAAACAAATCCCAAAAAAGCCCACATACTAGGTGGCTTCAAATTAGAAGCAGGTAGAACGAATCTGTGGTGTCAGAAGTCAGGAAAACGGTCACCACCGGGGGGGGGGGGGGGCAGTGTAAGAAAAGGGGTCCCAGGGTGGTTTAGGGGTGCTATTTCTTGACCTCAGGGCTCACACACTTATGTGTGTTTCTGTATTCAGTTAAATGGCTGAAAAGGGACATTGGTTCAACCGTGCCTCAGGATGCCCCAATGTTCTGAGCAGGTTATCTTTATAGGGTAGCCTCTGGCAAAGTGTTTGTGAGTGGGCTCAGAGATGCCACCCTAGCCCGTTCCACAAAGATGTGTATGCAACTGCCCATCGTCCGCCCCATCCCCACGCACACCCACATCCGTAGCACTCCCACACCGAGAGCAAGCAGGGCCGATGGGGGCTCCCGGCGTCCACATCAAAGCTCTGCCACTTTACTGTCCAAGTTTCTGTGCTCATGCCCCACCCCAGCCCTCGGGAGCTTCACCTCCACCTTATTCCCGGATTATCAAAACGAGAGCCTGCCTACTATCTTCCAAACCCACCTCTCCCCACCCCTGGCATGTTAGGGAACGAGAGGACAGAGCTGCTCTGTATCCCTGCCCCTCCCCAAGCCCCTGACTTACAGCAACTCCTCTACCTTCCGTTTACAAAGCCTCATCCCCAAACCATCTCCTCTCCCTGGGAGCAATACTCATCTGCCACCTTAGCTTTCCACCAAACCCTAGTTTCAGCTCCCTCGGCAGCTCTGGTCTTCCCCCCTTCGGAGGACACAATGAGGGGCACCCACCACCTCCATCTCTGCACATACAAACATGGAGATCGGGGCAGGCTGGCCTACAGAAGACAGGATGCACCCCAAGGAGCAGATCTGGCCATCAGGGGAGGTAACAGCTAACTCTTCCCTCTGCCAAGGAGGGCATCTGGGCCTCAACTCTGGTCCCCTCTCAGATGTCCCGGCTGCACGTGGTTTGGATAAAAAAGAATCAAACTACTTAAACAGATGGCTGATCACGTCTGACCAGTGAAATAATAACTGTGCATATTACTCTTACAGATATTGGATCAGCTTTGTGGCAATGCTCATTCCAACATGCCACTCAGCGTAGAAGGCACGGGGGTGACGTGTGGGCAAGTGGCAGAGGGAGGGCCCCAGAAACTCCCCACTCCATCAAAGAAATGAGAAAATGGGCAAAGGCGGTCAGAATCGGCTTTTTCAGAGCTCTGGAAATGAACAAAAGGCTTGCAGCGAAGCAGGGGTGTTTACTAAAGAGAAACGAGTCTTGGTGAGTCTTGGTGAGACCACATCCCCAGATCTGCCCCACGTGCCTGCCATTTCTCTCATTAATCAGATTTCCTCACGTCTGCAGCTCTACACTTCCGAGTGTGACACATCCTCTGTCTAAAGAGGAGATTTCATTCCGTGTCAAAAAAAACTATCCCTCAGGAAAAAAATAAGGGGAAGTATCACAATAGCTGTGAGTTTAAGAAGCTGTCCGTATTTCTCTCACCTTCCACATCCAACAAGGGCTGCTGAGAGACATTGAGTTTGTTGACGTCGCTGTCAAACATTCCTACCAAAGATGTCTTTAAGACTGCCAACAGAAGCTTCTCCTCTTGTAGTAAAATTTGCCTTTTATCTGGAGTGACATTGATATCAACACATTCTAAGGCAAAAAAAAAAAAAAAAATACTTCTTGTGTTTAAAATCACCTTTAACAGAAATTTCCCCATCTACTATTTTTTTCACTTGCACTTACAGGAAGTACTATTTTTTTTAAAGATTTTATTTATTTACTTGACAGAGAGAGAGAATGAGCAGAAGGAGGGGCAGAGGGAGAAGGAGGCTCTCCGCTGATCAGGGAGCCCGATGCGGGACTCGATCCCAGGACCCCAAGATCATGACCTGAGCCTAAGGCAGCTGCTTAACCAACTGAGCCCCCCAGGTGCCTCCTGAAAGTACTATTAAAAATATTGCAATGTCCAGATTAATATTCATAAACTATAAAATTAACTCTTTCAAATAAACAAGAAAAAGATGAACCATTTATTAAATGGATGGAATATGCAAGTATTCGAATGGGTAATTTACAAAAAAAAAAAGCAAATAAACACATGAAAACATACGATAGAAAACTACAAGCTAAAATGAGGTCCTTCTATCACCCACTGAATTTGGTGAAAGATAACACTACCCAGTATACCACTGGTAGATGAGTGAATTAGTACAGCATGATCAGTCACAGACACGGTAATTCTAGTTCTAGAAATGTATCTTAAGTAATAACCAAAGTTACAGATAACAATTTAATTATAAGGATAATATTTAAATTTCTAAAAACTGAAGACAGCTTTAAAAAGGCTAAAAATTAAAAAGTTTAAGATACTGGCGACTTGCTGGCTCAGTTGGTTAAGCGTCTGACTCCTGGATTCTGCTCAGGTCACGACCTCAGGGTCATGGGATCAAGCCCCGCGTCGGGCTCTGCACTCAGCAGGGAGTCTGTTTGGATATTCTCTCCTTCTGCCCCTTATCCACTGCTTGTGCATGCACGTGCACGCTCTCTCTCTCAGATAAATAAATCTTAAATAAAGAGTTTAAGATACATCAGTATATTGGAATACAATGAATGCAGCTACTAAAATCATGTTTCTGAATAACTTTTAATGACATACAAGAAAGAAAACATTCATGTCTAAGGATAAAGAGCTTAATACAAACTTACTCAAAATTATTTTCTCCCTGCAAAGGATATGAGCAGGTATATATATCATTACCTATTTTTTTAAGGCGTGTACATATCTCTTAAGTGCCTAGAAAAAATACTAGGTAACAATAAACTAGAATTTTCCCAATCGGAAGAAAAATATGCATTATTTTTAAAATCAGGGAGAACACTTAGTTTGCTTTCTCCCTTGGGTGCCAGGAAAAAGTCACATTTTTCTGATAATACAAGTAACCCGGTCTCAAGCAGAAAGCAGGAAAGCCTGTATAAAAAATTAGTCTATAAAATTAAAAGTCTGTATGTAAAAAAACAGAAAAGAAAAATACATTGCCAGTAAGTATTGCTACAAAAGTCTCTTTCCGGTCATATCAGTGCTTTATAATTTCACTTTATTCTTTTATGGGTAAGTCACCAATGTGGCAGAGAGCTCAGTGGAACTTACCTGAATCAACAGAAATGTTAAGAACAACAAATGGATATTGATGTCGATTATACATGTGATAGACCTCGTTCACCAGTCTGGAAACCTACATAAAAAACAAAGATTAAAAAAGAATGTCTGTCCCCCAACACGCTGTTCTAACTAGAGGGATGTATTTTAACAGCTTTATCAAGGCAGAGTGGTCCTGCAATAAATAAAGTACATGTATTCGAAGTATTCACTTTGGTAAGTTTACAGTCAAGGTCAGTACGATTATAATCAAGATCATCAACGGGCGCCTGGGTGGCTCAGTTAAGCGTCTGCCTTCGGCTCAGGTCATGGTCCCAGGGTCCTGGGATCGAGCCCCGCATCGGGCTCCCGGCTCAGCAGGAAGCCTGGTTCTCCCTCTCCCACTCCCCCTGCTTGTGTTCCCTCTCTCGCTGTGTCTCTCTCTGTCAAATAAATAAATAAAATCTTTAAAAAAAAAAAAAAGATCAATATATCCATTGCCCAAAAAAGTTTCCTCGTGCCCCTCAAAGGGATATTTTTAATCACCAACCCCTAAGCCTGAATCTTTTTCCAATCCAAAGACGCTTTTGAAGAAATATCAAAAGATAGAGGCGCAGCCTAATCTATTGGTTATGTTAACTCCAGTGCTGTTAACATGCTGCAGGTGCAATTTAAATGCTCATTAAACACATGCTAATGTACACAGAAATGTATTTACATGACTTTATAATGCGATTATTAAACGGGGTCAGAGACAAACTATAAAATCTCACCTTCTATAATGCAGTGGAAAATGCAGAGGTTGAACCACATCTGTTAGAAGTCATTTTAAAGTATCACTGGAAATCAGAACCTGTGACACTCAGGTACAATGTTGCTAAAGATGCAAAATCAAAACTGAACCACTAGGATGCCTGGGTGACTCAAGTAGTTAAGCATCTGCCTTCAGCTCAGGTCATGATCCCAGAGTCCCGGGATCGAGTCCTGCACTGGGCTCCCTGCTCAGGGGGAAGCCTGCTTCTCCCTCCGCCTGCCACTCCCCCTGCTTGTGTTCTCTCTCTCGTGCTCTCTCTCTCTCACAAATAAATAAATAAAATCTTAAAAAACTGAACCACTAATACCCATGTAACCCTATCAGGATGACCAGCTTCAGTATGAGGCAGAAGGTATCTGGGCCCTAATTTTCCTGAAAAATGGACAGAAGAGGAGAAAATACGAAGCATATGCTCGTGTGTCAGTCTTGACTGAAAAGTCCACATGATGGTGAATGTTCTGAGATGTTTACTTTCTACAAATAGCGATAATTTCTATGGTAATAAAGATGTCAGTTATCGATATGTATATACACATACACACACGCATAATTGAAACAACTGTATAGTAGACTTCTTTATTATTTTTTAATTTTTTATTTATTTGAAAGAAAGAATGAGAGAGAGAGAGAGAGAGCACATGAGAGGGGGGAGGGTCAGAGGAAGAAGCAGACTCCCTGCTGAGCAGGGAGCCGGATGCGGGACTTGATCCTGGGATTCCAGGATTATGACCTGAGTCAAAGGCAGTCACTCAACCAACTGAGCCATCCAGGCGCCCAGTAGACTTCTTTAAATGGCTGAAATAAGATAATTTAAAGCCATGTTTCTGAGTCAAAGTCCTACGTTTCATGTAAATTGCCTGTGTCAGGAGACCTTATTAGATAATAAATAAAATTAAAAGTTAAAGTCAGAAAGAAAAGACTAATACAGAAAAATCTTTAAATACCTTTGCTGGGTCACAAGGCCGCCCATTGATGAAGAAAAACTGTCTATCTGTTGAACTTCTTCCAACACCGTGAGCACAGTGAGAGATGAAGCCTGAGATGCTGTTCAATGTTCATACAGTAAGGGCAGGATTCCAGAAGGAAAAGGGTTAGTAACACATCAGAGAGCACGTTCTTAAAGTAAAAACAAAATAAAAATAGGATACCGTGCTAAGTATTAACATTTCAGTTAATGTGTATCTGTGTTCCATTCTGATAAATCATAAAAAGAACACAGACCTTCTGGAATGTTCTACAGCTCCTGCGGTCAACAAATCCACCACAGGCAATGCAGTGGGTTCAGAACGGATTTGCTTCAGCTCTCCTCTCACACTTGCCCTACTAAATTCTTGGCCTCCATGCATGGAATGAGTTTCACCTCAGACTCACATTCTGGAACCTTCCAGCTGATCCCACTGGCTGTCTAGGGAGTCCAACTACTTGTATTCATGATATCTGCCTACATTCCCTGCCCTTTAAAAATCTGCTCTCCATCAGCAAACTCCTGTCTACTAAGGTGTCGTGAAAGTGCTTACTCTACTTGTGAACTACCTCAGGGATATGCGCACTTCCGTAAGAACAGACTGTCCACAGTGAGTCCCCACCTTTCATTTTAGGCATGTAAGTCACAGGCAAGTGGAGGGAGAGTGAGCAACATGGGCTGTCCCACAGCCAATCCCAAGTAGGGAAAATGCCAATTTTTCTTACAGTAAAAGTAATGATGCTGGACAAGATGCTGTGGAAGGCATGAACTAAAGGGAACAGCCTCTTATTATGCTCTGCCAAATCCCCATAAAGCACAACATGTACGTAAATTAAAAGTTATTCTAACTGGTCACTAAACATAGTCTTTACGACAAAGGCGAATTCAACAGGAAACTCCCTAAAATGCACCAGGGACCCAGAATATTGAACAAATTAAGTAACAGACCCCTTTACAAAAATCCTTTTTCTGGGGCGCCTGGGTGGCTCAGTTGGTTAAGCGTCTGCCTTTGGCTCAGATCGTGATCCCAGGGTCCTTGGACTGAGCCCCAAATCAGGCTCTCTGCTCATGGGGAGCCTGCCTCTCCATCTCCTCCCCGCTCATGCTCTCTCTCTCCTCTCTCAAATAAATAAAATCTTAAAAAAGAAAGAAAAGAAAGAAAGGAATCCTCTTTCTCAGCAGTAACAATGCCTACAATTTTTTTTTTTTAAAGATTTTATTTATTTATTTGAGAGAGAGAACGAGAGAGAGAGAGAGCATGAGAGGGGGGAGGGTCAGAGGGAGAAGCAGACTCCCTGCCAAGCAGGGAGCCCGATGCGGGACTCGATCCCAGGACTCCAGGATCATGACCTGAGCCGAAGGCAGTCGCTTAACCAACTGAGCCACCCAGGCGCCCAATGCCTACAATTTTATAATGAACCTAAGAAACTATAAGCCTTGGGGCGCCTGACAGGCTCAGTCAGTAGAGCACGTAACTCTTGATCTCAGGGTTGCAAGTTTGAGCCCCACTTGCAGCGTAGAGTTTACTTAAAAAAAAAAAAAAAGAACCAAATTAAATTTAAGTTTAAAAAAATTTAAAAGGGCACCTGGGTAGCTCAGTCGGTTAAGCGTCTACCATCAGCTCAGGTCATGATCCCAGGGTCCTGGGATGGAGCCCCGCAGCAGGCTCCCTGCTCAGTGGGGATTCTGCTTCTCCCTCTCCCCCCTGCTCATGCTCTCTCTCGCTCTCTCTCAAATAAATAAATAAAACCTTTAAAAAAATAAATAAAATAAATTTAAAAATTTTTTAAAAAGAAACTATAAGCCTTAAAATCACTATCTTTAAAAACAAAAAACTCCAGAGAAAACGTTTGATTGCAATTTCCCCCCCACAGAAATCTACTCACTGAAACAGGGTATTCAGAGCATCAGCTTGGCTCAGCCCGTACTCTTCACAAACGGAGTCACTAGGGGGCAGCTGAACAAAGGGAATGAGGCTTTGCAGCTAAAAGAAAACAAGATTCACAGTTAATTCCTAACAAAAATAGGATGAACCTAACTTCAAAAAGGAAGATACAGAATGAGGGCTTTTTGTGTTTTCTTTCCCTGGTCAGCTACTCACATTAAGAGCACAAAGAGTCTCGACGGCTGCTTTTGGCAATAAGAATAATTGTGATTTTTTTATTAGAAAGATGAACTACTTGAGCTCGTACTTATCCATAACCAATACATTGCCCACAACATATTTTTTCAGATGGAGAGTAAAAGGAGTGTTTTCTTCTCTGGAATAAAATAAAACAATCTTTCAGCTCTCAACATTAATTTTTGTGGGGACACCCAGGTGGCTCAGTCGTTAAGCGTCTGCCTTTGGCTCAGGTCATGATCCCAAGGTCCTGGGATCGAGCCCCGCATTGGGCACCCTACTCCATGGGAAGCCTCCTTCTCCCTCTCCCCCTGCTTGTGTTCCCTCTCTCACTGTGTCTCTCTCTGTCAAATAAATAAATAAAATCTTAAAAAATAATAATAATAATTTTTGCGGTAAGTACCTAATTCAAAAATCAATTATTAGGGGTGCCTGGCTGGCTCAGTCCGTGGAGTGTGCAACTCTTGATCTCGGGGTTGTAAGTTCAAGCCCCACGTTGGGCGTAGAGCTTACTTAAAAATAAAAATCTTTAAAAAAAGAAAATGAATTACTGGATTTTATTCTCTATTCTTTGGAAAGGACAATGGAAACCTGCTCTAGCCACGAGAGCAATAAAATGTTTCTTAAATAACTGGTCGCCACTACCTGTTTCTGCCCAAACACCGATGCAATATTTTCCTTTATGCTGGAGCTCCCACTGCTGCATACCACCGGCTGCCGTTTCCCTTGCCCGACCTGATTGCTGCAACTGACACGGATGCCTGCCGAAATGATACAGTATGCATGCAAGACCTGGACCATTTTGGCGTACTCCTGTGTAAAAAACACAAATGCAAGACTCCGCGTTACTTTAACCCTACAAGAATTAGATGATTCAAGTTAAAACATCCAACTCAAGGTTCTCATATCAGCACACAACTAAGGCAGATTATCCCTGAAAGAATGAGCCATGAATCATCTCCCACGTATATCTCTGTACATGGTGTAAAAGAGAACTCATAGGCTTAGGTTCCTAGCCACACCTCTCTCATGCCCACGGTGTCCATGCCCACTGCTCTAATTTTATTTCCATTTGTATTTATTTATTTTTTTTATTTTTAGAGAGAGAGAAAGCGTGAGCAGGGATAGGGGAAAGGAAGGAGCAGAGGGAGAGAGAGAATCTCAAGAAGACTCCCCACTCAGCACAGAGCCTGACACCGGGCTCGATCCCACAACCCTGAGATCATGACCTGAGCTGAAATCAAGAGTCAGACACTCAACTGACTGAGCCACCCAGGCACCCCCATGCCTGCTGCAAAAAGTGCATTCCCTTAGGCCTTGTGATCCTTCCTCTAGAATTTTATTCTTATAGAAAGACTGGCACAATCAAATATATATTACAAAAATGTTCATTGGAACAATCCATAATTGTGAAAAATTAAAAAGAACATAATAAGCAACCATCAACAAGGAGCTAATTATGGGATACCCACATCACAACAGAATGATAAAGAATAAAGTAATGAGTCAGCCAAAAAAGATACCTACAATATATAGTAGGATCCTAATTGTTAAGATAAAAATTGAAACATACGCATAAAGGTTCTATACATCTGTATACATGTTTGGATATACACCAAACTCTGGGAGGTCAGCAGAAACAATATCAACTTTCTACCACATACAACTCTACATTACTTAAATGTTTTATATTCTGTATTGCTTGATTTCATTATACTAGTTAATTATAACTTATCTCAAAAAATTTTTTTCAAGATTTATAAACACATGAAACTAAAAGGAGTCTGGAGAGACACAGACCAATCTGTCAACAGTGGTCATCTCTGGTAAGTACGAGTTCTTTATTCCTATAATTTCTGAAGCACTGATTTTTTACCATGAGGTACAAAAAAAGTTTTTTTCTATACAAAAATTTTTTTCATTTTTAAATAAAAAAGAAAGGGACGCCTGGGTGGCTCAGTTGGTTAAGCATCTGCCTTCAGCTCAGGTCATGATCCCAGGATCCTGGGATCGAGTCCCGCATCGGGCTCCTTGCTCAGTAAGGAGCCTGCTTCTCCCTCCGCCTGCTTCTCTCTCTCTCTCTGACAAATAAAAAAAATCTTTAATAAATAAATAAGAAAAATGTTAAGTTTTACCTGTAGTAAATATATATTTTTGTGAAATTCCATAGTTATAACCAGTTCAAATTGCTTTACAAGAAAGTTTTTTAGCTGTATATATTTAAATAACTTTTTGATTATGAAAATATATATACACAAAACAGAAAAGCACAAGGAAGACAGCAAAAAGCACATATGATCGCACATCCCAGGCCAGTTGCTTTGTTTTTACAAAACTGTAACTATATGAAGTATAATTACATATATATACACTTATGCACAGTTTTTAACTACTTTTTTAAAGAATATCTTATTTATTTATTTGTCAGAGAGAGAAACAGAACACAAGCAGGGGGGAGCAGCAGGGAGAGGGAGAAGCAGGCTCCCTGCTGAGCAGGGAGCCCGATGGGGGACTTGATCCCAGGACCCCAGGATCATGACCTGAGCCGAAGGCAGAGGCTTAACCGACTGAGCCACACAGGTGTCCCTATAACTGTTTTAAGCACAATTATATAACACGTAGCTACTTCATTTTCATTCAAATTCATAAAAGTTGTAATAATTCATTTTTCAGGAAACCAAGAAAAATAATCTTATTAAAAGACTACAGATAGGGGACACCTGGGTGGCTCAGTCAGTTGAGTATCCAACTCCTGATTTCAGCTCAGGTTGCGATCTCAGGGTTGTGAGATCAAGCCCCACAATGGGCTCCACACTCAGCACAGAGTTTGCTCGAGATTCTCTCTCTCCCTCTCCTGCTCCTCCTCCTGCTCATGTGCACACACTCTCTCTATATAAAATCTTTAATAAAAACAAACAAAACTACAGATAAAATTAAAATATGTTACTTCTTAAGGAACCCATTCCCATGTTAGAACGCTTAATAAATGTGCTTTGATGGGAGTAAATCAACCTGAAGTTCAGTCTTTGGTGGGAAAAGGCAAACTAAGCACTTCCCAAAAAAATTCAGGGAAGAGAATTCACTGAGGAGTTAACTTCAGTTTACTTTCATGTGGGGGATCTTTTACTACGTATGTACATTACACCACCAAGGCTCTGGGAAGCTGGAGTTCTGGATTTACTGTACCTTTTTAATATTCCTTTGAAACTCCTTATGGCGCACAGGCAGTGTATAAAATAGCTGCTGCACACTGACAGTCGTCCCTCTGGGTCGTGGGTGGGGGGTTTTCTGGACAATTTTCCCATTGTGATCAAACACCAGTCGAGTCCCGACCTTCGCCGATGTGTGGCAGGTAGAAATAGTCACATCACTGTGAGAGAGAGCAGGCGCCACGGGGTCAGAAATTCACAGGTGCTGGGCATCACATGCTCATTTTCTTACTTCTGTTCTCTAAAACCCCGCCTGAAAAAATGCTGATCCCTCTGAGATCATCCAAGAAAGTTTCTATGAGTGAGGAGTCATCGTAGAATCTAAGGCTTCGCACCTAACAGACAGTGAGACAGAGAGTTCTGTAAATGTTCTGTTTTGATAAAAGCTTCGATATTTGTTTTTTGGATAAACTGCAAAACAAAAGATCTCAAAGCTTACATATTAACGAATAAAGATGTATTTCTCAGTTTTATTCCTACAGTTCTAACACAATTTTTAACAAGGATCCAAAAAATATTATAGCTCCAATGTATAAATAATTATTCATATAAATTTAGAATCTGTTATATATAATAAGAACTTTGGTTAAATTTTTTCCTAAATGTTTTAATAAATTAAAACCGACCTGTCTGTAACTTATAGTCTTTGTGCTATTTGACACTGAGAAGTTACTGCTTTAACAAGGGCAACAATTCTTTTACAAGACTATTTACTTCGCTTCATTGCTTACATTTCAGAAGTATTACCACGTAGATTGGCAGTAAGATAAAACGGAATGTGGAAGTTAGAGCTTGAGGCATTTCAGGATGGAAAAGTATAAGCAATGACTCTAATCCATACGTTTTCATTTTCAGAGAGATTTTTATAAGGGGTCAAGTTAGTAGACAAAAATATTGTATCACCTCAGTGCACAAAGTGAGCTCAGAGCTTCACCCCGAAAGCCAAAAGTTTCAACCTGAGTTAGGTCAGCAAAGTCTTGAATCTTAGAAGTATGATGTTTCAGAGCTGAAAGAGAGGTGCACAGTAAGACCCAAGATGTCTCAAGTGATATGCCACTGAATATTCACAATACCTACCAAAGTAACTGGTTTTTAAAAAGTCATTTTGTGTTTCCTAAGACAGTGTTACTCAAAGTTTTTGAAACATTTTGCCCAGATATTTTAAAACAGGATTAGAAAAATCCAACTTACTTAAGCCTTCAAAGTTTTCTTCTTCTACCCCACATCCATTGTCTGAAACTTCAATGAGATCCACCCCATAGTCTCTAAGCCTTAGATCTGAAAAGTTTAATAACATATTAATTTCTCAAAGAACTGATGCATTAAAAGCCTTTATACTGACAGTACTTATTTATAACTTACCTGATGCAAAGATGAGCCATAACTATATTCACTTCAATGTACTACTGTTATTTGGTATATTTCATTTTTTTAAAGGTCTTCTTGGCATTTTATTAACCCAGATAAAATAGTTTTATTTTCTTTCCTTCCTTCCTCTCTCTCTTTCAAAAGGGTAATTTTAACATAGTCATTAAAGAGATTAGGCTATGGAATCAGACTTCCCAGAATATTATCCTAGCTGTAGAACCTCAAAAAAAGTAAATTCCTGTGCCTTCATTTTCTTATTTGTAAAACAGATAAAATATAACAACAACAATAATTCCTATCTCATAAGGTTGTTCTGCATCTTAAAAATAGCCATGTGGCACATTAGTAAGAACACGATAAACGTTAACTGCTTTTATTATTACTACTATCCACCTAAGTATTAGGTACCCAAGAGATGCTAAATTTAAGTTTAAAAAATAAAATTTCTCAGGATACCAACATTTGATTGTCTCATTACAATCACAAATGTTTCTTGAATAAAAGAGTATAAACTGATGGTTCCCTGTGGCTTAAAACTCTCCCAAACTTACCAATAGCAGTGGCCCCGGCATCCACACTATTTTCAACCAACTCCTTCACAGCAGTACTTAGACTGAGTACCACCTGTCCAGAACAAATCTGATGGACTGACTTCCGATCGATAGGTTTGATGGCCTTAGCAAGTTCTGTACTAAAGACACCAGTTACAAGAAACAAAGTGAGTATGGATTTATGTATTTTCATCCTGGTTTTAACTGCAGGAAATGATTCATCTCTGTTAATAGTTAATGTGTCTAACGCATTCGTTTATTAGATTAACATATCCATCTATTACATTCACAAATATAAATGTTGTCCTACAAGTCTTACACTTCTGTCAAAAAAATCTTCTGAATAGATACTTCCAATGCAATGGATATTTAGAAATTTAATTATGCTGGGATCTACAAGGAGGAAACACATGTACCCCTGAACCTACGGGTCAATAATCTTTGGCAACAATGGGATCTTCTTCTGAAAAGTGAAAGCAACACTTCTCACTTGATTTGAAAACCCAAGGGTATGGTAGGAAATACACAGTGTTTATGTGAAAATCAAAACCATCTTAGAAACTGGGTACCTGTTATATAACTATTTCCACAGGAGCCTTTGAATCTCCCTTCCAAATCCAGGCTATCAACTGCTGTTTTGGCTAAAACCCCTAAAGTTCTTGCCGTACCTACTTAAAGGGTTATACAACCAGTTTGTTTCTACTTTCTCCCTATTCCAAACCACCCTCCATGCTACCACCAGTTACTTTAGAAATCACAAACCTGGACAAATAACTTCTCTGCTTAAAAAATCTACTAGCATAGGGGTGCCTGGCTAGATCATTTGGAGGAACATGGGAGTCCTGATCTCGGGGTCCTGGATTTGAGCCCCATATTGGGTGCAGAGATTACTAAAAAAAATACACTTTAGAAAAAAAAAACATCTACTAGCATTCCACTGTCTGCTATATGAAAATCTAGTCATATGAAAAACCAGACCCCAGTCTACTTTTCTCTCATTCTCTCCAATCCTCTGTTCACCAATTCTACCTATATTCTAGTCACAGCAAACTGTTTCCTGAATATCACAAGCTCTTTTAGACACTGCAACTTGTCTATACAGGTCTGTCTAGACCGTTCCCCTCTTCCTCCTCTGCCTGGCAAACTCCTGCTCATCCCAAAAATGCATTCCTTATGTTCATTAATTTAGCAATTTCTTGTAAGCGGCTTAATTGGTAATGTGGGTTTAATGGAACCCAGGAGCCTCCCTGCGAGAGAAATCTTTGGGTAGCCTCCCACAACTGCTAACACACAGCAGACCCTCAATAAACCCTTATAAAATAAGCAACAAACATCTTTACTCTTCGTTCTACCTTGCAAAAAATTTCACTCAGGTTTTTCTTAAATAAGAAAACTGCAGATGACAACACAAAATGGAAAGAAGTTTCTCTGACACTTGCTTATTTGGCAACACACCATAGGCCACAAATCCACTTCCAATATTTATTTTGAGGACGGGGGATCAAACATTTAAACACACGGACAGCGAATTTGGGTTCAGGAACCTGACACTGAACGCAGCAGCGCTAGCCGGAGATTCGCCCCTCCGAACTGGGTTACCAGCCAACAGTGACATACTCAAGGGGATGCAAAAGTTCTGCATTTTTAAAAACTGTGCGGCTACGCAAATTAGCATGCGTCTTGAAGCCTCCCCCAAATAACCTCAATTTTCAAAAAAAAAAAAAAGAGAAAGAAACCAGGTAGAAAGGAAATGAGTTCAGTTTCCTGGGATGTCGTGCTCCGGCTGCAGTCCACGGACGCGTCCAGATGTCTGGGCAGAGCCTGCCTGGGAGCGGGACGGATCTCCCCGCCCACCCCGACCGCAAAGCGCCCCCAAAGGCCAGCGGATCCGGGGAGCGCCGAGGGGCCCGCTCCGGGGCCTCCAAGCGGGTTCGCCCAGCGCCGCGGTCTCCTTCCCCTCCCTTCCCGGGGTCTGGAACGCCGTGGGCCTCAGGGAGGGCGACCGCGAGGGGACACTGCACGCACCGCTCACCTCGGCCCTTCGGCCCGCTCCATGGATCCAGAACCTGACCCGCCTCCGGGACTCGGGACAGTTTCTGCCGCCGCTCCCACGGGGACTCCGCTTCCTGCCGCCCATTGGCTGCTTCCGACACTGTGCCCCGCCCCTTCCGGATGGGACAGCGGGCGCTTCCCACTCCTCCTTCTTGCCGATTGGTTGTGTAAAAAGTCGAGGTCGTGACGTCCACAGGGCGCGAGCCAATTAGACCACACGGACTGCGCTTTCCCGAAAGGCCGCAGCCGGATCGGAAAGAAGGTGGCCGCAGTCGCTCGTGGTCTCGGACGGTTTCTGAGTGTTCGTGTCCCTCACCTGCCACCTTCCGTCCTTCGGCTCCCACGATGCCGATGTACCAGGTAAAGCCCTATCACGGGGGCAGCGCGTCTCTCTGTGTAGAGCTTCCCACCTGCATGTACCGGCTCCCCAACGTGCACGGCAGGACAGGCGGCCCCGCGCCGGACGCAGGCCACGTGCAGGTAGGAGCGCGCGGCCCGCCCCGCCCCCACCCGCTTGAACGTAAGTTTTTCCACCCTGTCCAGTGCGCAGGCGCCTAATCTCACCCGCCCGCCTCCCGCCCAGCGCGCAGGCGCCGCGGCCGGGCCCGTGGGGTTGGGAGGCCCGAACCCTGGCGTCCGACCTGGCTGCCGTACCTCGGACTCACGCTCTCGCCAGTTCCGTGTGCGCGCAGAGTCTATTAAAAGAGCTATTCCTCTTGTATCTACTTCCTTTCCCGCTTATGGCTACTAAAGCTTTTCTACCAAATTGTAGGGACAGAAAAGTGAGGGGCACGTAAATGCTAATTGTGAGGAACTCTAAAGCGAACCCCATTGTTGCCCCTGCTACCCAGGGTAACAGGACGTTGTCAGCGCCCCGAGTGCCCGGCTTCCCCGGTCAGTGTGTCCTGAGTCTGCGTCCTGCGCCCCGCTGTGTCGGGCTGCCTTCCGCTGACCTGGCTCCCGGGGCCTCTGCGGGCGGTTCTGCGTCGGCGCTGCGGCGAGCGGTGGTGTGGTGGGCGCTCCCGTGCACGGGCTGGCCTGGGGCGTGCCCGGAGGGCTGGGGGCTTGGGATTGCCGGCTCCCGGGGGTGGGCCGTCTTCACCTGGACCAGGTAAACCACTTCCCAGAGCGGCGTGTGTGCAGGTTTGTATGCTCCTCGGCCGGTGGGCACGGAATTCCTGGTGCTTGCACCCTCCCCAAAGCTGGTGGGTGGACTGTGGGAGCCTCATGTAGTTTTAGGTCAGGTTTTCCAGACTTATGAGTCAGTGGAGCGCCTTGTTTCTTTTGTAAAGTGTCTGCCCAAGTCTTTCTGGGTTGGTTGGTTGGTTGTTTTTTTAGAGATATTATTTAGTAGAGAGAGCACAAGCAGGGGGAGTGACAGGCAGAGGGAGAAAGAGAAGCAGGCACCCCGCTGAGCAGGGAACCCGACGTGGGGCTGGATCCCAGGACCCTGAGATCATGACCGGAGCTGAGCTGAAGGCAGACACGCTTAACCGACTGAGCCACCGGGGCGCCCCAAGCCCCAATTTTTATTGGCTGCAAATACACATCTTGGGTTTACAACCTTAGGTCCGTTCTGTTTGAAGAGGGAACAAGTAACTTTTGTAGTCCATTTTCCCTTGGGGTGTTATTCTTCGTTTTAAGTAGACTCCAGGCCCAATGCAGGGCTTCAACTCACAACTCTAGACCAACACCTGAGCTGAGATCAAGAGTTGGAGGCCTGGCTGAACCACCCAGGGGCCCCCTCCTTCACTTTGTCTAAAGTCTTCTGCGTAGATTGGAAGGCAAGTGGTTGGGTTAATTGGCAAACAATGATACAGTTGTCTCACTAGGGAACTAAGACAGAAATAGCATGATGATCCAGTGCTGCTCAACTGGACAGTCTCACCGAACTGAAAACAAAACCCAGACCCAGAGTTGGAAATGTCACATCTCATTTGAGACCTTTTTTTTTTTTTTTTTTGGTGTGCTGCTTAACTCTCTTGGCCTTTGATGATAACAATATAGGCAGATAATTAGAAAGCAAGCATATCAAAGGCAAATAGGAGCAACACAAAGAATAAACTGCTTCTAAAATACATATAAAATAAAATGGATAAACACAATATGCCAAGTCACGATCTAATCTGAGCAGGAAAACAAGGGAAAGCAGATCCTGAGCATTTCCTCATTTCTCACATCAAGACAGGTAAAATCAAGCTGTGCGGGGCTCCCAGTCACAGGCCACGGTAGGAATGCATTCGTTTCAGGCATTGTTTACTGGGTTGACTCAGGCGTGGAATCCAGTAGGCACTTCCTTACCCGGGTACGTCAGGGACCCTACTGCCATTTGTAGAATTGAGCAAGCTCTTGCACACACAAGGCACAAATCAGGCGGGCTAGAGGTGACTGGCATGCTCCTTGAGGACTGTCAACTGAGGAACAGAAGGATACCACACACTAGTACCCCTCCCTGCATGTCACATTTTGCATTCAGACTTACTCTGGTCGGCACATAATTGTTTCCTCGGCACACTGAAGTCTTCATGCTTCTTTGCTCCACCCACAGGTCAGTCATCTTCATGTCTTTGCTGTTTGAGCGGCAGGCATGGGGAGGTGAGAAAGTGCAGATTAAGCTCTAGGAGAAGAGGGAGGAATGTCGCAGATAGAGGGAACAGAATAAAAGCCCCGTGGCAGGTGGGGGCATGGTGTGTTTTAGGGACCCAAAGGACAGCACAGCCAGCGGGCAGCACTATGTGAGAGGAGATGACCAGAGAACAGGTCATACAGGCTGTTTCCCAAGCCAGGTTAAGGGCTTTGCCTTTTCGGCAAAGAGCCTGTTAGGTTAACATGGAGGTGGGGGATGGGATCCATATTTGTTTTAATCTCTCTGGCTGCCGTTTTAGAGGTGGATTGGAGGGGTGGCCAGTGGAAGCAGACCAGGTGAAAAGTGGTGTCTTGAACTTGGGCGGTGACAGTGTAGGCAAGCTTTGAAGCCAGTGGATTCCAGAAAATGGACAGCACTTGGTGATGCATTGAGTCTGTGAAAGGGCGGTGTTGTGCGACATCCGGCTTACCAGCATGTACCTACACCAGCATATTTACAGACAACTCGAGGTCCCTGCCATATGGACGGTTCTGTTTGGTTAGGACTTAACATATTCTTCTCTGGGCTCAAAATGGATTATCCGTTATGAGAGCTAATGAATCTGGAAATAGGTTGTACATTGTGACTTTATCAAGAGGGTTCTTGTTAGTGCTTTTTAAAGTAAGTGTGTAAAGATTTGAGATTTTTTTCCTAGCAAATATTATTGGTTACTTATTGTGTAGCAGTCAGTATACCAGGCAAGAAAGATGCAAAGATTCAGTGAACGAAGGACATAAGCATTCCATACTTAGGAAGTTCTACATTTCAGCAGTGAAAAAGTTCTGGATGATTCTAAGATACGAGAGGGCCAGTACTGCATTGAGAATGATGTGGGGAATTGATCTTCTGACCCCATGGACTTACCTTTCCAAGTCAAATGACACATTTTGTTCAGCCTCCTTAGTGGTCCCCATTTTCCCTTCTATTAGTATAAATTGCTGAGTTACATTCTCACTGCCCCCCCCATCTTTTTCTATTTGTTAAATAAGCAAAGTATTTTGAACTAATTTGGCATTAAGAACAAAGAACAATGATTTGGGTTCATTTTCCGTGCTCTGTTCTTAAATAGGAGTCCTACAACTTCAAAATGGCTTTCAGTCACTTTTTTTTTTGTTTTAAAGCATTTGTGGATCAGTTTGCAGCACCTCTTGGACTGTGGGAAAACCAAGATGATTCTGCTGCTTCGTTTTAATATCTTTTCAGAGGTGGGGGGTTTGATGAATTCATGGAATTCAATAGAAGTGATCAAATTTAAACGTTGCTGTTTTGTTAGAGGAAATGAACGTTTCAATGTTGGTTTGTTTAGGAAGAGTCTGACCCATCTCTTCAAGCTCTTGAGTCCCGCCAAGATGATATTTTAAAACGTCTGTATGAACTGAAGGCTGCAGTTGATGGCCTTTCCAAGATGATTCAGACACCAGATGCAGACGTGGATGTAACCAACATAATCCAAGCTGATGAGCCCACTGCTTTCTCGACCAGTGCATTGGACTTAAATTCAGTGCTCGGAACGGTGAGTTCATCTGGAGTGCGCTAAAGAACATCAGAGGCTAGGTGGTTGTCAGTGCCAGAAAATCGTGCTCCTGTGACTCAAGCTTTGGTTTTCTAGTTCTCAAAGGTGGTACAAAGAGCATGTTCTTTTTTCCTCCCCTAAGTGATTGTGCCTTTACACAGAATAAATTCATGAGCTATGAGTGAAGCCAAAGCAAGTTTTAAAGCCGCTTGACTTCTCAGACCTGGTGGAGAAGAGTTGGGAGGATCCCTAGGCAGGCATAGGAGTCGAGTTACAGCTCCCCACCGTTCGAGGCGGCGTGTCATGCAGGCCAGAGGTGGGCGTCACTCTAGCAGCCTCCGAGCCAGGACAAACAGACCAGTGTCAGCTCAGTGCTTCTCAGGCTCAGTGAGTCCATCCTGACTGAGAGCCGCCTGAATCTCAGAGCGTTGGCCGCCCAGCCACAGCCTCGTGGATCAAGCGTCTTTTGCTACGTTCGGTTTGCAGTCTTAGAATTAAGTTGCATCCGCCACCTTTAAAGATCAGTCTGCAGGCTTCAGCTAATTTAGGTGACAGTCTGATATGCAAAAAAGAATGTCTTGTTTCTACGTGGTGTTATTGAGAGTACAAAAGGGTTTGTCCCAAGAATTCTCTGGAGTTGGTGGTAGAAGTGCTCCTGCGTGAAGACCTAACATGTGGAGGCGGAGTTGCAGGGTCTCCCAGTGACCTCGGCACCTCTGCACTTGGGTTCTTTGATCACCTGGTACATTTGCCCGCACTGAGGACCCAGAGACCCGGCCGGGCCCCCAGGGAGCCAGTCTGGTGGACAAGTTGGTGATCACGCACAGCTGTGCCAGTGTCTCAGGTGCTGGGAGGGTGTCGCAGGGCACAGCATTGAGTGATGCTGTGTTCAGAGAATTGCAAAGCATTCATCATAGGGTGATGTGACGGGCTTTAGTCAGGACTGGTGAGACTCGTAGTCCGATCGTGGTGGGCTGTGTACAGAAAGCCAAGGAATTTGAGTTTGGCCTCCATGGTATTATAGGAGTTCGTTATTAAGAGCGAACATATGAAATAAAGTCTGCATCTAAAAGGGCAGTATGTTTTAGTCCTTTAGTTAACACCTAGTTTTTTTAGACTTTGCCCACTTGCCATCACCAATGACATTTTGACCCACAGTGTGCGTAACTCACACACAAATTGATGTAGAAACTATCCTGTCAGGTGGTCAGGTGTTGGAAAGATTTGATAAATGGAGTGACTGTGTGGTTTTCTTTTTTAATAACTTAGGAACGAATACTGTCATTCTTAATGTGTTGTTTTACTAATTTCACAGCAAAGTCAACATTTTATTTGGTGGGGGCCAGCAGTGCAGAGGTTAAGGGGTTGGAGTCAGCTCACATCCCTGCTGCACTTCTTCCTCAGCTCAGTGTGCTTGGGCAGGTTATTTGCCTCCCCAGGACGAGCTTCCTCAGCTGGGAGGTGGGGTGATAGTGGGCGTTGAGGATTCTGTTCAGCAACCCTGGTTAGGCCCTAAGAACAGCACCAGGTACAACTCCACGCACTCAAGTGGCTGTTCATGTCACTCGCTGTTTGGGTTTTCTCCCCGCAGGATTACGGGGCACTGAAAGACATCGTGATCAACGCGAACCCCACCTCCCCTCCCCTGGCCCTGCTCGTGCTGCACAGGCTGCTGTGTGATCACTACAGGGTCCTGTCCACCGTTCACACGCACTCCGCAGTCCAGAGTGTGCCGGAAAACCTCCTCAGGTGCTTTGGCGAGCAGTCTAAAAAACAGCCCCGTCACGAGTATCAGCTGGGTTTTACTCTGATTTGGAAGAATGGTAAGCAGAGGGCACTGGCTGCGCTCGTAGGCTCTGGAATGAGACGGGCCCCCTGACTTGAGTGAGAGGCAGCAAGGGGCCAGGACCGTGACGTTCTTCGGCTACTTGCCGTCGGGTCAAATTCCCTAAGAGTCTAGGAAGCGTGTGGGGTAATTCTGGAAAAGGAGCACAGATGAACCTTGTGAGGGTAGAGAGGGATTCCTGGTTTCCAGTCCTCATCCTGCAAATTCTGAAGCACAGAGGTTGGAAAAGATGGTCTGAGGTCCCTTCTTGCTTGAAAACGGTCCTAATCAAATACCAGAAATGGTTACTTTTTTTAACATAGAGTTTGCATTCTGTAAACATCTGGTGTAAACTTTCTTAATCATACATGTCTTGGAGACAGATAAAACGTGATGTTCGTGAAAATTCTTTCCCTTGCCACCAGTTCCCAGTGATCAGCGACTCCCCACTCCCCTTTGTCGCTGAAGCCCTTCTTCCCAGGGACGCTCGCGCTACCATACACCGTGTGCTTCTTGCCTTTCAGTGCCGAAGACTCAGATGAAGTTCAGCGTCCAAACAATGTGTCCCATCGAAGGAGAAGGGAACATTGCACGGTTCCTGTTCTCTCTGTTTGGCCAGAAGCAGGATGCTGTAACTCTAACCCTCATAGATAGCTGGGTGGATATAGCGATCTTTCAGCTACAAGAGGGAAGCAGTAAAGAGAAAGCCGCCGTGTTCCGCTCCATGAACTCCGCTCTCGGGAAGAGCCCCTGGCTTGTTGGGAATGAACTCACTGTGGCTGATGTGGTCCTGTGGTCGGTGCTGCAGCAGGCGGGAGGCTGTAGTGGGACCGTGCCGGCCAACGTGCAGAAGTGGATGAGGGCGTGTGAGAACCTGGCCCCCTTCCACACGGCCCTCAAGCTCCTCAAGTGAATTTCAGTAACTGCAAGAGGTTGACTTCGAGAACGGTGCTGTTTCATGCCTGTTGTGGGTGAAGGAACTTGTACTAAAATCAGTCTATTTCAGCCAGTTGCCTAGAATCAATAAAGGCATCATATAATTTGTGGGTTTCACTTTATTTAAAATTCAGCCACGTCGTGGGCAGTATACCAGGACACCTGCCAGCAATGTGGCAGACATTTTTTGAGATACAAAAATGAACGTATCCATCAGGGCCTTTAAGGAATGTAGGTTGGTGGGGAGTCAAGTGCTGAATAAAGGGGACACCGTGGGAACAGTACAGGAGCGAAAACAGGAACAGTCCCACCAGAGCTACTTTGAGATGATTTAGATGATTTGGGGGCAAGAGGCACAAAGCTTGGAAAGGGCATGATTCTGAAGTGATGCCAAGCCAAAGGTGATAACAGAAAGGTTGGATGATGTACGCTGCGCTGCTGAGAAGCTGAAGTTGTATCTCAGGGGCAACAAAGAGCCAGCTTTTGAGCCAGGGAGTGAACTCATCAGATGTCTTTCTGGTAACTAACACGCAGCTGTCACAACTGGAACAGTCCAGCAAACATGCAGGCCAGGGCTTGGGCAGTGACGGGGTAGGGGCGCATACCTGGATCTGTGCGGTAGAACATTCTAGGGGAGGGCTATGTGGTCAACAGGCAGAGTTTAAGGAGAAAGTGAGGATGGTGCCTAAGTCTCTCAGAGACTGGACAGTGATAGTAAAAATTACGAGTCTATGGGCACCTGGGTGGCTCAGTCGTTAAGCGTCTGCCTTCAGCTCAGGTCATGATCCCAGGGTCCTGGGATCGAGTCCCACATCGGGCTCCCTGCTTCTCCTTCTCCCACTCCCCCTGCTTGTGTTCCTGCTCTCGCTATATCTCTGTCAAATAAATAAATAAAATCTTTAAAAAAAAAAAATTTATGAGTCTATGGGATATGAGAAGGAAAAGAGCAAAATAGGTTTAGCTTTTTGGGGTTTTTTTTAAGATTTTTATTTATTTATTTAACAGAGCGAGCACAAGTAGGCAGAGCAGCAGACAGGGGTAGAGGGAACTTCTACAACTTTAATAGGTCTTGTCCAGGCTCACTAAATAGAACTATACCATCTATACCCTAACAAAGACAACATTTACATGCCAGTTGACTACTTCAAGAACTAGAAGTCCACATTCACATTTACAGAGCCTAATTAAGGCAGGACAGGAACACCCCCATCTTTCACGTCATCCTTGGCCCCTTTGTCCTGAGAAAGGAGACTCAGCTGCTTCTTTAGTTCTTCGATTTCTTTTTCTTGCTCCAGTATTTTCATCTGTAGGGTGAGATTAACCTGTCAAGAGAAAATTTTGAATTCCATTAAAATGGCCTCTTCCATTTTATTTTTTTTTTATTTTTATTTTTTTAAAGATTTTTATTTATTTATTTATTTGACAGAGAGAGATATAGCAAGAGAGGGAACACAAGGGGGAGTGGGAGAGGGAGATGCAGGCCTCCCGCCGAGCAGGGAGCCCGACGTGGGACTCGATCCCAGGACCCCGGGATCATGACCCGAGCCGAAGGCAGACGCTTAACGACTGAGCCACCCAGGTGCCCCGGCCTCTTCCATTTTAAATACACAGGCCAACTCCCTTTGCACAGTGCGCCTGAATCCCAGTGCCCACAGCTGGCGGAGCTGCGCCAGCATCGGGTTGCCCGGCTCCATAACTAACTGTCAGCACCTCAGCCCATGATGCCTGTCACCAGCAGGGGCCAGTCATCACCTGGCTCATGGCACACACCAGGCCACGTGTGTGTTGTGTTGCCTCCGTGTGTCCTAACTGACACGTGGAACTGGCCAGCAAAGATGGAAGTGCAGCAACCTAATGAAAAGTAAGGATGCTGGCAGCCGAATCAGATCGCACCACGTGGTGTCAGAGAAGAAACAGGCGGCCGTGGGGTGTTGGTCCCGCCGCCGCCAGGCACACGGGTGTGCAGCCCCAGGACCGGGCAAAGAGGACTTAGCAGAAATGAGGAAAAGGATGAAGATGTCCCAGAGAAAGTGACACCAGCAAAATTCACGTTGAAAGAACTCTCGAGGGGTGGGGGGATGGGTTAGCCCGGTGATGGGTATTAAGGAGGGCACGTACTGCATGGAGCACTGGGTGTTATACACAATCACGGAACACTACATCAAAAACTAACGATGGATATATGGTGACTAACCTAATAATAATAAAAAAAACCATGCTGTACACCCAAAACAAACTGAGGGTTCTAGAGGGGAGGGGGGTGCGGGGATGGGTTAACCCGGTGATGGGTACTAAGGAGGGCACGTACTGCATGGAGTACTGGGTGTTATGCACAAACAATGAATCATGGAACACTACATCAAAAACTAACAATGTGATGTGTGGTGACTAACATAATAAAATTTTAAAAAAAACAAAAACAAAAAACTCTCGGAGATCTCTCACAACTTCGAAAGTGCAAAGGATACTTGACCGCTGATCCAAACTTAGAAAGGAGTGTACAGTTCACCACAGCACAGAAAAGAAGCTCACTGTGTATCCTAAGTTCTATGGTGAGATGCAGGCAGGCACTGTTCAAACCACTCTTGAACACGTAAATAAATACAGTTTTATAACTTGCTTCATTTCCACATACCTCTGCAACTGACAGAGTTTTTAATGTTTTGAGAAACATTTGTAAAGGTCATGGGACAATCATAACTTCCCGTGGATTACTAAGATCCCCTTGCGTGGTCTGAGCTCAGCAGCCATTTTCACAGTCCTGTATGAACGGCCATGCAAACCAAAGACTGCCTGTCCACACAAGTTTTCTCTCTATAGGCATGTGAAGGCTATTATATAAAAAATTCTACAAGAGAAATACCATAAATGCCAAATAACTACGGTCTCTAATAGCTAACTTAACTGGGAGTTAGAAAATCCCTTCCGTAGAAAAGAGAAATTTAATCACCACATCTGCTGTTTCCAAAGGCTCAGAAAAGTACTACACCTGTTTACCATTCAAGCTAGTAAAATTCACTGTTTTACCTGAAATTCAGTAAGCCTTAAACAGAAAATAAATCAACGGAACAGTTACTACAAAGAGCGCGCAGACCGGTGGGCATCACGACGATGTCGGGTATCTGCTGCACACGGGCTGGCTGCAGCTCCTCCCCAACCCCACCCCCAGACTTCTCCCTTAACAGGTCTGAGCAGCCAAGAGGGCCTGGGAATTCCATCCGGTTCCTGAGGATTTTATGCTGCTGGCCTGGAGACTACACTCTAAGGACCAGCGCATCTAATGCAATGCCGCTCACACACTGTGGAGGCAAATCATTTGGGGATCTTGTTAAACGCAGATTCTGAGCTGGTATGTCTGGAGTGGAGCCCAAGACCCTATACTTCTCAAAAGCCCCCAGGTAATGCTGATGCTGCTGGTCTGGGGACTATGCTTGGGGTAGCAGAGCACTGGGGATCTGTGAATAGATCTTTGAATCAAGCTTTTGTTAAATCTCAGAAAGTTTCTGGAGGAACAGAATGGATGAATCGTGTTTCCAGTACTTGTAGACTGGACATGGTACTTGGCACGGTAACAACGGGTCTGGAAGGAGGGGAGGAAGGGGCTGCCCTGGGGTCCATCCCACATCACAGGACTGAAAACCAGAATCACACACTTGAATGCTGAAGGACCGCAGACGGGCAGAGGCAGTCTCTGCCACCGTCACTCCAGCTCCCCCCAAGATTTCCTGCTGTCTTTTACTCTCTGGTATGTGCCCCTTTTTACTAGTAGATATGCTGTAGTGATTTATAAAAGGTTATATTTCCTAGTCAGAAAAGAAAACTAAAGCCTTTGGACTTAGCAAGAGGAAGCTAGAAAGTAGAGCCTATATGTAATTACAACTTTTAGACACTGGCCGTGGTCACCTTGCTTACTTGGACTAACTAAGGCTGTGCTTCTGGGAACTCTGAGAATGAGTTTAATCTGGTTTCCATAAACCTTATTCTAAGCTCAACTGGGGCTCCTGGCTGGCTCAGTCCGTGGAGCGTGTGACTCTTGATCTTGGGATTCGTGAGTTTGGGTGGAGAGATTACTTTACCAAAAAAAAAAAAAAAGAACGAAAGAAAAAAAATATATGTACATACATTTCCAGAATTTTGGAAGAGTTCACTCTGCAGCAGCTGAAGAGCAGACGGTCTCTGAGATGCGTTCCTTCTAGTTAAGTGCTGGATATACTTGGCTTGCACGGGACACCTCTTACTGAGGGATTCAGGTATCTGACCACTTCTTAAACCTGTTAAAACGTGTACTCGCTCCATTTCTGTTCCAAACGGCTGAAAGAGCTCTAGCAGGATCACACCCAAGCTATACATATCTGACTGGAAAAGCAGGAGAGAGGTAATTTAGTAGTGAAACACAAAAGGAGACTAACATCACCATCCTCTCAAACACAAGATTTCTAAGACAGGCCAATTTACAGACCCTACGATGCAGGGCACACAGTGGGCAAGCTGACCCCTCGCAGAGGCAAGTTTCTGCCACCTAGAATCATGGCCCTGAGGGAGAGCTGTCTGGTACCGTCGCAATCCCCATCTCTTCCAAACCAAGAAGGGCATCCACGGCCACAAAGGCCGGCCGGGTGAGGGGCAGGGAGAACGCCCCCGGCCCCATCCACAGTCACTACCATACCAGTGACCCCAGCACTCCCTGAAAATCCGGGCGTGGAGCAGCCTGAGCGAGAGATGGGAGCTCCCACGTGCTGGGGCCAGCTACTGGGGTCGGCGTCCCTGCGGCCTGCTCCCCTCTGCCTCCACACACGGCGAAGCATTCTGGTAAAGTTTAAGAAACTTCATAAAATCTGTTACTTTTCCTGAAATCGTTTTTCAAGGAAGGCCTTTAACCAGGTAGGATTTGAGGAAGAGCCATGGTCTCTTTCTGCCAGTTCACGCCCAGTCACTGAAAAGCTGAATGATTCATCAAAAGGAAGAAAATTTACTAGGCTGTTATTTTGAGAAAAGGATTTCCTTTAACATTCCTTCAAGGAACAAAACGGATTAGACCTTTTCACAGCCCGAACTGTGACGTTTTAAAAGGAAAGCTCATTTCAAAAATAATTTAGGACACCCATGGATTTAGAAGTGGTAAAGTAGGGGCGCCTGGGTGGCTCAGTTGGTTAAGCGTCTGCCTTCGGCTCAGGTCATGATCCCAGGGTCATGGGATCGAGCCCCGCACTGGGCTCCCTGCTCAGCAGGAAGCCTGCTTCTCCCTCTCCCACTCCCCCTGCTTGTGTTCCCTCTCTCGCTGTGTCTCTGTCAAATAAATAAATAAAATCAGGCTCCCTGCTCGGCGGAGAGTCTGCTTCTCCCTCTGACCCTCACCCTCTCATGCTCTCTAATAAATAAAATCTTTAAAAAAAAAAAAAAAAAAAGAAGTGGTAAAGTAGTCTGAAAATCAGTGTAGTCAGATTTAGGTGAAAAGTGAGGTTTCCTGTTAATGGCAGTTTCATTTAACAGACAACCTACCCTACTCTGTTACCTCCAAAAACACCAACACGAGAACTTCCACTGCACTTACTGTGCTTTTTGTTACTTAGGACAGCAGACCAAGTCCAGCAAAAGGGGGAAAAGCAGCAAATACTACCTTGGCGTCATACTCAGATCCTTCCAACTGCTCAGGAGAAGCGTACAGGCAAGTACCCACTCTGGACGTGTGTGTGAGTGTCCCTGTAATTTGAAAAGCCAAATATTAAAACACCGCAGAGTTCCCACTGTCTACACTAAAGAACATGGACTCTGAGCAGGGTACTGTAGGGAACGATGGTTGCTTTTTGTCTTTATCTTACTTTTGCTATTACATTAAGTCTTTATGAGTCTCTTTAAATACTGACAAGTTCAATCATGTTTCTTTTTGTCTTAATGCCAAAAAAGAAAAGAACCAGAATATACTTACTCTTCCCATCTCTATCGATCCAGTCTGTGTTCTTCTGTATGATGTCTGTGCAGGCCAGACCAAAGTCTCCTATTTTTACTTGCTGATCAGAGCCATGAAGAAAAATATTCCTGGGCTGTAAACAAACAAGAACAACTCCTTGGTGTTCTTAAAACAGTAAAAATGGGGGCGCCTGGGTGGCTCAGCCGTTAAGCCTCTGCCTTCGGCTCAGGTCATGATCCCAGGATTCTGGGACTGAGTCCCACATCGGGCTCCCTGATCGGCAGGAAGGCTGCTTCTCCCTCTCCCACTCCCCCTGCTTGTGTTCCTGCTCTCGCTATATCTCTGTCAAATAAATAAATAAAATCTTAAAAAAATAAAACAGTAAAAATGTGTAGATGTTAAGAGATTTCAACTCAGGGGGCGCCTGGGTGGCTCAGTCGTTAAGTGTCTGCCTTCAGTTCAGGTCATGATCCCAGGGTCCCAGGATCGAGCCCTACATCGGGCTCCCTGCTCCGCGGGAAGCCTGCTTCTCCCTCTCCCACTCCCCCTGCTTGTGTTCCCTCTCTCGCTGTGTCTCTGTCAAATAAATAAATAAAATCTTTGGGAAAAAAAAAAAAGAGTTTTCAGCTCAGGAGCAAGTAGCTGCTCGAAAATTAAAAATCCGAGCAGAGGTTCTAAAACGTGGCTGCACATCAGAACCAGCAGGGGAGCTCCAAGCCCTTCCACAGACCAAGAAAATCAGAATTCTTGGGGGTGGACACAGGCAGCAGTACTCTGTAACAAAGTCCCCACATTACTCCAAGTTTGAGAACCACGATCTCTGGCAGAGCACACCTTGTATACAAGTGCTCCTCGGCCCTGACTGGACGTCAGAATCCCCCGAGAAGCTTTTAAAAACTGTCCTCTCCAGCAAGTGAAAGACTGATTTTTTTTTTTTAAATGAGAAAACTTTGATATTTTTTAAAAGCTCCTAGATGATTCTTTTATGTTCGCCAGGGTTAGGGGCAATTAGGTCACCCTATGAAAGGCATGCATTTAGCACCATTTAAGCAACCAGGGCAGACCCCAAACTTTTCCCAATGGAACTAATCCTGTGCCACCGAAAACCTGCACCCGTACTGTGGGGAGGAGGATTTCCACTCAAAACAAAAATATATTTAGGTTAAAAGTTGGGTTTTCTTACTTTAAATGTAATAATTTTAATTTTTTATTTTCATGTATAGATTCCTCTGAAGAGAACACAGAAATAATCTTATGTGTAAGATGATAATTTGGGTACATTTTTGTGATTGAGTCAAGTCTCAAAAAGTGTGCTTCAAGGGGCGCCTGGGTGGCTCAGTCAGTTAAGCGTCTACCTTCGGCTCAGGTCATGATCTCAGGGTCC